>NW_027397122.1:6253446-6405000 GCF_003265705.2 Callorhinus ursinus | reverse complement strand
TCCATGTCTTTTTCATCTATAATCAGCCAGCAGCCCCAGGAACTGATGTTTTGAGGGGCTGACGCTGGGAAACGGTCCCCTGGGACGGCAGACTTGGGTGTGAGCAGGATGCAGTGCAATTTAAGGTTCCTTTCAGCCCCGAGATTCCGGGGTGGTTATCACCGGACAATTTACGATGGGAGCTCCCTGCGGACTTCGTGACTACAAAGAATGTCAAATGTTAATTCATTGCTCCAGAGAGTAAGGCAACTTCATAAAAAGGTGTTCAGCAAAATGAAAACCGCAGCAATACTCTAGAATTGTTTTACACACAAAAAGAAGGTTTCCTTGAAATCAGCCTACTCTCTCCTGGTCGGGGGGCTATTAGGCTCCAGCAGACTCCCCGCGGAGCAGGGAGCCGGACCCAGGGTTCCATCCCAGGACCCTGAGATCATGACCTGAGCCGAAGGCATGTGTTCACCCGTCTGAGCTACCCAGGCGCCCCAGAAATGCAGCTTTATATCCTTTCTCACGACCCTCATAGTCCGCATGGACTCACCTCCCTGCCGGCCAGAGGGGTGTTTTGTTAAAACCCCCGGTCACGGTTTATCCAATTTCCCCGACTCTTCCCCGTCACCAGCAGCCACAATCATGCTTCTCCGAAAACTGTCGCACATGTTCCCACACACCTCGTTCGGCCTTTGAGAACCTGGTAAGAGAAACACAGCCGAAGAAATCGAGGCTCGGACGGGTCACGTTATTCCCCCCCCCCCCGCAAGGTGTCCTGACTTCTGAACGCCCTTCACGCCCCCAGGGAACTAATAATTGCCACTTAATGTTTGCAAAAATTTTGTGTGGGAGCAGGCGTACCCCCTTGGTCACTCAGCTGCCACCTCACTCCGTCCTCTGTGAACGTCTGACTTATATGTTCTTCCGTTTTCCTCAGAGCTCTGGGTTCAGCTGGAGTGTGCAGGTGTCCCGAGGGCTGGGTCTGTTTAGTGCCTGGGGACAACGAAGCTAATTGTCTCCTAATCAAGGGAGGGGTTCAGTGCCAGGAGGAGTGGTGCCAGCCACATTCCCCAACGTCCTCGTGTAGAAACGGGGTGTGTTTCTTCCTCTGGGGAGGGGGAGGGACTGTGGGTTGAATCAATCGCCAAGGACCAATGACTTAGTCCAGCCTGCCCATGTCCTGAAGCCTCCATAAGATCCCAAAGGGACAGGGGCCCGAGAGCTCCCAGGTTGGTGAGCAGGCGGAGATGTGGGGACCATGGGCCCTGGGTGGGGGGCATGGGAGCCCCACGTCCCCTCCCCAGACCCCGCCCCGGACAGGGCTTCTGTCTGTTCCTGAGTTAACCCTCTTATAACAAACCGGTGATCTAGGGAGTAAACCGTCTCCCTGAGTCCTGTGAGCAGCTCCAGCGGCCTCGTCAAACCCAGGCGGGGGCCCTGGGAACCTATGATTTATCCCGTTAAAAAACAAAATTCAACAGAGTACATTGGAAGACCCAGTTGGCTCTATGAAGTGATTCTCGATCAGGCAGCATCCCGTGTGGCAAAGAGAGGGGAGGTCTGAGGTTGCACAAAATGGAAGGTTTTTCTAGAAAGAAAAAGGATTGTTTCAGGCAAGGTCGCCTTCCCTTCGGGGAAGCACTGGGGGTCTTATTAGGTGGATCACCTTATCGTCCTCTGGGAGGAGAGGGCCTTTGTGACAGATTACCTCATTGGTGTAGATGAGAACATTCTGGATTGATGGGATTTAAAATCCCACTCCGGGAGAAATTGAAATTACGGTGAAGTCTTGGTTTGCTGTCCCTGGAGGCAAGTGACTCCACCTGGGGTCTGGGGCTTTCTTTTTAACCACAGGTCATCAGTCACTGGTGATAATCTGGATTTGGGAAGGGCATCAGGAGTGTGTGTGTGGGGGATCTGGTGGGATGAGGCCCTAAATGGGGGACATGATGCTACCTTCAGGTCGTGAGTGGTGGGATTGAGTTGCGTTGTAGGACACCAGCTAACATCTGAGAATTGCTTGGTGGTGGGGGAACCCCTGCCCTCCAAGCTGGGGTTGGGAGCTCAGACCCTTTAATAGGGGAGCTTGATGAAGAGGGTTTTTGTACTCAGAGTCTGAGTTAACAGTTCCAAAAGTCTGTTTCTTTGGCATGTTGGGTCCTGGCAGCCAGTCCGACCTTCCAGTGTTGTGATGGATGGCCTTCAGCATTTGAGATCCCCTCAGAATCTCAGACATGGAATCGTGAGGAGCTGGCATGAAAAGTTGCATTTGGGGGGGCCTGTGGGGGCTCAGTCGGTTGAGCGTCTGCCTTCGGCTCAGGTCAAGATCTCAGGGTCCCGGGATCGAGCCCTGCGTTGGGCTCCCTGCTCAGCGGGGAGTCTGCTTCTCCCTTTTCCTCTGCCCCTGCTCATGCTCTCTCTGGCTCACTCTCTCGCAAATGAATAAATAAAATCTTAAAAAAAAAACAAAAGAAAGGTTGCATCTGGAGTCCAGGTCCACCTCTTGCTGGTCGCAGACCTGGGGCCAGTGACTTGTCACTGATGCTGGTCGGGATCCTCACAGTGATGGGGTACTATTGCCGGCCTGCCCGCCTCACCTGCTTGTGGGGCTCAGCACTGGTGTGCTCGTGAAAACCAGACCTGGAAAGGGGACAAGACTGGCCTGTGAGCAGCCCACACCCTTCTGGGCAGCGCTCACTGCTGGGATGTTCTTCTGGGTCCCATGGTCAGAGCCAAGGTTGGGATCGCTGGTTTCCATGGTGCTGTGTTCAGAGAGGTGTGCGGGCATGTGGGGCACCTCCCTTCCCCCTGACATTCCCAAGAGTTAGCAAACTTGGAATAAGAAAGTGAAGACTGGACATCAAATGCCCTGTCACCCACAGACACCCTTGGGCATCCCTCTGGTGCAGGCTGGGAGGGAGGACACAGCATAAATATACACCCGAGAGGTCCCCCTCCCCGGCACCCCCTCCCCTCCCAGGCACCAGTCACAGGGGCCAAAGCTATTGGGGGAAGGCAGGGGAGCATTGAGCAGGCAGGTATGGGACCTCAGCGTGCTGGCCTGGGTCTCCCAGAGGGAACAGAGAAGGAAGGGGAGGGTAAGGAGGTGGTGGTCCTTCCACCCAGCAGCTGCCTCGTGGGGTTCTGGGTTGGCATCCCACTGCAATGTGGTCTGGGGGTGCTGGAGGAAGTCAGGGGAGCAGTGCGCTGAAGCTGGGCTGATGGGGAAAGACCAGAGCGTATTTCTCTGTGGTTCGTCCCTCCTGTGTGACTTCCATGCAAGCGCTCATCACTTGTCCGTCTTTGAACTCACTGGATGGTGCTGATAGAGGCTGGGCCACAGAGAAAACACTTTTAGCGAGGGGTCATTAGAATGTAAATCGAGCGTTTGCCATCTTCAGAAAAAGCGCTGGTGACAATTAATGTTTATGAAGACCAGAATGTCCTTTTAAAGAGGCTTATATAAATAAGAGCATTTGATTTCCTGTTGGCAGACTTTTTTTTTTTTAAGATTTTATTTATTTATTTGTCAGAGAGAGGGAGAGAGGTTGAGCACGGGCAGGGGGAGTGGCAGGCAGAGGGAGAAGCAGACTCCCCACTGAGCAGGGAACCTGATGTGGGACTCGATCCTAGGACCCTGGGATCATGACCTGAGCCAAAGGCAGACACTTAACCGACTGAGCCACCCGGGCATCCCATGTTTGCAGACTTTTATTGATAGTGCTTTTGTTTGGGTTCCAGAGTAGGGATGAATACATGGAAGAATCTGGAACACCCTCGTTTGCTTTATTCTGTCTGGACAGTAAGGAGCAGATGGACATCCTATTCTGACCTCCCTGACTTTAATATGTTTCTTTTTTTATCGTGGGTTTTATAAGCAAATGATTATCTATCAAGAGTTGAGACAATAGAGGGGAACAAATCCTACTTCGTACCCTCTTCTTACACATCGGTGGTATTTCGTTTTGTTTTGGAGCTGTTCCTCCACGCGGTGTCATGGTGATGCGTCTTTTACATGCTTGACATCGTGAATCTTGCTAAGAGTCAAAGTGTTTGTGCTGGTTCATCTTTGGAAAAGAGTGTGTCCGGCACTTGCCACGTGTCAGGCACAGTGGTTGCCCGGCGTTCGCGGCCAGGAGAAAAAAATGTTCTCCTTGCCTGAAAGAGGCTTGTAGCTTGGGGGACAGGAGGACCACAGGAAGGCCAATAGCAGTGTCCCCTCCTTTGTGGAGGTCCTGGGGAGAGTGCCAAAGGGCCTCATGGAACTATATTTGGACTTTATCAGTTTTCTCTGCATACTTGCAGTATGAGTGTCGATGGTCTTCTTTTCCCAAGAGCTGTTTGAGTAAAGCTTCTTTTAATTTCCAAGTGGAAAGTCTCAGGAATTTCCAAAGTTACTCAGTGTACTTATAGTAAGAAAAAAAAAAATAAATTGAAAACTACTCCAGGAGAGCATTTTTTTCAGTCAGATTGACAAACACTCAAAACTGCCTCATACGCTAACTGCCAACTCCTGTGGATGCATCCTAATTTTTACATTGCCCTCAGAAAACGTCTTTATCACAACCATGTTTTGAATTAATAGCGTTTCTCTCTGTCGACCAATATATAATCTACTCTTGTGAATGATTTATGGGAACTTGGAAAGAATTTTTAATTTCCTGTCTTGGGAGTATAGAATTGGATCTATATTCCTTTTGTTATTTAGGAATTCTCTTTCCTTAAAGTGCAAACTTTCATTTGTCCTAGACTAAGGCAGATAAATCATGGTCCCCCTCCTACTTGATTGTCCCTCTCCCTTCTCCTGTGCTGTTGGCCTTTGAATGCCGTGCACAGATCTTCTGAGCCCCGTGTGTACACGTAAGTCTACCTTGTATGAAAGTAACTTGATGATCGCTGCTTTTTTTCCTTCCTTTCTCCCTCCCGTTTTCCCTCTCTCTCTCCCCCTACATCTCTGTATTCCCATTTGCTTGATGTGCCTTTGCCCTTAAACTTTTCTGAAATGTTTTGTTTCCGGTGAGTCTCTTGTATGTCTCATATACCTTCTTATTGAGGCAAGGTTAGGTGTATAATGGCATGAATTGAAGTTTCGTGTATATATGTTCTTAGTTAAGTATTTTTCTATACTTATGATTTTGCTTTTAAACTCATATTTAAGGGCACCTGGGTGGCTCAGTCCATTTAAGTGTCTGCGTTTGGCTCAGGTCATGATCTCGGGGTCCTGGGATCGAGTCCTGAATCAGGCTCCCTGCTGAGCCGTGAGCCTGCTTCTCCCTCTCCTTCTGCCCCTCCCCCACTTATTCTCTCTCTCTCTCTCTCTCAAATAAAGAAATAAAATCTTTAAAAAACCCCATATGTAACAATGCTTTATTGTTATGCTGGTGGTTATCTTATAATTGCAACTTCATATAAATAATTTCAACCCTTTATATTTGTTTTTACCATGCAAAAAAACCCAAAGTAATTTCTCTTCTTCCATCATTAAATTTTCTTCTCCATGATGCAATTTTGGTTGATATTATCTCAATGTCTCCCCTTGTACCATGAAAGATGCCTATGCTTATAGTCTACGTTTGTGAATGTTGAACAAATAGCCTCTTATTTTGACATTCGCCAACTTATTCTTTCTATCTGATTTATTTCCCCTAACCTTTCAATTTTTGTTTGTTGTATCATTTCTACATTTCAGGGAACATAACATTTCCAGTCTGTCTTGTCATCTGATCTTCCATTTTTGTTTTAGTCTTACTTTTCCTGGAACACAGGTTCCTTGCTTATCATTTTCTTACACTGTAATTTACCGGTCATCCTTGGGTGGGCTAAAATTTGTCTTCCAGTAATTTCCTTAAGGTGATTGTATGAGATAATATAACCTGAGTTCTTATGTGCTTAAAACTCTTTGCAGCATTTATATGTGAGAGGATGGATATGAATGGATATGGATGGATATGAAATCCTTGACTCAGTATTTCCTCAAGTATCTTGTAGAAATGACTCCATTATCTTTGGCCTTGAATGTGATTATGGAGCAATCTGAGGCCACTTGGATATTTTCCCGCTTTTATTTGACCTGGTAATTTTGGAAGGTTGCTAGTGACTTGAAAATTCAATAAATTTAACGGGATACATTTCATTGTTGACCATTCTAGAATAATTGTCCATGGCAGAAGGTAAGACCTTTCAATGTGTAGATTCCAGTTTTCTTGCATGGAAACTTTTGATGGGTTCCAGCATTACCAATTTATTATCTTCCAGCTTGGTTTTTCTGGTTTTTCTTCTTTGGGACTTGGTTCTTCTTCTTCAGGGACTTCAGTTGCATGGATTTCTTTTCCCTGCATTTCTTATCCATAAAATTTCCTCAATTAAAAAAAAATACCTTTTTCTTTATTTCTGTTTCTTTTAGTTGTGTTTCTTATGTCAATTTTTAATGTCCCGTGCCACTTTTTGTGCAATATCAGTTTGACTTGCGCTTCTTCTAATTATATCTTCATTTGTCTGATGGCTACTCTTTCCCTTCTATTTCTTTCTAGGTTCTCCCAGTTCACATTTCCTATCTTCTTGCTCCTATCTTCTTGCTCATCACCGAATTGTAACAATTCTGCTGTAGGGTGTTTTTTAGGTATGGAATTGCCTTATTAAATATTTTTCCATTGATGGCAAAAAATATGTTTGCTATTTTCAACTGCCTCATGTGACCATCTTTTTGGGCACATGTTTTTCATTTGTTGGTAACGGTGGGACTCAACCACCTTTATTCCTTATATAAATGTGCTGGATTTTTGTTCTTATGGTTGTTACTCATTCTGAACGAATTGGGAATTCCTGCCCAGTCATTTGCAAGGGGTCTCACTAGTGGTGAGCACCAGGTGATGTTGATGGCCACAAGGACTGAGCGCTTCCTGCAGATACATGTGGTCTTCACATAATGCTCCTCTTCTCTTTCCCTGGCCATAGGGTCTGGGCACAGGTGTGGCTTCCGATACCACTCCCCTTAACACGCAGCTTGGCACCCACTTAACACATATTGTTCTATGTATCGTACCCTCAGATCATGCCCCTAGAATTTAAGAGGCGCAATTTTGATGGCACCTTCTAGCTCTGCAGAGGGTGGGGTTTTGCTACTGACATCTCTCTTACCCGCTTCCTTGCGTGCCTCCTTCTTGACCTTGATTATTTTCAGCAGCTGTTTCAAGTACTTCCAAGCATTTGTCAAAAT
Source organism: Callorhinus ursinus (assembly GCF_003265705.2). NCBI lineage: Eukaryota > Metazoa > Chordata > Mammalia > Carnivora > Otariidae > Callorhinus > Callorhinus ursinus. The sequence goes on along the minus strand of NW_027397122.1, from coordinate 6,397,796 downwards.
CGGAATGAACGTTTTTCCCTTCTCTTGTTGATTTGAGACTTGTTTTCAGGAGTGGGTTAGGAAAGGGTGAGGTACACAAGCCATGTATTCCAACTTCTCATCCCATGCAATTTCTCCCAAGTGGCCTCATTCAGCCATGTACGTGCAGGGCTTCTGGATGTTCTCTGGGATCTGGGGTAGTGGCTGCAGGAACTCCAGAGTTGGGTTCATTCGCGTGCAAGCCTGTCATGACTTTCTCCTTTATGAAGATGCGGCTGGGGGGGGGGGTGGTCCCTAGGACACGCACATCATGGCCCCAGACACACATAGAATCCCGACCCAACGTGACTTCCAGGCAGTAACTCAGATGGAATCTTAACATAATATTTGTGTGGGATACTTATTGGCTCTTCTGTCAGGCTCCAGTTGCTGGAAGAACAGAATTCAATAGCCATCAATGCCAGTGCCCTTTTTATTGTTTTTTAAAGATTTTATTTATTTGAGAGAGAGCGTGCGAGAGCACAAGCCGGGGCTGGGGTGGGGAAGGGAGAGGGAAAAGCAGGCTCCCTGCTGAGCAGGGACACTGACACGGAGCTTGATCCCAGGACCCTGATTATGACCTGAGCCGACGGCAGATGCTTCACCGACTGAGCCACCCAGGCTCCCAGGTCCAGTGCTTTTAAGTAAAAAAGACATTGTTCGTGAACGCATAGACAAACTCTTTTCAAACCCTTCCCATCCCCCAGATAAGCTCTGTATTAGACGTTTTTAACTTTATAAGTGATCCAAGAGTCATTTTTTTGCTGTAAATTGGGTTAGTCTGGGAGAAGAGATGTTGCTTGTGAGATATGCAGGTTTATACAGGATTTGACACTTTCCCTTCGTAGCCTTCTACTTGCCCTGGACACTAGAAAAAACAAGGACCAAAAAGCCTCAGAAAAATCACAACGCTGAGTAGCATATGAGTTAACTACCTAGCGTCTCTGGATAGCATTGGCGTTAACAGATATTGAGCTTTAAAACGCGATTCACCAAGTTGATGGCTCATTATTACCATCTCAGGCAGAAAAATGAACAAAAACAAAGACGTTAACCCACCCTCCCCCTCTTTTTTTACTCATTCACAGTTTCCTTAACAGGTAGTTGGTTTCTAATATGTGGATGGCCTTTGCCAAGCAGAGGAGCTACAGAGGAAGGCCTTACCATCCAGTGGGAAGGGCAGATGGTCCGCACTGCGGTTAACACTCTGAAGGGGAGGTCTGGGGGCTGTTGCAACAGGGGCGCAGCGAGATGGTTCTGTCTCCAGGTCGGCATCTTTGCCAGCACCCTTGTCTTTTCTACACTGCTGCACATCTGCTTTGGCTTTCCCACTCCTTCATGGGCTTTGCCACCTTCACTTCTCTGTCTACACCGCATTCAGTGGTCGTTTTAAAAACCGTACACTTGATAGGTCCCCTCCGCATTTCCCTCTCCCCCTTCCGTCGCCCAGACGTAGAAAATCCTTGCAGGATCTGACCCAGCTGACGCGTGACCCCATCTGCTAACCCACGCCGTCCTTGGCCACTCCAGAGCCGTGCCGCCCTGCTCCCACCTCCAGGCCTTGCACTTGCTGCCCCTCGGCCTGGAGCCATCTCCCTCCAGATCCCTGCGAGTCCTGCGGGACTCATTTCCTTACTTCATCTGCTCTCCGCTCTGATGCTTCTTCTACAGACAAATTGCCCAGCTACCCTGTTGGAGATAAGCATCCCTTCCCACTGGGGCTGAAGCTGTTCTTCCATGTGCTTGACACCACACTGTGTATCTCCTTGTCCTGGCTTGTGTCAGGTGCTTCCCTTCCCCCCCGCCGCCCCCCGAATGCAGGATCCCTTCACGACAGGACCTTTCTCTCTTCGGTTCAATCATGGACCACCTGCCCAGTCAAATGGCTTGCCCCCCCGGGCACCCTCTGTGATGAATTAAACCAACCCATGGCTCAGGGAGCCTCCCTCCCTCTCTTTCTTTCTTAGATTTTATTTATTTATGGGAGACAGCGCGTGCGCACGGGAACAGGGGAGCGGCGAGGGGCAGAGGGAGAGGGACAAGCAGACTCCTTGATGGAGCCCGACGCGGGGCTCGATCTCACGTCCCTGAGACCATGACCTCAGCCAAAACCAAGAGTCAGACGCTTAACTGACTGAGCCACCCAGGTGCCCCGCAACGGGCACTTTTCGGGCATCTTGTAAGGCAATAATCTGTGGTCAACTGAGATCATGCATTGAAGACACACAGTGGTCCCCACTAAGTGGGGGAGGTTGTAGTCATGAATAAATGGCCTGTGTCCTTCTCGCCACCTGCTCTGCCTAGGAAGGTGTCCGCAGTGATTGGGGGTGGGGGACCAGCCAGAGCGTCTCCCTCGTGAGTTCGCGTGCCTACGAAACCAGGACACCCGCCAGCCGTCCCGTTGAAATGGACAAATGAGATGTTGCTCCTTGAAAGGGTTTGTCACTTGTAAGGACAACGTGAAAACGCGCGCACGCCTGAGCCGGAATCTGAGTAGAACCACTCTCCTTGCCCTTGGGTGTTGACGGGAATATTTCCTTGCAGATTTCTGAACAATGTCGGCTTCTTTTTCCCTCTGATAATGATGCTGACGTGGATGGTGTCTGTGGCCGCCATGGTCCGAAAGCTGGTTTACGAGCGAGAGATCCAGATAGAAGAGGTAATCAGCTGAGTGCTTGCCGGGGGGGACCAACAGGGGCGGCGGGGGCCTTTGGAGCCGAATTCTGTCCCGTAACACCCCCGGACTCAGTTTTGCCTGCTCTCCTCTCCGCCGGGGTTCCCGTGCACAGCCGGGAGGGGGCCCCGGGGGGAAAGCATTTCACGTTGAAGCCTGACGCCCTGCCAGGTTAACGGGTGTTTCCTGTGGGGATGGAAGGAAGCCCAAGGTCTGGCACGCCAGGTTCAAAGAAGGGGGCCAGCATTGCCCATCAGCAATTCTTCTACAACCTGAAAAGACCTAAGGGCGGACTTCCCACCTTGATTTATGGTTAGATGGCTTCACGGCCGCCTTGCTGTTTTTGTTTTAATATCGTTAAAACCGGATACTATCAAAACTGCTGTTAAGAGTGAAAGTTCCTGAAAGTACCCGGTGAAGGCTGGCCTCCGTGGAGGATGGGTGCACGTTACCCCCTTGCCTTCTATTAACTGAGGTGAAGGAGCGGCGAGGTCAAGTGCCGTGTTCACCTTTAGTTCTGACTGGGACTTGCACTGCTGTTTCCCATGTCATTCACCTATTTAGAACGGATTTTTTCCTGCATTTCTGTGCTTCCTCCCCATCCAGCGGGGCCCCCAGACGTGGGGACTGGGGACCGGGGGCCAGTCATGCTGAATTGGTCTCCTTTTACCAGGGACCAGCCCCACCCTCCAAGATACCCCGATGTTATAGACAGAAGACAGGAGGTTTAACAGATGCATTAATTTTGTTGTTATTACTTTAAGCTGAGTGGTTTTGCAAAATGCATTCTAACACTCACACGAGAGACGCCCAACTCGAACAGCTTAAGGCCCAGTATTTCCCCCTCCCTTCGTTTTTCTGTTTGTCCTCATTAAACCAAACCAACACAACCAAAATGATGGAAGATTAAAAAAGAAGGAAAACAACTAAAAACACCAAAATGTAAAAAGGAGGAAAGAAACAAAACCAGCAAAGTCCAAATGGATAAGGGAGCACCTGGGAGCTGGGGTCTGCCCCTGCCCTTCCGCTGTGTGGGCTCACGGCTGTGACCTCCCCAGGGGAGCGTTCGCTAGAACGGATGCTGGGCTCTGGGGTCTGTGCGGGGCTGATTTCCACGCTGACCCCAACATGGAAGTTTCGAGTGCCACCTCTCTCCCATGATCTGATCTGTTCTTTCTCAAGGATCCGGGTGATAGCTCTGCATTTCGTTCTTTTGACAGTACATGAGGATGATGGGAGTGCACCCCACCATTTTCTTCCTGGCCTGGTTCCTGGAGAACATGGCCATGTTGGCCTTAAGCAGCGCCGCCCTGGCCGTCATTCTCAAAGTGAGCGGCATCTTCGCGCACAGCAATGCCTGTATCATTTTCCTGTTTCTCCTGGATTTTGGGGCGTCGGTCATCATGATGAGTTACTTCTTGAGTGTGTTTTTCAGTCAAGCGAACACAGCCGCCCTCTGTACCAGCCTGGTGTATATGATCAACTTTCTGCCCTATATCGTGCTGTTGGTTCTCCATAACCAACTGAGTGTTGTCGTTCAGACGTTTCTGGTAAGTGCGGTGTCTTTTCTTTCTTTTTTCAAACTGCTGTATCTACCCAACCGATCAGTCATGACATCCATCCATCGGTCTGTCATTTTCAGATCTAGGTGGGCTTCCTGATACCAGCCTCTCTTTATTCGGCTCCCAGAGGCAGACCTTGCAGCTGCCATTGATTGGCATTGCAGTGATTTTGCTAGAAGGCAGCCCGTGAAGAATTGGCGCTTTTCATGTAATGGGGACTCTCCTCTGGAGACTTTTTGGAAATCGGTCGCACCCCAAAGGCAGCGTAGGACCTCCGTGTCTCTTTGTTTCCTGGATGGAAAGAGCTAGCTTTCCAAAGCTATTCTAGCAGCAAAAATTAAGCATTTTTCTTGAAGCATCAGGAATGACCTCACATTAAGTGGAAAGATCCCTCCGTTAGCGATGTCGGAATCATTCATCCGTTTAAAGTGCACCTCCCGAAAAAGTACAAGACTTCCGTTAGGTGTGCGATGTGAAATACATAGAAGAGGCACACTCATTCCTTCTTGGATGAGAAGTGCCTGGCGGGCGCAGGGAACTCTGTCCACAGGGAAGGGACAAGTGCGTGGCTGAGGACGGTGCACTCCAGAGAGCCAGCCCCAGATCTCTCTTCCCCACCTGCCCACAGGTCAGGCCAGGTTCCCCAACTGCAGTGTGTTGGGAGGTGTGACTGGAGCCACCAAGGGAGAATTTGGAAGGTGTCAAGGAGGGGTAGAATCTCAGGGCTCCTCCAGGGCACTTGAAGGCCCTCAGAGGTTACCTGTCCCTGAACAGCGTCATGACGGCTGATGGACCCTTGCCTGTTGGGACGGTGTCACTTTCTCGGCTCACTTGGAGCCTCAGGGTAGAATTCCTCTGTGAAGGCCACGTTATTTTTCTCCAGCATCCATAAAGCTCCATGGTTCCTACTGGCCATGGACACACAGCACGATGAAGAAATGCCACCTTGGATCAGGATTTTAATCCATTGATAGGTGCTCACCAGTTCCAGGTAGCTGATGTCACACCTGCAATAATTCGGAACCAATAATTTTGGGTTAGTGTTCATTAGCTGTTTCCAGAATCATTAAAACTCCTGGGATCCCTTACCTCCCTTCCACGCCCCCATACTCCTTCCAGGTAGGAAAAGAGCCCACTGACCACCTGGCCTGAATTTCAATTACTGTCATGTGTGTTTTTACTTCAGTCCCTCTGTTTAAATGTTCCAGCATACACCGTTGGATTTCCTTTGTGCATGTTCAAATGTTTCTTTGCCAAAAAAAGAAAAAAGAAAAAAGAAAAAATCTAACTCTGGTACACGATCTTTTTAAGTGTAAAATACATGCTCAGTGGGCTTTTTTGTGGACGTAGGACCTGTCCAGTGGAAATAAAGCAGCATTTTCCTCCAGTGGGCTCTCTCCCTAGTGCAGCATTGTGTGGATGTGCCCTCAGTCTGCCCGCAGCATGCTCCAGGGCATTCACTTAATAATAAAAAACAAGAAATCGCTCCGTTCTGTTCTCCACTGTTTTGAGTTACGCATTTCTGTATGTGGTGCATCGGGTCTATGGCATTTCAAGCATTGCAGTAAAGAGAAAGAATTCTTCTCCACATTAAAAACTAGCCTGTTATCAGGCTTTTCAGAGTGGGCTGACGTTCCGCTCCGTCTTCCGGGTTCAGATATTGAAATCACCGCCCGGAGCGATGCTTTGGCGTCGCTCGGTGGGAACACCCTGTGACTTCTCTGTTTGGATTTAGTGCCGTGGGTTTTCTGGGGTCTCCATCAAGCACTAACGTGCTATTTCTCTCTCCATTCCCCATGGGCAGTGCCTGCTCTCCACCACCGCCTTTGGACAAGGAGTGTTTTTCATCACCTTCCTGGAAGGGCAAGAAACAGGTAAGGAAGGGGAGGCTTTTGTAAAACGAGACCCAGTGATTCAGGTTTTTAGGCATTTCCAGTTGGTCCTGTTGCAAGCGCTGGAGGAGAAGGTCTTTATTACAAGTGGAACGTTTGGGTTGAGACGCTGGCGTTTGCCTCAGCTGCTGTGAATACCCCCCACGACCCAGTTGCCCTGGATAGATGCATTTTGGTGAGGCAACAAATCGAGATAGAAGTAAATCAACACACACACACACACACACACACACACACACACACACACACACAAGATCGTAAATGTTAGATATTCAAATGTGGTTAAAGCCACTCCACCTGATTTCCTTGAAATCCACGTGAGATTAAGCAGGTTCCCAATTCATTTGAGGAATTGTGATCCGCGGGGATGACCTGCCTTTTGTCTCGGCTGCGTTCACCTTTGCTTTGAGGTTCTAGAACGCACGAACTCACTCACCTGAATCTGCCCTGAGCGAGGGTGCGCGGTTCTGACTCTGACCTTTTTCTTCCTTCCAGGGGTTCAGTGGAGTAACATGTACCAGCCTCCGGAACAAATGGGCATGACATTTGGCTGGGTTTGCTGGATGATTCTCTTTGATTCAGGCCTTTATTTTTTATGTGGATGGTACTTGAGCAACTTGATTCCTGGTAAGAATTCTGCACGGTAAGAGATGCCCCAAATAAGCTAAAAAAACAGTTTAAAGCAATATACATGAATATTAGAAGAATAAGTAATTATTCTAAATTTAAATGAGACCTCAGAGAGGGCGTTCGTAGGATGTGTTTTAGAGGGAGGTGTGACTGTTTGGTGAAGGTGAAGAAGAGATGGGCTGCCTGAGTCCTGAATGAAATGGTAAAGGCCACCCGAGGATAGAACGGAAGTGCCTCCATCCTGACGGACCGCCCCTCCCCCCCGCAACCCGGCCACCAGGCGGCTTCCCAAGTAGGTTTCTGTCAAAGAACAGGGAAGACCTAGGGTCACGGTTCTCAGGATCAGGGATGTGGGGAGTGAGGGCAGGAGGGCCTGGGGGCACGTGCTTCCTTGGCCCCATGGGGACCAGGTCGGGCAGGAGTCGGAGGCGGTGTGCAGCAGGAGTGGAGAGATCTTTCTCTCTGCCAGGTCAGCTGGGGACAGAACCTGGAGGAAAACCAGGCTGAGAATGAGGGGCTGTGCAGGGGGCTGGGGCCAGGTGTCACCTCCAAACCCGGAGTGTCAGCGGTGTCAAGTGTGGCATTTCTCCCATGGTGTGGCAGGTGCGTCCTGGAGGCCGTGGGAAGCTGGGCCACCAACAGCAATGGTTTTCCCTGCTGGGTTCGTGGGGAAGGAGGTACGCGTACCACACGCTTGGCTCAGGCCGAAAAGAGCAGAAACAGCTTTTAAAGTTTCTTTATCTTATATTTTTAGCAGTAATGTTTTGATGATATTCTATGCCCTTACTGAAATGACTTGTGATTCTGTCTCTGTATTTTCCAAAGCACCTGGATATTTCAAGTGGCATCTAACCTTTAAAGTTAAGAACTGAGAGAGAGAGAGAGAGAAAGAAAGAGGGAGAGAGAGAGAGACTTAGAGAGAGAGAGATGTTCTAATCATACACACATTGACTATGAAAGGATGCAAAGACAATCCGTCCATTCTGTTTTCAGACTTGGAACGCTCATGTGTCATTGAGGGATGAGTAAAAATCCAAATGAAAGGTGCCATTGACAAGATTATCTTACAGAAAATCAGGAACACACGGCCTTTAAGAATTAGAGAGCGCGCATCAACCTGCAATGTGTTTTATTTTGGAATTTTAGATTGCATGGTCTGGGGACTTTGAATAAAATTAAAGAAAAACTGGATTCTAGGAAATAAGAAGTTAAAAAAAAGTTAACTGAGGAATACCAAGGTGAAATAAAATCGAATGAGAAGCACTGGATATTAAAAGGCAGCTAGCCGGCATGGGGGAGGGATGTTAGAAATTACGCACGTGGTGTCGATGTTAAAATGTTTGAGGAAGGGGGTCGCGAGCAAAGGCATAGGGTGCTAAGTCACGGCCGGGGACGGGAGGGTGGCGGGTGTCCCCGGAATTGGGAGAGAGGCAGACAGGTGGCTGCAAGGAGACAGACAGACGGGCCTCGCAGACTGATGCTCTCCCTGGTGAGGAGACACACAGACCGAGTGAAACAGAAGAGAAATGGAACAGTCATTAACCAAGGAGAGGAAAAACCGAGCTTTGCACAGTCAGGGCTCACCGCACTGAACACAACATTAAGGGACAGAGACCTACAGCTACATAAATAATGGTGATGTGTCCACAGACAAGCATAAACCCCAGCAAAGACAGGTTGCCCTTGGCAGTGCAGAGATCCGCAGGAAATTTGGGCAGGAATCCAGAAGGAGCTGAGTTCTCCCCTCCTCCTTTAGGGCAGGAGGCACGGTGGGAACGTTGTCCTATCTTAAAGTAAGGCATTTCCAGCGAGCGAACCCCCGGTCCTGCTCACGTCTGCAGGTGCAGCCTGCTTCAGGACAGAGACAGACGGGGAGATGGAGACAGAGATCCTGGGAAAGAGGGTTGATCGGCAGCTTTTGCAAGCGCGACTGAGTCAGATCTGAAGCGGGGCAGCAGCTGAAGCTGTCAGGGGAAGCAGGTGGAGAAGGGCTTTGGGTTTGATGATGATGATGATGATGGTGGTGGTGGGAGCCCGGGAGGCTCTCTCATGGTTGCAGTGTCTCCTCAGGGCCATCGGGGGCCGGGGAAGGTAAGGTGGGGAGGAGATCGGGCGACCGGAGAGGGAGGAGCATGTCTCAGCTGGGGCGCCCCGTGCCACGCTCAGCGTCCCCTGCAGGTGCTTGTCATGGGCGGGAATTAGATGTTGAGGTGAAGGCTCCAGCCGCTGGGGAAGGAAGCAAAACACAGCAAGACAGGGATGTCAAAACCAGGAGACAGACCAGCGTTGTTGGCAGGTCACATGCAAGAATCAGATGAAGAAAGGCAGGACCAATCGGATGACTGATCTCAAACGCACAGACGGGAAAACCACCAGCTTTGCTGTGTGTCAGCAATAAATGGCGACACGGTAACATTCTCAAGAGCAGTAAAATATCTCGGTGTGAATCCAATGTAGAAGAGAGTGTGTATCAAATAAGAGAGTAAAAAAATTTGGCAGTGGGGCACCTGGGGGGCTCAGTCAGTTCAGCAGCTGACCCTTGATTTTGGCTCAGATCAGGATCTCAGGGTCGTGAGATCAAGCTCCACGTTGGGCTCCTCACTGGGCGTAGAGCCTGCTTAAGATTCTCTCTCTCCCTCTCCCCACTCCCCACGCTCCCTCTAAAAAAAAATGGTGAACATAAATTAGATTTGAATAAATACAAAGAGATGCCATGTTCCTTAATGTGGATATTTACCATTTTAAGTGTGTTGATTTTCTCCACATTAATTTATGCCATTTCGTATGAAGCGCTGTGTTAACATAACAAAACCCACATAAATCGTTTAAATAAAAAATACTAAAAAGGGAATTTGGTTTTGATTCATGAAATGTTTCTAAAGGGCAGCTAGAAATGTAAATTAATGACAGTGGTCAAAAACTGTTGAAAATAATGAAGGGGACTGGTGGCTGATGACCACACAGAACCTCACTGTAAATTGTCAAGGATTAAAGTGGCAGAGTGCTCATGTAATAATAGTAGAGCCGTGGAAAGACTAGAAAGTTTGGGAGCCAAACCACTGTAATAATTTCATTTGTGTTAAATGTCGCACTTTTAATCAATGAGAAAGGTTAAAAATTCATGAATTTATCAGAGATAAATATTACTAAAAATAATGAGGAAATACGGGAAGTATGTTTGTTTTTTTTTAGAAAAATTATCATTGTAAAGAGAACGAAGGCCTTTCTAACCATGATGCCAGAGACATAAATAACAAAAATCGAGTTTCTATTATAAGAATTTAAAAATATCCAAATAAATAAAATTGCAGGACTCTTCACAAGCTTCTAAAAACTATTTAATGAATCCATGAAAGACAACGTTAACATTCCCAATTCACATTTTAAGAAGACCTATCTAAATACAAATACGAGGAAATAACTTGAATAAAGCATCACAAAAAGAAAAGCTGATATCTGATAAACTTATAAAATAGTTTCGTGTCGCACAGAGCGTGGAAGACAATGTTTCCTTCTCGGATGAAAACTGTAATGACCTGTAGAGGAATATGGGCCTGGTTTTTCTGTGCAGGCGTTTAGTTTATGAGAAAATGAAATAACTGGCAGTAGTCTCAGTTGACAAGCAGTAGAGTGTGTCAAATTTGTCGCATGTTAAAAAATTCTTAAAATGTTTATTGTCAGGGCGCCTGGCTGGCTCGGGCAGTGGAGTGGGCAACTCTGGATCTCGGGGTCGTGAGTTTGAGCCCCGTGTTGGCTCTAGAGGTGACTTAAAAATAATATCTTTAAAAAAATGATAAAAAATTAAAAAATTAAAAATTAAAATAATGTTTATTTTCTTTGACTCAGAACTTTGAAGAAATAGCCAGGTGAGTGCAAAGTATGTGTGCACATAGATGTTCCTTGCACATTATCTTTGAAAGCAAAACTCTGGCAAACCTACATTTCTGTCTAAGAGTGTGGACTGATGATGAATCAGTTTTGCATTTGTAGTATGGACTCCTGTGAACTAGTTACACGTCTATGGAATTCTGTTTTACAGGAATATATGTGGGGGTGGGATATGGGAAATCATTGCTGTGGACCGAACTGTTTATGAAATAAGGGATAAAATATAATAATATTTAGTTAAAATTTAAAAAATCGTAATTCCAGTATAGTTAACATACAGCATAATATTAGTTTCAGGTGTGCAAGACGGAGATTGAGCACTTCCATACGTCACCCGGTGCTCATCACGACAGGTGCCCTCCTTCATCCCCATCACCTGTTTCCCATCCCCCAGCCCCTCCCCTCTGGTGACCAGCAGTGTGTTCTCTAGAGTTGAGTCTGTTTTTTTGTTTTTGGGGGGTTTTTTTGGTTTGTTTCCTTTTTTTGTTGTTGGTTTGTTTTGTTTCTTAAATTCCACGTGGGAGTGAAATCATATGGTATTTGTCTTTCTCTGACTGACTGACTTCACTTAGCATAATACCCTCTAGTTCTTTCCATGTCATGGCAAATGGCAAAATTCATTCTTTCTGATGGCTGAGTAATATTCCATTGTATGTATACACCACGTCTTCTTTATCCATTCGTCTGTTGATGGACACTTGGGCTCTTTCCACAGCTTTGCTCTTGTAAATAATGCTGCAGTAAACACAGGGGTGCGTATATCTTTTCAAATTGGTGGTTTTATATTCTTTGAGTAAATGCCAAGTAGTGGATCATTTGGTATTTCTATTTTTAATTTTTTGAGGAACTTTCATACTGTTGTCTCCAATGGCTATACCAGTTGGCATTCCCACCAATAGTACACGAGTGTTCCCCTCTCTCCAAATCCTCACCAACACCTGTTGTTTCTTGTGTTGTTGATTTTATCCATTCTGACAGTTGTGAGGTAGTATCTCATTGTGGTTTTGATTTGCATTTCCCCCTTGATGAGTGATGTTGAATGTCTTTTCATTTGTCTGTTGGCCATCTGATGTCTTCTTTGGAGAAATGTCTGTTCATGTCTTCTGCCCATATTTTAATTGCATCATTTGTTTTATTGGGGGTTGAGTTTTAGAAGTTCTTTTTTTAAAAAAGATTTTATTTATTAGAGAGAGAGAGCATGAGCAGGTGGGAGGGGCGGAGGGAGAGGGAGAAGCAGACTCTCTGCTGAGCGGGGAGCCCGATGCGGGGCTCAATCCCAGGACCCTGGGATCATGACCTGAGCTGAAGGCAGGCGCTTAACTGGCTGAGCCACTCAGGTGTCCTGAAAACATATCTAAAAATAAAAAGACATGGAGTTGGCCAAAGATGACGACAGATTTTTCTTCCTTTTTTTAATCAAGAAATTAAATTGCCCTATATGGCAACTTACGTATCCTTAAATGACACTGTTTACATTACATTGCAATAATGTATATATGGTACAAATTATACTATTTATTTTTAACTCTCACCCAGACTACCAGTAATAACAAAAAATGAAATTGCCAGAAAATACTGATGGACTTTCAAGATTCATAAGTGGGATTGCAATTTCAAGGAGCTTGCTGACCCAATGCGTTCTTTTTTTTTTCTTTTAAAGATTTTATTTATTTGACAGAGAGAGACACAGCGAGAGAGGGAACACAAGCAGGGGGAGCGGGAGAGGGAGAAGCAGACTCCCCGCCGAGCAGGGAGCCCGATGCGGGGCTCGATCCCAGGACCCTGGGATCATGACCTGAGCCGAAGGCAGACGCTTAACAACTGAGCCACCCAGGCGCCCCCCCGCCATGTGTTCTTTTTAAGACAAATATTTTGTAATGCCCCTTTGCTCTCCTGAAATGGAATTCACAGATATAAGGCCTGCTTACCTACCTGATTCAAAAAGTTAATGTACTGTCTTCACTGTAATATAAAAGAAATAAAAAGAAAGTAACTTGTAACAAAATAACTTATAAATTCTCAGTGCTGAGGCATGATTTTATTAGGAGGAGAAGTACTCAGATGCTTTTCCTTACTTCTTATGGTGTAAGTTTGGATTTAAGGGAAGGAAAAGGAGCCACCGCCGTTTGGTACTGGAAGCAAAGAAAATATATGACAGAGATAAATTGTATGAAAACTGTTACAAAAACTAATATTAAGGTCATTCATAGTAATCAGAATTGTTTCTATATGATAAAAATATGAGAATAATTTTAATTAAAGTAGGAATAATGTGAGATGAAACAGTGCCAAGGCAAGTGGATACAAGAATGACACTTTTGTAAATAATTTGGGTCTTATTTGAAAGTGTGGGGTCCAGTAACTTCTCATGTTAAAACACGGGGCAGGGGCACCTGGGTGGCTCAGTCTGTTAAGCATCTGACTCTTGATTTTGGCCCTGGTCGTGATCTCAGGGCCCTGGGATCGAGCCCCACGTCGGCCTCCAAGCTCAGCGCAGAATCTGCTTGTCCTCTCTCTGCTCCTCTCCCCGATCACAAGCTCACACACACTGTCTCTCTAATAATAAATAATATATCAAAAAAAGTGGGGCAGGTAATGATGCAATGTAACCAAGGATATATTTCCTGTCTTATAATTCGCCCACGCAAGGGCCTACATTCAGTCCCCAGTGTCGTAAAGCCTCTGGTGATAACATTCTTTGGTAGATGGCAGGACGGAGGGTGGATCGGGCGAAGAAACAGTAACATGATTCGGGTTTCAGAGAGCCAAGGGGTAGATACTTGGCAACAGCGTCAGAGTAAGACCAAACACAATAGGAGGCCTCCCTATTAATCATTTCAATGTGTAATTTTTACAAAGTGGATGTTTTACAAAGTGGATTATTTTGCTATACAACTTAAAAAATATACAGAATGATGAAGACATGACATAGCTTCTAAAAGAACCTTTATTAATAAAACGTAGTGCATTTCATAGAACTCTGCTAATTTTGAAAATACCTGGTTCTAAGTTTGTTAAAAACCGTCTCAAACGTTTTGTCCTGATTTTGCGTGTCCCGAGTCACATGAGCTGCTTAACTGTGTGGCCTTGAGTTTTCGAAAACGTCTAGTTGGCATTGCACTGATGATGTGGTTTTCTGAAATTCTGAACACTTCTGCGCCAGACAGTAATCCTTCAATGGTTTGCAAGGTGGTTGCGTTCCCTGGAAAATTCAGTGTGTATTAAAACTGCCCAGGAGCTCTGTGTTCATAGGTCCTAGGCTTGACTTGCTAGAAGGGGCTTTTCTTTTCTTTTTTTTTTCTTTTATTTATTTATTTGAGGGAGAGAGAGAGAGAGGACACGAGCCGGTGGTGGGGGGGGGTCGGGTAGAGGGAGAAGCAGACTCCCCGCTTAGCGGGGAGCCCAACATGGGACTCGATCCCAAGACCCCAGGGATCATGACCTGAGCCGAGGGCAGACGCTTAACCGCCCGAGCCACCCAGGCGCCCCTAGCGGGGGCTTTGCACTTGCATGGCTGTGTGGGATGAGCCTCACAGAAGGCAGGTCAAGGGCAATTCTTTGTTGGGCTGCGTTGTTCTGCCCTTTGTAGGACACCCTCCACCCCAGATGCCCGCCCACTAAAGGCCATCTGTGCTACCCCCTATTTATTAACCTGCCTTTTTATCTTCTGTATATCTGATGCTCTGACATCTTGAAGCCTCAGGGACCCAGGAGGGACTCTCTCCCAAGGGCTAGCCAATCCTAGAGATAGTAAAGGATTTGCTGGTGAGCTCCCTTTTCATCTGCAAAGCCAGCCATCCAGAGCTGCACTCCACCACCCCCTCTGTAGGCTATCCTGTCTCCTGCCCGCATTGCCCCAGGGACTGAGCAACTAGGGACAGGTGCTATGCCCCAGAGCCAGCCTGCTCTCCCTACCTCACCTGCTCCTTCCACAGAAGCCACAGTAAAGGCTCCTGCCTGTGCTTGCCTCCCCTGAGCCTCCCTGATGGAGCCTGGTGCTTCCCCACGGGGCCCTGCCTGGTGCCCCATGTCCCCTCCTCCCGGGACCCGAGTAGCAACCCATCTTTTCAAAGGCCGGTTTCCTGATCTCTTGGCTTCCTCATGCCTGAATAATAATAAAGCCTACAATTTAAAACATCCATTCACTGTGCCAACCAAAAGTACCCCTTCCCACATTTCCAGAACACCCTCTGTGAGAGTCTCAGCAAGTTGAGGATTGCTGTTTGCAAGGCTCCGGCGGGTAACAAGGCCTCCCCCGCCGGGGCTGGGTGGGCAGTTTCCCTGTTGCTCTCCGTGTCCTGCTGTTGGTCTTGTCTGTGGAGTGATGGGGTGGGTCCAGGCCCCGCATTTCTCACCCTGGTGTCTGAGCGGGAGGCCCCGTGAGGACCCAGCCTCCTGGCCCGCCAGATTCAAGGTCAAGTGCAGATCCCTGGGCCTGCGCAGAGCTCCCCGGCAGACACCTGGTCCTCTCGAAGTCTTTTCATTTCATAAACCCTTCTTTATGTGCTTCCAATTAAATCTGATTTCACTTGATCTGTCTAGTTGCATTGACTTCTGCTTTTATCACTGTCAGGTTTTGGGGGGCAATGCTAATGAGTTTCCTGGCCCACGTGAGCCAGCAGGCAGCTCCCTGGGAGGAGACGAGCTCTGGAGAAGCGCAGGGCCTTTGCATATGTTACTGTGCCCGATTACGTATGGTAATGTGAGCAGGATGCTTGTGCTCGTAGAGTGCACATAAAACACATTTGGATTTACAAGCAAAAGCAAAGGAGCTGCCGAGGACAGCCTAGGAGCTGAGTGGCCTCCCTGCTAATGGATTTGGCAGGCTTCCCCCCCCATCCATTTACATTAATAGATTAATTAGCAGGACTTTAAAAGTGCAAACAGATTAGAGCAGGGATGGCTTAATTAGCAAACTGGCCATTAATATTCAATTTGTTTCCAATTTCTGTCTTCCGATGTGAATTTTCTAACTCTGAAAGGCCCCTCCTGCATCTTCCGTCCTTCCCGTCCCTGTAGCCATGACCCCAGATCAGGTCTCATGGGACCTCCTGGGGACAGTTCGGGGTCCTTGAAACTCCTGTCCGTGCATCCAGGTGCCGCCTTTGCCTCTGCTAATGCAGACTCTGAACCCCAAGGCATTTGGGGCCACCGCCCACTTGCCCGTCCGACAGGTGGTGCCCACTCACACTGGCACGGTCAAGGGCAGTGAGCGATGGTCACCGGAGCGGGGTCCCTCAGCAGAAGACGCCAGATGTGGGGGCCAGAGGAGCAACTACCAGCACTGGCCGAAGAGGCTACTTCTGCCTCCGTTGGCATCTCTCCTTTTATTTCTGCAAACTCAGCGTGCGTGCCCGTGGGCAGGGCCTCCTCCTTCCATATTCCCATGCATGTCTCCCGTCTCCTTCGGATCCAGGGCAACAGAGTGTTCTCGCTGCTGCAGGCCTGTGTTCAGAGAGGCAGGTGCCGCGGGGCTGCGGCACACAGCTTGGCCGCCTGTGTCCTTCCCCCTGGGAAGGGAGAGGTGGTAATAGCACTCCCACATCGTGTGGTCGCGGGACCCTGTGAATGAACACAGGTGGGATCCCGACCAGTGCCCGAGAGTATGGAATAGGAGGGAATTATCCGTGGGCGGCTCATCTCTTCCCGTCTAGGGGTAGTTAGTACTTGGCAAGGGCCTTGGAGAACACTCTGTCTGCTTGTTGCATGTTTTCGAGGGCGGGTGTGATGACACGGACCGCATGGCTTAAACAAGAGAAATCTAGTCTCTCCCACCCTGAAGGCTGGAGGGGGTCCAAGATCCGGGCGTGCGCAAGGCTGGTTCCTCCTGAGGCCTGCCTCCTTCTCCCCATGCCCTGTTGATCTGCCCACACTCCCTGTCTGTGTCCTAAGCTTTTCCCGTAAGGACACCCATCAGATTGGATGAGGGCTGACCCAGCGACTTCATTTAACCTTAATTATCTCTTAAAAGCCTTCCTCCAAATACTGCCCCATTCTGAGTTACTGGGGGTTAGGATTTTGACATGAATTTTGGGGGACTCAGCTCAACCTGTACCAGAAGTGACTGCTAGACCGGATACCAGCCCCACACCCTCCTTCACTTGCCCATTCTGCTTTGCGACCATGTCTCTGAGTCTTTGGGTTAGACCGGATGAGGGGCGCCCATCTTTCCTTGGCTGGAGGGTCAAAGTGTTAAAACGGTCTTCACATAGGCCTTCATCTCTTCAATCGCTTGGAGGATTTGGAGCACGCATCGAACTTAGGCTAGAATGGATGTGTTAAAGAAAATTGAGAGGTGTTAATAATTAAATCCACTTTCATTTCAACAATATAATGAGGGCAAAGTGACTGTTAAGTGGGCCGGAATGAATTTGGAGAGTACGCTTGAAGAATGTCGATGTTTCATATGGAAATGTTGGCATTATGTATTCTTCTTTGTAAATGTTTTAATGGATTAATTCCTTCACGCTCTTAATCCATGTCTAGGAACCATGCAGATGTCAAAGACGGGACAAAAGAGTGACAGCTGCGTAATGGGGCAACGGGACTGGGGCGAGCTTTACTCTGGCGAACATTCAGTAATCGCTCAACGCGACTTTTATTTTTGGATAAATACCTGCCTGTTCACCGAACACCTGCTCCAAAGGCCTCCTGGGGGAGGCGGCTGTCAGGGGACCCAGCAGTCGGCCGTGGGTCAGGCTGAAGACAGAGCATGAGGGCTCCCCGCATGGCTAATACACCGTCCCCCAGATTGTCACCGGGTCATATGTGGGATGTGTACTCAACGCTTTAACATGGAATAACATTGCGTATTAATTAGTGAAGGCATTCTCGTACAGAATCTTCCACGTAGAAAAAGATAAGGATACCGATTTTAACTGTGTCTTATTTTTTAGGAACGTTCGGTTTAAGGAAACCGTGGTATTTTCCCTTTACCGCGTCCTACTGGAAGAATTTGTGTGGGCTAGTGACAAAAAGACCGCCTGCGCCTGGTTCTGACCTGTCCTTCATCAATGAGCACTTTGACAATAAAGGTTTGTAAAGAGTAGCAGTATTAGGTACATGTTTTCCCTTCTGGTCGGTTTTCCTTGTTTTTCACCCGACTCGAATCTCTGTAACCGTGTCTGCTGGCCGGGGCCCGTCTTGGGCTCAGAAACCCAGCTCGGGACCAAGTCGCAAGAAAGAATCCCCTGATGATGTTGAGCCTGGGGGCCAGAGCCCTGGGCTGTTAGTGTCACCTGCTGTTTCAGCCCCTCTGCCCTGGGGGTGTTTGTGCACATATTATATGGCCGCAAAATGAAGCTTCAGTTCCAACATGAATTTGTGTGAGAAATTAAAGCAAAGGGGGACAGCTGCCCGGTGGAGTGGGCTGTAGAAATCGCCAAGTGTTTCACACATGCTAGTATTTCCGACATTACTGTAAGAGCAAGACCATCCCTGCCCCTTACAAGCGAGGAGCGTGCGTCCCGGGAGACAGGGCGGGACCCCCGATCCTCTGTCCCTCTGTACCTCACTTACACCTGCTGGTTCCACGAAAGCAGGACTTCAGGGCCAACCTATAGATACACAAGCTCCCATCATGGTGGTTTATACCACGGTCAACATTGCAATGTATTTTTTTTTTTTTTAAAGATTTTTATTTATTTATTTGAGAGACACAGAGAGAGAGAGAACACAAGCAGGGGGAGTGGCAGAGGGAGAGGGAGAAGCCGACTCTCCGCGGAGCAGGGAGCCTGACATGGGGCTCGGTCCCAGGACCCGGGGATCATGACCTGAGTCGAAGGCAGACGCTTAACCAACTGAGCCACCCAGGCGCCCCCGTAATCAGCCATCTCATTTAAGTTTTGCCGTTACCTAATTCGCCCCTTGGTTTTGGTAAGGAAGGGTTTCGAGCTGCTGTGTGTGTTTCACGGAGCTACAATTCAAGTCCAAGGCAGGCCCCTGGACTGGTACACGTGAGCATTATTTCAGGGGCTCTTGGAGTCCGTCAGGATGAATCTACATCTTCTTCTCAGGGTCCTTGCAGCAGAACGGGGAGGGAAAGCCTGGAGGAGGCCCACTGGGCGTTGCCCTGGTGTCGGTGACCAAGGAGTACGAACCCCACAAGGCGGCCGTCCGAGATCTGACCCTCGCCTTTCACAGAGACCAGATCACTGCCCTGCTGGGGACCAATGGCGCCGGGAAAACCACCGTCATGTGAGACCCGTTTCACCCTCATCACACACGGGCTTTTTAGAACAATCTCAGTTCACCTGAGATTAGATTTTTTTTCCTTCCTTTTTGTTTTGAGACAGAGGACAGACAGAACCCTTTGCCGGAGCCACTCTGTGCTCTGGGTGGACAGTTACATGGGGGCGGGGTGGTCTGCAGCCTCTGCCAATGGCACAGGGGATGGGGTCTTATCCCTAATTCCTTTATTCCTGACAAATAGTGCTCCATGGTTTTACTTCCGTCTTTGAGAGTCCCATGACACTTCTCACTGTCCTACCACTACGTTTAATTTTGCTCGCCTATCTCTGGGTAGATGAAATTTGGAACAATGTCTGCAAATGTTTTAATCACCTGAGTAATTTTTTTTTCATGTTCTGCTTTTTGTGTGGTTGTGTTTTTCTGCGAAGGCTTGATTTTTGGTTTGGGGTCCACTGGCTCCAGGTTTGATTAAAGAATCCAGTCGCGGGATCCCAGAAGAATCACGAGCTTAACAGTTGAGGGCTCACAATGCGTGGACATTGTCGAACTTGTCCTGCGAATATGTCCATTTCTCTCTCTTCTTTTTCGGTAGGACTAAAGTATGCTTAAACAATGAAAAGAACTATTTGCTTTGAACTTTTTTTTTAAAGATTTTATTTATTTATTTGAGAGAGAGAAAGCATGAGAGAGAGCATGAGTGGGGTGAGGGGCAGAGGGAGACGCAGACTCCCCACTGAGCAGGGAGCCCGACAAGGGGCTCGATCCTGGGACCCTGAGACTATGACCTGAGCCGAAGGCAGACGCTTAACCAACTGAGCCACCCAGGCGCCCCAAATATGCCATTTCTTGAGCTGGTTTCCTTATCTGTAAAACGACGTTGGATTTATAATCTTAAACTCCCACGCAACTGGAATGGTCTCTGATCAGCATATTTAGGGGAGTGTAAACATCGTCATAAGCCCGCATTTCCAAGATGAAGGCAGCCAACAGCCCGCGAAGCTCCTTCCAACTTGTGAATGATTGTGTCGAAAGCAGGATGGTAGGAGCCGTGGTTGTCTCTGTTCTCTCCTGATTTGTTTTCTTGGGCAGATCCATGCTGACGGGACTCTACGCTCCCACTTCTGGAACCATCATCATCAACGGCAAGAACCTGCAGACAGACTTGTCCTCCATCAGAAGGGAGCTGGGCGTGTGTCCGCAGCAGGATGTCCTATTCGACAACCTCACCGTCCGGGAGCACCTGCTCCTCTTTGCCTCCATAAAGGCTCCACAGTGGACCTGGAGGGAGCTGTGTCAGCAAGTCAGTAGGTCAGCACCAGCCCTGTCTTCGTCCTTCTGCCCTCTGCCCCGTGAGGTAGTGACGGGTGTAGGAAGAGATGCTTTAAAAATATCTTTGGTGTCTTTATTTATGAGAAGAAAACCCTTAGCAAATTGTTATTATTATTATTATTATTATTATTATTATTATTATTATTTGAGAGAGAGAGAGAGCATGAGCAGGGTGGGACGGGAATAGGGGCAGAAGGAGAGAGAATCCCAAGCAGGCTTCATGCTGAGTGCGGAGCCCTATACGGAGCTCGATCCCACGACCCTGAGATCACAACCTGAGCTGAAACCAAGAGTCAGACGCCCAACCGACTGAGCCACCCAGGCGCCCCTCAAACCAGCAAATAGTTCTCATCTGTGGAGTTGATAACAGCCACCAGTGCTGGGATTTCCAAAGAAGGGTCTCAGGGAAGACTCTGAACGGGACTTGGCCTGTCCTCGGAGTGGGGGCAGGTGAGCACAGGCGGGAACGTGAGGTCTGCGCTGCGCGCGGACCAGGCTTGTGTCTGGGGCACGGGTCCGTGTGGGCGCCTGGAGAGGACGGAATGGCGGGTGGGCTGAGAACTGGCTTGCAAGGAGCCTAGCTGGTCCTGAGGAGGGGGTCGAACTTCTTCATGCAAGCAGGTGCGTGTGGGCAGGGGAGGGTGATCAGCTGAGGCTCTGGAAGGCTTATCCTGTGACCCCAGAGCAGAGTGCACAGCCCTGGGGGAGACTGTGGAGAGAGACTACTGTGAGCAGGGCCCGTGAGAACCCGAGTGGCGGCCAAGCTGGGGGGTGGGAGGGTAGGGAGGACGTCCCAGATTTGCAGACCCTTCGAAGTCGGGAGGAACAGGCCATGTTGACAGGCAGCTCAGGCACCTGTTCGGGGATCCCATATGCTAACGGTCCACAGCATAATGGCCGTTGGGTGTGAAGAGTGTCCAGCCCGTGCTCTGGGCTGTGTTCTCTTGCGGGGCAGGGGGGGTGACTCTGGGTGCTCATTGTCAACTTAGAATATTTCTGCAAGCTTTACTCTTTACAATAAGTAGCACGGTCTGTGTGCGGTGAGGGTGAATGCAGGCAGGGTTTTGGGTGTGAACTATAAAAACTAGGCATTTCCACCCCGGTGGAATTTCGCCTTGATTCTTCTGGCCCGGCCCCAGAGAGCAGAAGCGGAATACGTTGTCTTAAAATTGCCCCGTATTTTATGAGCTTTGGTGGTATTTCTGGAAAGTGAGTCCGGCAGGTGGAGTGACTTGCCCCACCATCCCGTCTCGCGCACGGCTGCTGCCTGCCCCCGGCTTGGCCCTCCCGCTGCAGAGATGCGGGGGTCCAGCCGCCTTCCTGCCCAGCGCCTGGCTTGTCCGCGCCTCACGTCCGTGCTGCGCCCTTCTGCGAGGCGGCTCTTCCGCCCGCCTGCCCCCGGCTCTCCCCTGGGTGCTCGGGGTGGCTGCCTCCAGCCTCCGTTCCTGCAGCCCTTCTTGTCCACCCGCCCCAACCCGTGGTCCTCTGTGGGCGCATTCAGGTCCTGTCACTTCTCTGCCCACCGTGGGACTCCGTGTTTCAGAGGAAACCTCAAGTCTCTGGCGGCCAGTAACAGCGGGACTGCGTGTCCTTGTGTGCCCGTGACTGTCCAGGGTTACCCTTGTTGTCCCAGATTCATTATTTGCACCCCCTTTCACCCACAAACTCTGGCGCTTTAGATGAATTCAGGGCAAGACCACCTTCTGTATGGCTTGAAAGTTCTCCTGCTTCCCCTCCTCGCTCTCTCCCTCATCCCACTGTTCCAGTCACACTGCCCTTGCTCCCGGAACACATCAAACAGCGTGTCTTGGCCTCAGGACCTTTGCACTTGCTGCTGCCTCTGTCCGGGCTGCTCTCGTGTGTCCCTGCCCGTGCCACCTGCGTCACTGCTCAGACAGCATCTTCCGAGGATCTCCTGTGCGTCCTAAAGACACCTGTGCTCACTCCACCCTGGCCGCAGGCTGAAATCCCAGATCAAGGGGGCGGCAGGGCTGGTTCCTCTCCCTAACATGGACATGGCACCTTCTCTCTCGGTGTCCTCACATGGTCTTCCTTCTATGTGAAAATGTCCAAGGTCCCTCTTCTTAGAAGGACACAAGTCCTATTGGGTGAGGATCCAACCTAATGACCTCAGTTAACCGGAATTACCACTTTAAAGACCCCATCTCCGAATGCAGCCACACTCTGGGGCCTTGGGGCTTTAGACTTGAACATGTGGATTTGGGGGGACACAGTTCACGCACAACAAACGACACGGCCGAGGGCGGCTGGAAGAACGTGCTGGAAGGGAAGGCTGGGGAGGGGGGATGTGCAGTCCCACCACGGGGCTCCCTAAACCAGCAGGGGTGGGGCCTGAACATCGCTGAAGGATGGCAGGATGACAGGCCACCCCGTGGTGTGGTCAGAGGCTGTGCCACAAGGCAGGCGGAGGAGGTCTGGAGGGGGCGTTGGGGCCCCTGCTCTGAGTGCAGAGGAGGCCAGGAGAGGTCACGGTGGTGAGGCCGCAAGCGGGGTGGTGGGGCAAGAGAAAAGGGGGAAATCATGGCCGTTCCGATCTCTGCTCAGCCCCGTGCAATGTGGCACCGTTTCTCGAAAAGGAGAGAGCCA
Source organism: Callorhinus ursinus (assembly GCF_003265705.2). Lineage (NCBI taxonomy): Eukaryota > Metazoa > Chordata > Mammalia > Carnivora > Otariidae > Callorhinus > Callorhinus ursinus. Next base: position 6,375,006 of record NW_027397122.1, on the reverse strand, counting down.
GTTTGGGAAGGACGGCGAGGCAAGTCATGAGTGTGTCTCAGAGGCGTGAGCTTGAGGGGCCGGACGGGTCTGACCCGGGGGCCTGCTGTGGCACTGCGTCTGCCCACGCGGTGAGCTGGGACTTGATTGTTCAACACCATCTGTCCTGGGCACTGCTGCACTGCATGGGGGCAGCTCGGTCCGCTGTCTCTTCCGGAGATGGGCAAGGAGCTGAGGTGCAGAGCCACGGGGCCCCAGCTCGTACGGGGAGGCCAGGATTTGACCAGGGGCTTGGATGCCGGCGGCTCTGCCTCCCCTCCCTTGGGCTGGTTGCTGCAGGGCAGAATCTGGGATGCAGGCCTGGGGAAGATGACACTTGTTGGCAGGGTGGGGCTGGGGAGGGGGTTCTCAGCACATTTCTAGTGTTGCACTAGACACCTGTTCGGGGATGCCAAGGGTGTGAGGGGATGTGAGGGTGGTGCGTGCAGGTGACAGTGGTTTAAATATGCACTCAGAGTCATGGTCAGGTGGGTGGGCACCAGGCAGGTGGGTGGGCACAAAGTGATCAGGCAAGCAGGTGCAGAGAGGGGGGTAGGCGGGGGGGGGCGGGGGGGGGGGCACCAGGTAGGTGGGTGCATGGGCAAGCCAGCACCCCAAGAGCATATGGGAGGGTCTGGCCTGGAGGAGCCCCAGCTCACCACGGAGCCCGCATCTGGACCATCAGTCCTGAAGGGATCTTGCCTGAACAAGTCCCCCATCTTCAGGCTAAGATGGGTCTAGTTGCACACACGGAATCCCAGACAGCCAACTTGAGGCAGTATGGCAGACCTTGTCTTGTTGGTAATAAGAAATAAAACACAACAAGACCGTACACGCAGAATAGGGTGGAGGCAGGAATGGCTCGGGGCTCCGGATCTGAAAGCCAAGCAGCAGGGAACATCCGCGCTGTGGTTGCCTTGAACATGTGGGAGAATGACCTATTGCTTCTCCAGAAGCTCATCCCCACCCCAACAGCTCTGCCTCCCCGCACCTGGAGGGAGACCAGCCGTGCGGCAGGTGGTTTGGACAGATCCCATCTCTCTGGGGACACGCTCATATTCTGACAGTCATGTTACAGCTCTGGGGGTGAGCGGAGTCTGAACCGGTGAGACAAACCTCAAGGGACATGAGCCCATAAAACCACGATGGTGCCCCGTGCTTTTAGTCTCACGGTGGTTTCTTTCTTTTCTCCTCTGTCCAAGTTCATGTGGTTGGCATGTTACGTGGGCATGCGGGACATTGTCTTCTGCAGGGGGGCTGGTTCGCCTCTCACCGTGTCCTCAGGCATGCCTGGTCGTGGTAATAACCATGCTCATTTCAGTGGGGATGCCGATGTGAGGGGAAAGCATTTACTTTGATGCGAGTCTGTTTTGAACTGGAGTGGACACTTCTTGAGGAATGGCACATCAGGTCCTTACAAGCTGGATGTTTAAAAAATCGTCCCAGGTTACCACCTATTTTAATTTAAAAAATGCATCTACTCTGGGTCCCAGCAACCTCTGTGATTGAGCTTAAATCAGGCTCCTAACAACACTATCTGGGCTTCATTTTTTTTTTTTTTGGATGTTGGATGTGGGCGACTTTAATAGTTACCAGTTTGCTGCGTGTTACCTAGCAACGAAGCGAATTTGCACAAAAGCAATCAGAGTGAGATCATGTTTTAGGACAGCACTTCTCAATTAGAGGGAGCGAAAACTGAAAGCGAGGGATTTAGAGCCACCACACTCTGAATTGGGTCCAGGAGCAGCGCTCGATTTCGTGGGTTTGTTAACATGTGTTCCAGGGGAGGTGGGATCCCTGGTAGACTCTTTAGAGGGAGTGTCTGTCGGGTTGGCAGGTCATTACTGTTTTGCCCTTAATTTGGCCTAGAGGAGATAAGAGAAGTCCGAAGAGGAATTTTATCAAACCTTCGGTCGGGGAGATGGTGTTAGGTGGTTACATTGGTTTTGGAGTTCTGGGGTGCGCCGGGGGACTCCAGGCGTTTGATGGTGATAGGTCATTGAGGTCCTGCGTGCAGGTAGACAAGGGAGGACAGAGGGTTGAGCTCTGGGCACTTTGACATGAAGACAATGGAGGGGTGAGCGCGACCAGCCAGGGGGCGAGGAGAGACCAGTGGGGAAGGAGAAGTCAGGTCCAGGAAGGAGGAGGGACAGTCAAACTCATGAGATGCTGTTCAGGGTCAAGTACGATGAAGACTGAGGAACAACTTGTGGATTTAGGACACGGAGATCATTGGTGAGCAGCCTGAAATCAGAGCAATTTTAGGAGCGCGATGGGGAGGCAGGTGTCGGGGATGTCATGCTCACAGAGGAAGGGAGGGCAGGCCGGCCTGGCGTGAGCGGGGGACGGTGGGCAGCTGAGTATGGCAGGGTTGAGTGATGCCGGGGGTCGGGATCAGCTAGCATCGACCTCTGGATGGTGGTCACTGGACATGACAAGGTCCGGGGTGCCACTGGCTGTGAGTGGGTGTGATCGGGTTCAGGCCTCGATAAACAGAATGGAGGGGTTTGGGGCTTAACGTAAAAATGTTCTTAGGCTGTGCATGCTTGAGAACACCTGACATCTTACTGGCTTGATTTTTCTATTTGTTTTCTCAGCCAATTGATCTCTGGTTAGTGTGGGTGAGTTGGCTTTAAGAGTCAGCTGAGCCTCTGCTATAGTGGAATCACCCCGGTGGGGTGGGGTGGGTGGCCACGTCTGTGTAGGAACGGAGGGTCTAGACAGTTGTCTACTGAAAACAAACCATTTGTCCCCTCCTCCCAACTGGGGTGCGGTCAAAAATGGGAGCACCTGAAAAGCAGGGGCCTAAGTGACCAGTATAAATTTCGGTTGACAATTCACCCAGTGGAAAACACTGAGTCACACTTGCCCCAAACACAAGGTGGGTCAGGCCCTGGGAAGTTGTGTGAGCTCATTCTGGGCCAGGATGGAAAGTATATGAATGATGAAACAGACAGGACATATTTACTTAGGGATCCGGCAAGGAAGTCCTTGGGATTTCGCCCAAGTCTTCACCTAGGATTCTGGAACTTTCTGGGACCAGACGGTTCTTGACGCTCAACTGTGTGGAACCCTTATGATTCGTCTCCCCGTCCAGCCTCCTGTCTGACTGGTTGTTGGCGATCTGGGAGTTAGAAGCATGCCCGCAGCTCAGACGGGAGGGAATCCACTTTGGTCTGAGCGCTCGGGGCAAGGCTTGGGGAAGGCGCCGTGACGGGGGTCTTAAACAATGAGTACGATGTCGGAAGGGGAAGGCAGGGATGGGTATCTGCGGAATCAACAGGGCGCCACGGCGGAGAGTGGGATGCTCATTTGTGAGAAAAGAGAAGACCCACAGAAGGAGGTGAGGCCTGGGTGGGGGGCTTTCCTTGCACGGGGGGTCTGAGACCTGGAGCTCTCGCACAGAAAGCTCCCTGGGAGGGAGCAGGGGGCCGACTTTCACAAGAATGGCAGCTGACAATTTGTACTTTGCTGGTGGCGTTTCCCAGGAACTTCCCTGTCAGGAAGGCGGGTGGACACCAACATAGCGCATGTGGGCGGGACCCACGGGGCTTGTGCAGACCATCCCTGGGTGTGCGGTGGAGCTGGGTCTCTGCCTTGCTTCCTCTGACCCCACTGGCCCCCCAGCCATCCCACATGCTCCCAGTGTCCTGAAGAAATGTAGGGCCCTTGAGAAAATACTCTTCCAGGATCCACTGAGAAAACAGTCTTCGGTGGATCCTGCTGCCCAGGCCTCACACAGGGCCTGTTGGCAAGATTCCCCCTGAACCTCAAGAAGGCCAAGGCTGCCGTGTCAGGACTCTCGGGTGTGAGTGGCTTCTGGGCCTCCTCCACGTATCTGTGGCTCCCCAAGTTCTTGGCTGTTACCGGTCCTTACTGATGGACTGAAATCCGCAGCAGAGCTTTAAGGCGTTTCAGGGGGAAGAGCGAGGGCTTTGTTCTTCTTCCAGAACTCTCGAGGATGTGGAGTTAACACAGCATCAGCACAAACAGACCCGCGTCCTGTCCGGAGGCATGAAGAGGAAGCTGTCCGTTGGTATTGCCTTCATCGGCCCAGCGAGGACTGTGGTTCTGGACGAGCCCACCAGCGGGGTGGACCCTTGCTCACGCCGCGGCATCTGGGACATTCTCCTCAAGTACCGCGAAGGTAGGAACGGGGGCGTCCTTCTGCTGTGTCTCCGAGCGATACAGTGGAAGGAGCCAGGTTATATCCCCATAAGGACACGTTACCTTTTACAGAAGAAGGAATTGTCACAAGAGTGTATAGAGATCTATCTGTTATTTTTTAATTTTTTTAAGGATTTTTATTTATTTATTTTGGAGAGAGAGAGAGAGAGCGAGAGAGAGCGTGAGCTCAAGCAGGGGGAGGAGAAGAGGGAGAGAGACTCTCAAGCAGACTCTGTGTTGTTTTCTAACGTCTATAACATCTCTGCTCTGCTAGGATAGGCTTACTTTGTGTCTGATCTCCCATACGGACTGGGACCAATGCATGGTAGACGTGATTTCAGTTGAAGTACGTATTCACCCAAATTGGGTGCCGTCCCGGAATATCCCAGGTTGTTAGAACAGGTGTCCTAGCTGGCACGTGGAACGAGCCTCCTCTCCTTCGGTGAGGGAAACAGGGCACGGAGAGATGGGCGTGGGGATGGCTCTCGACTCCAGAGGAAGCTCACTGAGCCACGGGCGGCCGGGGGCGCTGGGCTAGGCCTTCCCTGTTTCAGCCGTGTTGTCCCGTGTCTCCAGCTTTGGCTTTGGGTGGGCAATTACTGACCCCCACCTGTGGCTCTTTCTCTGATCCTGACAGCTAAGAAGCATGGGCACCTGTATTTCACGTAGAAACACCTGAATTTGGAAGGAAGCGGCTGTAGGGACACCTAGTTTGGTGCTGCTGGGGTGCAGGAGTGTAAGAGGCAGGGTCACCACCAACTCTCCAGAAACGCTGCTTTGCTTTTCTCTCTTAACCTTCTACGAGCGGGTAGGGCGGGAAAATGGAGCGAGCCGATGTGACCTTCTGTTCCTTTCTGGGTGTTGGCTGGGGAGGTGGGATAGTTACACCAGCAAAGCGAGGTTGTGTCCGTGGCACGGGTTCCTGTGACCTCCTGCAGCCTCGCCATGGTCCCTGAGGCCAAGCAGAGTGCTGGGGCCCAGGCAGGTGCCCAGAGTTGGTGTCCTGCACATTCACGGGCCCTGGGCTTCGGCACCGAGGGGGAGAGAGGGTCTGCCAGGGAAGCCAGGGCAGAGGCTCAGGGCCGGTGGCCAACTGAGGCCCAGGGAGCTGGGGTGCTCCGTGCTCTGACCTGACCCTCTCGGGGCCCTGTCTAAGCTCTGAAGGTCATTACCCCAAGATCCCAGGATGCTGACCACAGTGCCAGAGATCCTGACCCTTGCCCATTGCCGTGAGATCACGGAGCCCTCCCTTCTCCTCTTGCCTATGTGCCCATAAGGGAGAGAAGTAGCAGAATGGGGACCCCTGAGTGGAAGGAGGGGTCCCTGTGGGCACACCGGTGCTCGTGGGGCTCAGTCTACCTGGGATTTGATCTGTGTGTTCCCTCCCTCCTGCGACGTGCTGAGCTGGGCGCTGAGCACTTGATTGGCCCTGGGCTCCCTTGGAAGAAGTAAGGAAGGAAAAGACGCCGGAAAAAATTAGTGCATAACTCCCGAATTCTACTCAACGCTCCTGCTGTCCATGCCTGCATGACCCTGGAGAAATGATCATATTCCTTGGGTGTCCATGTTCCGGCTTGTAGGATTTCGGGAGAAGGAGAGGTACTGTATACGAAAGTGTAGGGCTCAGAGTCTGGTAGGTCGGTGTTCAGTCAATGACAGTGTATTGTTACTGTTATTAAAATATACAAGAGGGGCGCCTGGGTGGCTCAGTGGGTTAAGCGTGTGCCTTCAGCTCAGGTCATGATCTCAGGGTCCTGGGATCAAGTCCCGCATCGGACTCCCTGCTCTGCGGGGAGCCTGCTTCTCCCTCTGCCTCTGTCCCTCCCCCTGCTTGTGCTCTCTCGCTTTCTCTCTGTCAAATAAATGAATAGAAATTTAAAAACAAAGAACAACAACAAAAAACAACAATTATTTCTGCAGAAGGTGGCCCCTGGGCTCCGTGAGGTCTGTTCCTGGGGCGGCCCCTGGTTCTCGTGCCCACCTGCTCGCGGGTGGCCCCCTGCCCATCTCCCAAGCCTGCTGTCTGTGGTCAGGATGGCTTCTCCTCTCCTATCACGTGTGATGGTCACATCATCCCTGACCCTGGGGGAAATCAGTGCAGACTGTGGCCACTCGCCGCCCCTTAGTCAAATGCAGGGGTCGCTTCCGTGGGATAAATATAGGCTTCTTCTTAAGTGACCCTGAGATTATTCTCTGAAGACCCGTGAAGGGGCTCGAGTATCAGAGGAGAGACAGAGATGCCCTCCCAGCCTTTTTTGTTTTTTTAAAATTTCTCCTCCACGGCCTTGCAGGGGTGTGCCTCTGGGTCTTACAGCTGGGGTGGCCACACATGGGCACTTGGTGTTTCTGCCCCTCTGTGTCACCCTCTGTGCATGTCAGTGGCCCCTGCGACTCACCAGGGGATGGAGGATTTGTAGAAACAGCATCAAAACCCCAAGGGTGCCTGCAGAGGAAGAAGCATCCCCTCTAAAAGGTGGCTAAGTCATTTTCGCACGACTCAATTTTTTCCGATGTAAAAATTAGCCATGGTCTTTAAAATCGTCTCCCCCCGCCCCTGCCGCGTCCCGATTGCGGTGCCGACTCTGACACCACCCTGTCGGGACGCAGGTCGGACGGTCATCTTCACAACCCACCACCTGGACGAGGCGGAAGCGCTCAGTGACCGCGTGGCCTTTTTGCAGCAGGGCCGGCTTCGCTGCTGTGGGCCCCCCTTCTGCCTGACTGAGGCCTACGGCCAGGGGCTCAGCCTGACGCTCACCAGACAGGTAGGAAGCTGGAGCAAACCAGCAAATACCACTTCTGCGTCCAGTCTGGTCCTTGACGCTGCTGGAATCCAAAATGAAGCCCGGTTTTGGCACAAGGCCCTTGGGGGCTCGGGGCAGGTGCAGGAAAGGGTGAACCCGAGCAAGAAGGGAACAGAATATGGTGATCATGGTGTCTGTGCAGTGTGCTCAGGAGCCGGTGAGGTGAGGCTGGGGCCCGGCTGTGGGGCTCCTGGTGGTTAGGGACGGGGGAGGCTGAGCTGCAGGCCCAGTTGCTGGTGGCCCCGGACAAGGGGCTTACGGTGTGATGGGTGGGCTGGAAAGGGAGTGGGTAACTGAGTCGAAGCCTCCGGGTGCAGGGGCCTGGATGCAGAATAAACCCCCAGGGCTGAGCAAGGCAGTGAGCCCCTGTGACCATGGTACAGTTTGACTGAGTGGAACCAGACGGGGGTCAGAAGCCCCTGACAGGTAACAGCACGTCCCATGTCTGGCCAGGTAGCCCCATGGCCCAGATGCTCCAGAAGTATTTCTCTGACAGCAGGGTCCATCTAGGAGGCTAAAGCTTTAGGCGGATGAAGCAAGGGACGTGCGGGGTAAAAGTAGACATCAGGGGTCCCGTCAGCCGGAGGTGGGCAGAGGGGGCTCTGGTGTTGGGGTCCAGGGGCTGTGGGCCGTGAGTCGAGCTTCCTCTCTGACTTGGGGTGAGGATCTCACTGTCCTGAGGTGGCTCCTTTCTTCTGTGCGTGATGTTGAGGGGAAATCCTTGTCTCCCCTTTAAGAAGACCCAGCCCCTTGTCCTGTAATCCAGAAGGGATTCTCCCCAGGAGCAGGGGATGGGTGTGAGTGCAGCCCTCCCCAGGCCTGCCTGACGTGCCTGGAACCGAGACCAAGATGGGCATGGGAGGCTCAGCTCCATCGGAAACGGTCACTGTGTCCTTGAAATGCCCGTGGCTTACATGGTACTTCTCCCTTTCGCTGCTTTGAACTGGAATTTCGAATGTGAAATCAGTTACCGGAAATTTGGTGTTTTGGGACTAAGGTTCCTCACTTCCTTTCTGGGACAGCCTTCGGTTCTGGAGGCCGATGACCCGAAGGACATTGCCCGAGCCACGTCTCTGATACAGGCCTACATCCCGCAAGCTTTCCTCAAAGACAGCAGTGGCGGGGAGCTGGTCTATGGTGTTCCCCAGGATGCGGACAGGGCCTGCTTCAAAGGGCTCTTCCAGGCCCTGGAACAGAACCTTCATAGTCTGCACGTGACGGGCTTCGGGATTTCAGACACCACGCTGGAGGAGGTACGGACGGGGGCTGAAGCACGCTTTCATTTATTGCTCAGTGCCTGGGTGTGGGCGAGGGAGTGGGGAGGGCGCGTGACGGAGAACACGGGCCATTTTTACTATTTCCAGGTTCTGATCGGTGCCGAGCACCGTGTTGCTCGGATATGGAGTGTTGCACACCCTGTTGCCTCCCTAGCACTCTTTAAGGGAAATGCACATTTTTGGATTTGAGAACTTTGATGTCTTTAGGAGTCATTAGGTGTCCAAACACTTGTTAGTTGGGGGTTGGCTGACCGTGTCTCCTCACCTGGAGGCGCCTTTGCCTTCCTCCGTGAACCTGTGTCTGCCCAGGTGCCCGTGGCCCCACGTTGGCCGGAGGTGTGCAGGTCAAGCTCACGAACTCTGCTGGCTCTCCAGGAGCCCCACACTGCCCCCCAGTTCTGCTTTCCTGTCCCTTGGGACTAAGCCGGGTGACACCCACCTCTTGGTGTGGTTTCTCGGCAGTGTCTGGCCAGTGGGAGGCAGGGTCAGGCATTTCCTCTGGGACGAGGTGGCCACGGGTATAACCGAACCAAAGGCAAACCTTGTTTGAGGGCCTCGAGGTCAGCCGAGCCTGAGTTGAGCTCTAAGTTTATGTTGTTATTATTATAGAAAGTGCTGTAGATTTAGAATAAAAATCTGGTGACGCTGGGGCACCTGGGTGGCTCAGTCGGTTAAGCGTCTGACTCTTGATTTTGGCTCAGGTCATGATCTCAGGGTTGTGGGATTGAGCCCCACATCGGACTCTGTGCTGAGTGTGGAGCCTGCTTATGACTCTCTCTCTCTCTCTCTCTCTCTCTCTGTCCCCCTCACCCGAACTCTTTCTGTCTCTCAAAACAAAACATAAAAATCCAGCGATGCAAACTAAAATTTAAAAATCTGGGAGGGCTCTTGGACCCCTGTCTCTTTTTGGTCCGGAATAGTTACAGGGGCAGATAAGCTTTGTGATTAGTAGTTGGCAGAGAGTATGAAACAATATTAGAAATGTTATATAACATGAGAATTAAAATACATGATTTTTAGAACGTCAGAGTCTGAACTTTGGGCTGTATTTGGAACGGATTCCGGGGGCTGGAGTCACATCACTGGGTTAGCCTCGTGAGAGAACAAACAGCCGCGTGTGTGTGAATCAGCATCGTTCCAAGTAGACAGTGCCCATGGCAGCTTTTGTTTGGGATAAAATGGTCATGAAAGGTGGTAAAACGTAACAGATTTACCATTTTTAAACTGTTTAAACCCAAACACTGTCCCTAGTTATTTTTCCTATATTAAGGGTGAGGCTCAGAGAGGCTGGTCTCTTTATCCCAAATCACAGCTCATCAGCAACAGTGCTGCCCCGGGATGGAGGTTGCTGACGATGAGGCAGGGTCCCCAAACGCACCCATGACTTTGCGGGTGGTGCTATCTGTGAGTCTGTTTTGCTCACCTGCACCCCAGCGGCTCCCAGCACAATGCCCCGCACCAGCAGTTGCTTAATAAATACTTTCTGAATGAAACGGTGAGCAGGACGCTTCCAGAGATATACGTCCAGCTTCCAGGAAGAGAACATCGTAGTGGAAAAGGCATGCGCTCTGCCCCAACCGGTTCTAATCCAAATCTGTCTCCCTTCCAATGCCCAGGACCTTGGGTAAATCACTCAACTCGCGAGAGCCTTGGGGTTTTGATCTTTGAAATGGAATGATTAGAGCGGTTTACTTGGTTATTCCAAGAATTGACTATAATACATAATACACAATAATGCTTGCAACAAGCCCATCAAATATGGTAAAGATTCTTCCTGCCCTCGGAAACACAGTGTGAAATTGTTGTCATGGCTTTGGAGTGACAGTGAAGTTGCGTCTTCTGCAGGGATTTTAGGCAGACACCAGGGCCCCCCGGAAGAGCAGGAGACCGGGGAGTTTCCCAAGCCCCTGTCCCTCAATGGCGTGAGGCAGGGCATGTCTGGTGTTCCCCGCGGACATGCGTGCAAAGCTCCGGCAGCTCAGTAATCACTGGCTCAGATGGGACTGTGCCACAGCCCATCGTCACCATCTTCTGAACCCTGGATGACAAGCAGGCTACCAGGCCAGCAAGCCAGCAACCGAAATGGTTGGGGACTTGGGGGTCACCGTTTCCCTGCAGACAGAGGCACGCCACCTTTGAGAGTTATGTTGCCAGTTTGGGTCACTTGAAAAAGGAAATACTTTTTTTGGTCTTTTCTAATTGCTTTTATTTTCTTACTAAAATAGGAAAGAAAGGCCTCAGAAGATTTATCGAAAATAATTTCCTTTGCATTGTGAAGTGAGGGTGTTGCTGCGGAAGCCCAGACTTGCTGCATGGCGGCGTCTGTCTGTGTCTGTAATCATTCCCGGTTCCGCACGTTGTTCGCATAGACTGAGTGTGTTCATGGCCCATGTGGTTCACTACCCCAAGAAGAGGGTAGAGCTGTCTGAGGGAATAGGGAGCGCCTTTTGGACCAAACACAATTATCGATAAAATAACGAGCATACACCTTCAGCGTGTGTACAGTTGCTCACTCACAAGTACACACCCATGGCAGGAAGAACGAATGTCCACTTCATGGATGTGGCATCTTATCTGTGGCTAATAAAGTAGGAAAGTCGAGGAGTCCCTGCGATAGTTGTCATTAGGTAGAGTGAAATTTTGTGGAGGGCTTGGCTTAACTAGTGTATGAATTTAAGCATCATAGTAAAAAATGGCGAGGGGTCTTTGTGTTCCGTGTGGATGCTTAGTGTTTAAATGCTTGGTTAACCGTTAGGCGATCAATAATTCAGGGAAAAACATACGCTTATGGAGGGGCTTATTAATAACTATGATGTATATGAGATACCTACATATTCTTCTTAATATTTCTTTCCCTCCCTCCCCTCCTCCCCTCCCTACCCTCCCTCCCCCCCCCTCCCCCCCCCCACACCACCTCCTTCCTTTCTGTCAAATAATCAGGTCTGGTTGGATTTCCAGCCACAGCCTTGGATTAAATCAAAGAAGCTTCTGGGCCAGGAACAGTGTCAGCCCTGCCTTCTACTCACTTCTGTATGCTTGCATCACTCCTTTTATCTATCAGAATCTTTTTTAAGCCACTCGTCTCTTTTGTAGGCATTATTTTAGTAAAAGCTAGACAAATCAATGGAACATTGACTTAGAGGGGCCACAGAAAGCTGCCCTTGCTGAGCCTGAGGGGCCAGTGGGGCGGCCTGTGTCACCGCCGACGGTGGCCAGCCTGGCTGATGCAGGACACTGGAAGCCATCCATGCCTTCAACACTAGGAATTCTTAACTGCTGACGGGGTTTAGTGGAAGCAGAAACTGAGGTCTTTGAAGTTGCTACACCTGGGGTGGTGATGACCGACCCATGGGGTGGCCCTCAGAGATTCTGGCTGAATCCAGGGGTCCCAGTGCCCAGACGCAGAGCCCCTGGGCTGGAATCCGGACTCCAGGCCATTGGCCGAGTGTGTCCCTGGTAGCCACCAAGAGCCACAAGGTGAGGCTGATGGAAAGGGCTCCTGGTGCCGCCTGAGGTGCTTCACTTTGACGGGGTGCCCATGAAATGTCCAGGAGCTGCCCCTGGAAGGGTCCCCGGGGCTGGGTGGCGCTGGGTGGTGTTCCTGAGTCCTGGGCTCCTGCCACCTTCTTGGATGGGGGACTCCCCTGGGGCCTCTGCGCCTGTGGACAGCTCTGGGGCTGGGAGCCGGCTTTGAGTGGGGCCCCTCCTTCCCTCACCCCGACTAAGTGACAGCCTGTGCAGGCCCCCTCTGCCCTGGGGGCCCCCCTCCTCCCTGGAGAGAGGGTCCTGTTAGAGCAGTATGCAGCACTGCCATGCTCAGGATCTTAAGTCTGATTCAGGATGTCTCTGCATATGCCACTGTTTAACAGGAGTACCCAACTAATGATATTGATCTTAAACTGTGTCGATTTCCCCATAACCGTTGCTCTAACGGCTACGTGATTTCTGTTGTAAACAGCTTCCAGCATCGAGGTCCTCCTGCAGGTGCTGAGTGCAGTGGGGGCCGCCGGGGTTGCGGGGGGAATGGCCCGGGTGTGGGTGGGTTGAATTTGGCCACTATGGTCAGGGCAAAGCTGGACGAGTCACTTGGGCTGGAACGCCACTCTTCTCATGGATGACACAGAAATTTCTTCCCTAACTTTCTCACACAGTGTCTGTTAGGGTCCGATAACACAATAATTCTGAGAACAGATTACAAACAGCAAGAAATCACGCAAATGGGAGGACTTCTCAGTATCACTCAAACACTGCTGTTTTAATCCAGAATACACATACATTGGTATATTCAGAAATTAAGCATTTCTGTATTTTAGTCCTTCTATATTTTTAATGTTATGGCAATGTTTTATTGTGCCATAACTTCTGAAAATTCTTTTTTGTTGTTGTTGTTAAGATTTTATTTATTTATTTTTGCCAGAGAGTGAGAGAAAGAGAGGGTGAGTGCATGACGGGCGGGGAGGGTCAGAGGGAGAAGCAGACTCCCGGCCAAGCAGGGAGCCCGATGCGGGACTGGATCCCAGGACCCTGGGATCATGACCTGAGCCAAAGGCAGTCGCTTAACCAACTGAGCCACCCAGGCACCCCTGAAAATTGTTTTTTTTAAAGATTTTATTTTTAAGTATTCTCCACACCCAGTGTGGGGTTCGAACTCACAACCTCGAGATCAGGAGTTACAATCTACCTATTGAACCGATCAGGCGCCCCCTGAAAGTTCTTTTGATGCTAATTCCTTAAATATCCCTATTTCTGATTTGTATTTGCCTTCCTTCTCCAAAATATTCTTACTTATACCCATTGATGCATCTTTTGGAAATTTCTTGATCATCCTTCTCTTTGCCCCCCTTTTAAAAAAAATTCTTTATTCTTTATTGATGAAATTGCATAGTCAGATCCACTCAGTAAATCTTAGCAAAGGCACGGGGTTGTGGGACCATGAGCACCAACAAGATACAGAGGGATTCTGTTCTCACTGCCTTCTTCAGGGAGTAATTCCTTCCTTCAGCTTGCTTTTCGGCAACTTCCTTGTTCTCTTTCCCCCAGACATCCGCATCTCTTCCTCGGTGCTAATCACCCCAAAACAAGTCCAAGAAGAAGCAAAGAGTCAGCTGCTCACTCACTTGGGAGATTTCATATGTGTTTCTCCGATTTCTTGCAGTCCTTCCCACCTGCTACATTTAGTACGTGTTTTGTGCATAATAGGTGCTAAACAGATATTGATTGGTTGGAGGTCACGTAGCTTTCTTTTCTCTTGTGCACGCGCAGATGCTCAAAAAGAAGTTACCCGTCTTAAGGGCAACCGTAAACAAAGATCTGAAACGCAGATTTAACGAAGTATAATATTATAGTATATTTGGACTTCTTTGAGAAAGGTATCTTAAATTGGAAGAAGATTAAGCCATTTAAAAACTTTCTTTTGATTGATGGAGTCCATAAAATATCTATCTCAGCTAATTTTGTCTTTTTACACCGGGCAAGTATTGACTTTCTTGTTCTGTGTCTGTTATCGATCTGCAGTGAGCATGGCTGTGGGCACGTCGCACGGGCTCCCCCTTTGTTCCCCTGTGCGTTCCCCGACGACTCTGCAGCAGGTGCACAGGGCCTGCCGGGGACACCCCCGCCTCTGCTGCTAGAGTACAGGTTTCATTTTATTTTTATTTATTTAATTTATTTATTTTTGCAGGTTTCATTTTAAACCACAGTAAATTTCCTTGTGATTCAGGGTCCCCAAAGGGGCTCCCAAGCCAGTGAGACTGAGACGTAAAAACCTGATCATAGAGTCACGATGTGCGTCCCAGTGCACAGAACAATGTTTCCTTGGTATGGTTGGGGGAGCAGAGAGAGCTGGAGCCCCCCCTCCACCTGGCCCCTGGCTGTGCACCGGAAGTACATTTGCAGCCAGCTCTGAAACCAAGGCAAAATCTTTTGATGTCATGTAAATGGAGTGACTTTTAGAGTTTTAGTGGTATATATATATTTTAATAGACTACTTTTTAGAGCAGTTTTAGGTTCACAGCAATATGGAGCAGAAGGTACAAAGATTTCCCATATATCTCCTGCCCACCCCCCACAGAGCCTCCCCAATTATAAACATTGAGGTACACTTTTAATAATTGTGACGTTTTTAGTAATCTAGAAAGGAGAGCCCTCCTATGTGAGACGGGCCGTTTCCTCCCATCCAGTCTGGTATGTTCCGTTTGGTGGGTTCCCTTTGTGCCTCCATCAAGAAGGTTCTAGATGTCAGTCCCTTGGAAGGCAGCTATGCTCACCACTATACCACCAACGCAGGCAGATGTCAGTCCCTTGGGTGCATGAGCTCAGATGCGTGCATCCTACAGAGGGGGACGGTGATTTCCAAGAACCAAGGATTCTTGTACAGTCTTTGCCTTCAAGTTCTGATTGTGCCTCTCATGTCCAGAAGAGCAGAAGCATCCAGTCCGGGGTCACCAGTGAGGCACGTGGCGTGTCTCCTTACTCTCCATCACTCTTCAAGAATGCCTATTTCCGGGACGTTGGTGACCTCAGTGTTTCTGCAGATTCCAGAACAGCCCTTTTGCACAGTGAGACCAGTGTGAGAGGCGGGTCTGTTCCATGCAGCGGCGAGAACATGGCTCATCCAGGTCGACGGCATCTGCCAGGCATTTCCACTCTGAAGCTAATTTTCCTTTTCTCTTCATTTTTAATTATTTTTCAAGGACACGCTTTGAGATTCTTTCAGTTCCCATTCCTCATTGCGCTGGTTTGTGTGCCCTCCCCTGTTCCTGGCCTGAGTTCAATACGAACCTGACATTTGCCAGTTGTTGGGTCTTCCCATTCTGTGACTCCTTCTGCATTTCTTCGTTGCCATTACACAGAAACGGAGCACGTTCTCCTCACCCCATTTATTTGTTTGTATCAGTGAGGAGTCGTGGCTTCTTACTGTATGTAGGGAGCCACAATTTACTTGGATGCTGGAATCCCACCAGATTTAGCCAGGGGAGCCCCTCCAAGCTGGCTTTTGCATCTTTAACATGTCCCCATTGTGTCTGAGTGTCTAATTCCTCTCTGACATAACAAGGTGCTCCGGGCACATGGGGTACATCTCCATGCCTGCGAGGGGGCCTGGCTGTCAGGAGCACGCCTGACTGTGGGCACCGCTGCTCCCTGCTCCCATCCTGGCTACAGCCGGAGAGTCTCTGTTCAATGCTCTTTCTCGCCACACGTTGAAAGCCAGGAGTTGACCTCCACCCGGCACCTCCAAGGCCAAGCCAGTCACACTGGGTTCATCTAGCATCCCCTCTTTGTATGTGTCCCTCCCTCTCTGACCAGGACACACTCGACTTCCATTTCTCAGTGTCTCACCTTTGGTTAATCTCCTGAGCCTCTAGAGCACCACCGCTCAAACGTCCCCTTTTGGGACCTGGTCCCCTCCAGGGGCCATTGGTCCCTGTTTCAGAGCTGTACTGGTGGCGTGTGGTCCAGTCCTGGACCGAATAATGGCCCCAAGCCTGTGTCCCGATCCCCAGACCGGTGGCCATGAGCGGCACAGATCCTGTGACGGGAAGGTTATGTTGGGTGGGGTGGTGTAGTCAGAAGCGTGCCTGTCACAAGGACATAGGATGGTCAGATGGGCAGAAGGTGATGTCTTCTCGGAGGCAGGGATTAGGGTGATGAGCTTTGAACTCGAGGTGTGGTGTGGGGCCATGAGCACTTGCCCTAGAGCCTGTAGATGGCCACCAGACCCCGCAAAAGGTAAGGAGTGCATCCCCCGTCGGGGCGCAGAGAAGGAACCAGTCCAGGAGGCCCACTGTAGACTTCCGACTTATCATTTGATACATGGTGCTGCTTGAAGCCCGCATGTTTGTGGTCATTTGTTACAACAGCCATCGGGAATGGATACAAGCTCCTAGGAACAGACAAACTCCTGCTGCATGCACCGTGAGGCCTGTCAAGGGACAGATCTGCCCGGACTCCTGCATCCGGAGAGGACTGGCCAGTGACCCTCACGGTCCTTAGCCCCGAAGCTCTCCACGTGGTTTTATCTTCTTAAAAAACGCTGCCCATCTCCAGGACACAGTCCATCAAACTGACACTTTAAGTGCAGGTCGAGTCTGGGGGCTGAGACGGCATGCCGATGGGGTGGACATCGCCCCGCGGTCTGAGGGATTGATGGCATAATCAGTGTGGAGCTGACCCTGGGCCGCCGTCAATGCTCACACCCCACAACGCTTCTAAATTACGACAGCATCATCCCCTAGAGGAAGAATCCTGAACTTTTGAACGTACCGCTCCTTGAGAACAAAGAGCGGAAATGCCACAGGCTTGTGCTCTCCAATTTGTCCTTCTTTTTGTTAATTATAAATCATTTCCACACCGGTCAGTGTCCTTGCGATTTCCTTTCTTTTTTTCCCCAGTTTTATTGACATACAATATGGTATTCGGTTAGGGTGTACCACGTAATGATTTGATGTGTGCATGTGTTGTCATGATGGCTGTTGGAAAGTTCAGCTGACATGCATCACCTCACGTAGTCATTTCTCTTATGGAAAGAACTTCTATAATCTACTGTCTCGGCATCGTTCAGCTCTAGAGCCCAGTGTTGCTAACCAGAGTCAACACGCTGTGCATCACCTCCCTGGGACTTACTTATCTTATAAGTGGAAGTTTGTATCTTTTGACCCCCTGTACTCATGTCGGCCCCCTGCTTTCCCCCGGCAACGATGGATCTGTTCAATTTCTTTCTTTCTCTTCTTTCTTTCTTTCTTCTTTTTCTTTCTTTCTTTCTTTTCTTTCTTTCTTTCCTTTTTCTTGCTTTCTTTCTTTCTTTTTCTTTCTTTCTTTCTTTCTTTCTTTCTTTCTTTCTTTCTTTCTTTTAATGTTCCATATATAGGTGAGATCATAGGGTATATTTCTTTCTCTGTCTGGCTTGTCTCACTTAACACAGTGCTCCCCAAGGTTTATCCACGTTGTTGCAAATGGCAGGATTTCATCTATGGATAGACAATTGGCACTTGGGCTGTTTCCATGTCTTGGCTACTGTTCAAAATGCTCCAGTGAACTTGGGCAGCAGATGTCTCTTTAATATATATATGTGTTTTCATTTCCTTCGAATACATACCCAGACGTGGAATTGCTGGGTCATACGGTAGATCTATTTTTAATTTTTTGAGGACCCTCCATGCTGTTTTCCTGAGTGCCTGCACTGGTTGACATTCCCACCAACAGTGCATGAGGGTTCCCCCTTCCCCACATCCTCGCCGACACCTGTTATTTCTTGTCATTTGGATGATAGCCATTCTGACAGGGGTGAGGTGGTACTTCATTGTGGTTTTGGTTTGCATTTCCCTGATGATGAGTGATGTTGAGCATCTTTTCATGTGTCTGTTGGCCATCTGGATGTCTTCTCCAGAGAGATGTCTATTCAGATCCCCTGCTCGTTTTTTAAAAAGATTTATTCATTTATTTATTTGAGAGAGAAAGAGAGAGGGAGAGAGCACGTGACAGTGGGGGGAGGGGCAGAGGGAGAAGCAGAAGCAGAGTCCCCGCTGAGCATGGAGTTAGATGCGGGGTTCGATCCCACGACTCTGAGATCATGACCTGAGCTGAAATCAATAGTCAGACACTTAAGTGACTGAGCCACCCAGGTGTCCCTGCCCATTTTTAAATTGGATTGTTTATATTTTTGCTGTTGAGTGCAACGTCATCATCTGTTTTGTTCTTATTCATTTCACGTGATGAATTTCCCTAAAAGTTCCTAAGAGCAGTGTGACCCATCCTCATTTGATTTCTGTTGGCTTGGGAAACCTGAACTAATTCCAGTGAATTCAGAACATTAGATAAGACTGAAAACGACTTTCTGGTACTTTCATGTAGAAGAGGCTGGCGTGGGTCTGTGTGGTTTGTGTGCAGTGGCCTGTGGCCTCTCCTTATCACAAGTGTAGAGAAAACACTGTGAGAGGTGTGCATCCCACATCTGCCTTCCGAAAATGCATGGAAGCCACGTTCTTCCTAAACTGTGGGAAGTGTAGCTGGATCTGAGAGGCTTAGTTTGTGCTCAGACACCTTTCCACGTGGCTGCCTACAGTTTGTGGTCTGTCTTTTGAAGATTTATTTATTTATTAGTGAGAGAGCAAGAGCGAGCCATGGGAGGGGCAGAGGGAGAGAGACAGAGAGAATCTTAAGCAGACTTCACGCTGATGGAGCCCAGCCTGGGGCTCGATCCCATGGTCCTGAGATCATGACCTGAGCCGAAATCAAGTTGGATGCTCTACCGACTGAGCCACTCTGACTGGGTGGCTCAGATGGTTAAGCGTCTGCCCTCGGCTCCGGTCATGATCCCAGGGTTCTGGGTTCGAGCCCCTCATTGGGCTCCCTGCTCAGTGGGGAAGCCTGCTTCTCCCTCTCCCTCTGCCTGCAGCTCCCCCTGCTTGTGCTCTCTCTCTGTCAAATAAATAAATAAAATCTTAAAAAAAAATTGCACTCTCTGAATGCTTCTCACGCTAGGCTTCAGTGCCCTCCTCATGAGTGGGAGTCCCTGGCTTGCGCTGAGAATTAACTGAAGTAATGCATCACGGCATGGCCCCTCTGTAGTTCTCCCGCTTGGTTCCTCTCAGGACCAGGCGCTGGGAGCGTCCCTTGGGCAGGCACTGTTCTTTCCACTCTGTATAAATGTGCTCCCTGCTTGCCACAGTTCTGTTGTGTATCTTATTATTACCATTTATCATAAGGGGAAACTAAGTCAGAGAGGCAAAATCATTTTCCCAAGGGGACGCCCTGGCACTGTGCTGTTATTAATTATTAATTATTGTATTATTATTGGTGGTGGTGATACTCGTAGTCGTCCTGAGGTTTGCCTCTTTTCCTGGGGGGTCTTA
This sequence comes from Callorhinus ursinus, assembly GCF_003265705.2. NCBI lineage: Eukaryota > Metazoa > Chordata > Mammalia > Carnivora > Otariidae > Callorhinus > Callorhinus ursinus. The sequence goes on along the minus strand of NW_027397122.1, from coordinate 6,355,890 downwards.
CTGGTAATCAGCGAGGGGTTGTAATCTGACGAATACAAGTAAGCACGCCAGGTCTAATGAAACCTCCTGGCCCTTGGCCCGGGCAGGACTCGGGATCTCTCTCAGCCAGATTCTGTCCCAAACTCACGAACTGCACGCAGAGAAAGTATGTGTCTCTCCGCTCCTGCAGCCTTGCTCGCTGGCTTCTCCCCTCCGCTGCTCTCTCCCTGTTTTCCCGGCAGGCTGGAGGCTCGTCTTGACACCCGGAGACAGTCAATACCTTTGTACTTATTTCCTCAAATAAGCAATCAGAGCAATCAGAGGGGGTGCTGTTTACAGAAACCACAGGGCAGGGTCCCTGCTGAGCACCACAAGCAGTCATCCGCGGAACTTCGGCCGCTTGTGGTCACCACTCCTGCTCCAGAGACTGTGCAGCCGACACTCTGGGCGCTGGGTCCCCGAGCCTGTGCGTGTGGAGGCAGGGAGCCTCGCGCTCAAGCCCAGCGCCCCAGCCTTTCCCACGGTGGTGGCCGCTGCACGGTTTTCATGCACGGACCACCTGCCTCTCGCATGCACCTGTCGAGGTTGTGCTGGGGACGCCCTCTCACGCCTCCAAGGACCCCGCCGAACATCCAGGGGCGGCTCCAGGGCTTGGATATGGGGTGCAGTCCTTGGATCGGAACACACTGAACCTGGACTTGTGTTTCCAGCACCAACTAGATAGGGACCTCAAGCCGTTACTTAAACAAACTGCTCTGGGCGATGTGGCACGCCCCTGGAAGACACGTCCGGTGGGGGTTCTTATGCGTGGCATCCCACCTATGCCGAATAAGCTGTGTCACCCACTTTCTAAGACGCTGGTGCAGCCAGCCCCAAACTCGATTTGCACTGGACACACATTCTTGGCACCTGCTTTGCTCTGTCTGCCTGCCTTTGGGTTGGATCGGCCCCTGCCCGTAAGTGCCCTGGAGTCTATGGTCAGCTGTCCCCACTCTGTATCCTGCGAGCAGCCTGACGACCAGCTTGCCTCGAATGGGGTGGCCTGAGGGCCAGGCCAGCGCAATGAAAAGCTAATGACATACGCTGTGTATGTGCGTGGTGTATGTTGTCATCACGATCTCGTCGGGTAACCGAAGCCAAGAAAAGAGGCGTGCTGTGGAAATGAGTATGAATAATAAGAAGCTCTCTTTTTAATGTTCAAAAAGGTGTTCCTGATGCTTTTGCAAGGTTCCAAGAAGCAATCGGGGGCTGAGTTGGAGCTGCAGGACCAGAAGCCTCCAGAGCGTGCTCCTGGCTACTGTAAGTATGTGGTATTGCTTTGCATTTCTGCTGCAGGGATAATGCCAACATCCTTCCCTCGAAAGCCCCCGTGTAAAGGTCCAATAGAAAGGGCCTGGGGAGTGTGACCGGAGAGACAGGGTACTCTTCAGAGGCAGAAAGCTGAAGGTTTCGTCCTGCCTTGTATAAAACAACGGTGTGTTTAGGGGGCAGCTTTATCTCTTCTTCAGAGCCGAATTTATTATATTAGCGATTCCTTTTTTTTTTTAAGATTTTATTTATTTATTTACTTGAGAGAGAGAGTGAGCGAGTAAGCACAGAGGGAGAGGGAGAGGGAGAGGGAGAAGCAGGCTCCCCGCTGAGCAGGGAGCCTGACGCGGGGCTCGATCCCAGGACCCTGGGATCATGACCTGAGCCGAAAGCAGACGCTTCACCGACAGCCACCCAGACACTCCTGTGTGCTGGCTTTTTGCGGGCATATTTTTTTCTGGGGTAGGTGCCAAGGAGTGGAATTGCTGGATTGTGTGTTTAACTGTTTGATGGATGGACGGCTGCACTGTTATTTTCAGTGGCCACACACTTGACATCCCCCCGGCACGACGCGAGTCCAGTTCTGTCCTTGCACAAGAGCTCTTGGGATCACCTGTGCTTTGGACCACAGACAGCTAGGGGGTGCTAGCTCGCTGTGGTTGTGACTTGCGTTCCCCTGATGGCTAAGAATGTTGACGATCTTCTTGTGAGCTTACTGGTGTTCGCGCATCTTCTTGGAAGAAATGTCTATTCAGATCTTTTACCCATTTTTAAGATTGGGCTAACTTGATTTATGGGATTGTAAGAAGTGTGATGTGAACTGTGGGTTTTTCATAGATGCCTTTTATGAAGTTGTGGAAGTTCCTATTTATTTCTGGTTTGATCAGAGAGTTTATCATGAAAGGGTGGTGAGTACTGCCATCTGTTGAGATAATTGTGTGGGTTTTGGCTTTATTTATTGACGTGATATATTAGAAGAATAGATTTTTAGATGTTAAACCAGCATTTCATTGACCAATTCTGACAGATTCCACTTGATTTCATGGTATATAATTCTTTTAATGGATTGATGGATTTGATTTGTTAGTATTTTGCTGGGGTTTTTGAATCTATATTTGTAACAAATATGGGGTCTATAGTTCTGTTTTGTTTTTCTGTTGATATCTTTGTCTGGGATTGCTATCATGGTATTACCCCATAGAGTGAGTTGAGAAGTATTTCCTCCTCTTGTATTTTTTGGAAGTTTTAATGAAGAATTCATTCCTTAAATGTTTGGTAGAATTCGCCAGTGAAGCCATCTGGGCCTGATTTTTCTTTGCGGGTAGTTTAAAAATAAAAATTGGGGGGGGGCGCCTGGGTGGCTCAGTAGGTTAAGTGGCTGACTCTCGGTTTGGGCTCAGGTCATGGTCTCGGGGTTGTGAGATTGCGCTCCATGTTGGGTTTTGTCCTCAGCGGGGAGTCTGCTTGAGATTCTCTCTCCCCCTCTCCCTCTGTCCCCCCTCCAACCCCCTATGTGCTCTGTCTTTTTCTTTCTCATGGATAAATAAATCTTTAAAAAAATTCATATATTCGTTTCTCTACTTATTATACTTCTATTCAGGTCATTTATTTGTTCCCGAATCAGTTTCGATGTTTTGCGTCTTTCTAGGAATGCATCCACGTCATGTGAGGTGCCTGATTTATCGGCGTACGCCTGTCTATAGCATCCGTTGATGATCCCTCTTATTTAGCTCGGGTCAGTAGGAACAATCCTCTTTCATTTCTGCGTCTAAAAATGTACACCTTCTCTCTTTTTCTTGGTTAATCTAGCTAACCTGTGGTCAATGTTGTTAATCTCTGTGGACAATCAGCTTCTATTTTCAGTGATACTCCATTGGTTTTCTAGTGTCTAGGTCATTAATTTCAGCTGTGATTTTTATTATTTCGTTCCTTTGGCTCCCTTTAGATTTGGGTTGCCCTTTTTCTCCTGATTGGAGATCTTTCTTCTTTTATACCAGCATTTATAGCTGTAAATTCCCCTTTGCACACTGCTTCCATGAGTCCCATAGTTTTGGGGTCTCATATCTTCACTTTTATTTACCTATAAGTATTTACTTACTTTCCCTTTGGTTTCTTCTTTGGTTCATTGGTTTTTTAAGATTATGCTTTTATTTTTTAACATTTAATAAAAATATTTATTTGTTTAAGTCATCTCCACACCCAGCGTGGGGCTTGAACTCACAAGGTCGAGGGTCTCCCACTCTTCTGACTGAGCCAGCCAGGCACCCCTACGATTATGTTTTTAAATTTCCACGTATTTGTCAGTCTCCCACATTTCTTTTTTGTCATTAAAGTCCAATATCGTTCTACTGGGACCAGAGGAAAAAATGTTGTATGATTTTAAACCTTTTTAAATTTATTAAGGCATGCTTTATGGGCTAGAATATGGTCCATCTGGAGAGAGCTCCTTGTACCCTGGAGAGGAGGGTGTATCTCTTGTGATGAGTGGTGGGGTCTGTCGATGACCTTTGCGTCCATCTTGTCTACACGGGTGTTCAAGTGTGCTCTGTCTTATCCATTAATGAAAGTTGCATGATGTTCTTTCTGACTCATTGCTGGATTGTCTGTTCTGCCCGTTACTTCGGTCAGATTTTGTCTCATGTGTTTTAGGGCTCTTCAGTTGCATAAATCATACTTTTTGTCTCTTCCTGATGGGAGGCTTGTTTTGTATCTTTTGTAGTCGTTTTCCTTGTTGTGTTCTTCTTGACCCTTTTAGTCCATGCTCATGCTGTATCTGATGAGCCACTTTCTCAAGAATGTCATGGAACTTCCTTGGATTCTGGTAGTATTCCTCCATTAGCTCAAATCCAGATCGTTTTGAGATCTCAAACGAGATCTCAAATGAAATCTCTTCTCTGTTTGTGGTTCTGCAGAAATGGTAGGGGGGGCAGAGGGGACCCCACCACGAAGCTTTCTAGAAACCCTCTGCTTCGGTCGACTAGCTCTCTGAGACACAGTGGTAATTTTTATTCCATTTTTTATGTGGAGGGTTTATTAGCAGAAGAGAATGTCAAATAATTGGTAAATAAATTAGTGCATTGTTCATATTTATTTATTTATTTACTCATGTATTTACTGGGGTACAATATACAAAATACGAATTTCACTGTTTTCAGGTGTACTGTTCTGTGGCATCAAGTATGTTCACATTATTTTGCAACCATGACCACCATCCATCTACAGAGCTCTTTTGCAGCCTCCACCCCGAACTGTATGCAGTAATGGCTAGCTCCCCCAGCCCTCCTCCTAACCCCTGGCATCCACCATTCTACTTCTGGTCTGTATGAATTCCACCTGTTCTAGTTACGTCATACTAGAGGAGCTGGGCAATACTTGCTCTGTCGTGATGGGCTTATTTCCACCAGCTTAACGGCTTTAATATTCACCTGCAATGTAGTACGTGTCAGAATGTGTCAGATGCAGAAGACAGGATATGTGGGAAGCGTCCCAGAGTTTCCAGGCCTCTCCGGGAGCCACTCTCCCTGGATTTCCAAGTGTTCACCAACCTGGAAGCTCTCTGAACCCTGTCCTTCGGGGTTTATTGTGGAGGCTTCATTACACAGGCATGATTGATGAAATCATCGGCTATTGGTGATTGATTCACCCTCCAGCCCTGCTCCCGTCCCTGGAGGTCAAGGGGAAGGGAGTGAAAGTTCCAATCCTGTAATTAGGTGGTGGTTCCCCTGGCCCTTAGTTTGGTGAGTTCTAGAAGTCACCACATTAAGCTCATTAGCATAATAACAGACACCCTGTTGCTGTAATCACTTAGGAAGATCCAAAGGTCCTAGGAGCTCTGCAAGAAATGGACAAAGACCAAATACACGTTTCATATTATAAATCACAGTATCACGGTACCACCAACACTTATCAGGGCTCTCTCCAGGCTCATTCAGCTTGTTGGCAGAATTCAGTTCCTTGTGGTTTTAGAACTGAGGTCCACACGTGTTGACTGGCTGGCTGTTGGATTTGCTCTCAAGTTCCTAGAAGTCATCCTGGAGTCTTAGCCACGTGGTCCCCTCACAACGGGACATGTTTCTTCTTCAAAGTCAGCTGGAGATTCTCTGTTTGGATGAGCTTAAAGGCAACCAGTTAGAGACTAGATCCGCCAAAACTTTTCACGTTTTTTTGTGTTATCGTTGGGGTAATAGCCACATGTTCAAGGTCTTACCCATACTCAAGGGGAGGTGATTGGAAACTTCTATGAAGTAGGAGTGGTTGGGGAGCCATTTTTGACTTATCCCTACCAAAACCATTGTTAGAATACGCTACATTGAATTCCCCTGCATGCTTATTAGCCATTTAAATTTCTTGTTTTACAACACGGTTGTTGTTTACCTTCGCTCATGAATGTTATGTTTTTGAAGAACGGTGTCTTAAATTTGTTTTGCTAACTTCCAGTGCTTACGTCTTATCACAAATGGCATATTTCCTGATCGCACTGTTAGATAAATTTTTCCACGGTACACACCTGTGTCATCACCACCCAGGTTGAGGTAGAACATTCCCAGAGCCTGGCCAGGCCCCTCTGCCCTGTCCAGGTCAGACTCCATCCCCCAAAGGTGATGCTCCCACCTTCCAGTAATTGTGCATTTTGTTAGATGTCATGTAAATGGCATCATCTTGTATGCACGGGAGTCTGTGGTTTTTCTTTGTTATCCATTTATGTTTTTGCGTGTGTCATTTCTTCATAGTCATATTCTACTGTACATATCCTAATTTGTCTCTCTCTTTCACCGTGTATGTACAAATTTTACTTCAACTGGGCATACACATTATTTTCTCTTTTTATTGTTAGCATTTTACCGAAAGGGTTTCACTTCTGAGCATTCATTTATTTTAAGGCACATTAGTTAATGACTTTCTTATGTAAGAGAGAATTTAAGGAAAATATGATTATGTTCTCATAAACATTTTGTCATCGTTGAAAACTCAGGGTAATTTACATTGGAAATGTATTGCCTACATACATCCTCTTCATCATGGTTATGTACCTGGTTCAAAAAAATGATAATTTCATGTTCTGAGTTTGGGGAACATTATGAAAATCCATGCAAATATGTTAGAAAAAAACATGTGCCAAAAGAGCTAATGTTATGTGAAAAGGAGTGGTATTTTAAATTTAAAAAAGAACCTCAAGGCAAGGAACATTATAGTATTTTTTATTACCATTGTAAAATATGATCTAAAAATGCAATTTTATTTATCATTCAAATTACAAATTACGGAACTGGAAAATACATCATTAAAAAATCTGTTCAAGTGTTTCATTACGAAAAAAGACGTGAGACCAGGATGCATTAAAACAAATTTGGTATGAGATTGCCTGCATTTGCCAATTTTATTGTACTCTGCAAATCTTCCCGTGAGGCTCAACAGGAGACATCCACCTAAGTGAAATTTATATTATTTAACAGATAGGACTTCATCAAAATGCTCGATCGGGATTTTGGAGAGAGTGTGTATTAATGTCTTCTGGGTAGAGTGCTTTCGTCACTTTTTGGTGACATGACATGATCCACACTAGAGAGAGGAAGTTTCTAGAATAATCACTCACACAACCCTTCTCCTCCTATTGGTGCCCTCAGAAATTACTTTTTTTTTATGATTTCTGCCACAGGCTGTTCCTGCCACAGGCACCCCTGCCCTCCACACTCACCATATGTCTTTAGAAACAGTCTTCTAAAGGGCTAGCTCTCAAATAACTCACTTCTTGCTCCTCTGAGAAATGGATGAAGGCCAAATAAAATACAAAATAGATATTTGTTAAACTTAGGGACCCTAGTAGCACCATAGAAATGAGTTATGAAGACCAACGCCTGGAACAGCATGTTTGTCCTTGGGCATGCCGTGCGGGCTGTGGAAGTCACTCCTTGGAGCCCTGGGCCATCGATTAGCTGCCTGCAGCACGTTGGACGTCATGATCGGCACTCTCTGTGCATTTTCTCACTTAATCCTCCTGGTCAGTTTGGAAATAAGCTTTCCTGCCACTGTTACTTGGGTGTGGACACCGAGCTGTAGAGAAATTGGGTCCAGCACGAAACTCCCACCCGGGCACAGCACCAGCTCCTGCCATCTCTTTGAGCGTGTCCCTTTTCTGCAAAGGCTTTTCCAAGCCCCCCCAACTCGTGTTTCTCATAATGTTTGAAGGAGGCCTGGGTGACCAGATTAACTCCTTGATATCCCGAAAGATGTAGTGATCTCAGATCATAATGACGACCTACAGAATTTGTTAGCACGCAGATTACGGAGCCTCACCCCCTGATTTTCTGATACAGTGGCTCTTGGGTGGGGCCTGAGAACTTGCATTTCTCGCAGGCTCCCAGACGGTACTGTGGGTCCAGGCAGTACCCCTTGACACCCGCCGCTCTGGTGTGATGGCTGAAGGAGAATTCTATTTAGAATCACAAATTCTGGGTCTCTCCTCTTTCTCTTCATTCCCAGTGGCATGCTGGCGCTGTGGACTGAACTTTGTCCCCCCACCCCAAATTTGTATGTGGAACCCCCAGTACCTCAGCATGTGACTGTATTTGGAGATACAGGGTCTTGGAAGGGTAATTGGGGTAACATGAGGTGATATGAGTGGGTCCTAACCCAGTCTGACTGGTGTCCTTATAGGAAGGGGAGATGGGGCACAGACACAGCAAGGCTGTGTGCCCACGGTGGGGAAAACCCCAGGGGGGACCATCTGCCAGCCAAGGGGGAGGCTTCAGAGGAAGCCAACCCTGCAGGCAGGCACCTTGAACTTGGTCTTCTAGCCTCCCCACTGAGATGTAAATGTCTGCGGCTTAAGCGGCCAGGTCTTGGTGCTTTGAAATGGCAGCCGGACAGTCCATCACGACTGGGCAGGACGTTTCCTTGCTGGACTCACACACACCGGAGGGGTCTGGCTAGTAGACTGCAAGCCCTGGCAGCTCGGTGACAGCCTCTGTGCTTATGCTGTGACCTGACCTGGTGTGACAGCCAGTCCCATATGGGCTCAGATCATGAATCCCCTTGTCTTGGCTGCGCCAAGCCGTTAGTGACCCTTCTTCTGTGTTCCTATGGCTGATTTCTTTGGTGTCCGTTTTCTGCCAGGGGATCCTGCACTCTAGCCACCCTTGTTAACAAGCTGAGTAGCAGGTTCTTTTCTCTCTCTCTCTTTTTTAAGATTTATTTGAGAGAGAGAGAGAGAGAGAGAGAGAGAGAGAGAACATGAGTAGGGAGTAGAGGCAGAGGGAAAGGGAGAAGTGGACTCCCCAGTGAGCAGGGAGCCCGACACAGGACTCAATCCCAGGACCCTGAGATCATGACCTGAGCTGGAGGGCAAGACACTCAACTGACTGAGCCACCCAAGTGCCCCTGGTGGTTCTGTTTTTGATTTGTTGAGGACCCTCCATATTCTTGTCCACAGTGGCTGCACCAGTTTGCATTTCCACCAACAGTGCACGAGGGGTCCGCTTTCTCCTCATTCCCAGCAAAAGCTTCTGCGCAGCAAAGCATTTGGTAGAATGAAAAGGAAATCCACTGACTGGGAGAAAGTATTTGCAAACCATATCCAATATGGGGTTAATATGCAAAGTATATCAGGAACTCCTATAACTCAATAGCAAAAAGACAAGTAACCCGATTAAAACACGGGCGAAGCACTTGCACAGTTTTCCAAAGAAAACACAGAGATGGACAACAGGTGCATGAAAGATGCTCACCGTCACTCGTCCTCAGGGACATGGAGATCCAAACCCCAGAGAGACATCACCTCGCACCTGTTAGGATGGCAGTCATCCGAAGAAGAAGAAGAAGGAGAAGAAGAAGGAGAAAACATGGATGCTTATTGAAATGGCAGAATCTTAGGCCCAACTTCAATAAATTTTAGTTCTGAGACTTAGACATCTACAGGTTTTAAGAAGCACCCTCATATCCTTTGATTCAGGTGGGCTGTGGCCACCACTATGAGAAACATCCGGTTAGAGTCTTGTCAGTCTGCAAGTTCAGGTGAACAGTCACAGATCCTTCTGATACTGTTTTCCATGGCTTTCTTGTCTCCTCCCTCCCGCCTCCCCTCCTTCCCTATTTCCCTCCCCTCCTTCCCTCCCTCCATCCCTCTGTCCCTCCCTCCTTCAGTCCCGAAGGCTTACCCGCCCCCCCATGTGAGGTCTGAGGTTGCAGCGAATTTCGCAGCCTTGGTTTGTCAGTACCACTTTACCTAAAATCTTCTCCTTTTCCTCCCACAATGTAATCCTGTGTGTTTCATTCCCAATTGTTACTTCTTATGATGATGGAAAGCAATTTGGCAGTGATGAATCTGAAGGGTCTGCAGCCTCTCGTTTGCTTTGTAAGACAATCCTGTTTGAACAGCCTCTCCCATGCGGGGAGCCTGTAATTCTCTGCCTCTTCAAAGCGCTGTACCAGATTCTGCATGTGTCTCGTAGGCTGAGCCGTGGTGTTCAATCCGGAGTGCTGTCTTTTCTGCTTTGTCCACCTTTCCTCAAACTTCAAAAACCGCCTTCCCGAAAACAAGGTGGGGAGGAAACGTGCCTGATGCCAATTATACATGCCAAGGAAGGTTTGTTTTCCACGTTAGCTGAAATCAGCAGAGAGCTCATGGCAGGGTGCTTTGCAAAAAACAGTCTGCCAAAATAAAAACAGGATTGAAATACACTCAGGCAGCATAAATGCTGGTGGCAGGTGCCAGGAAGCAGCGGCTTCTGTCGGTGGCTCTGAGGAGTTGGGGCGGCAGGGGAGAGGCCCTGAGGCTTGCAGATCAGAGCTGTCTGAGAAAGCCCCTGAGGCTGGTGAGGGAGACCTCCCAGCCTCGCTCCCTGAATTGAAGTCTCCCCTTCTTGTGGAATATTCCACAAAGAAGTGCTTCCTTCATCTCACATATGGTCCTTGCCTCCCACATACTGCTGGAGACACTGGGCCAATCGAGGCAGGAGTAGCTCTGGGCAACCTTTGTTAGCACCTCTGTTGTAGGGGTCAAGGGCAGGCCTCCCAAATCGGGCCACTTTGGCATATTGAATGTGTGTGGTTTTTTTTTTTTAAGATTTTATTTATTTGAGAGAGAGACAGAGAGAGAGCACGAGCAGGGGGAGGAGCAGAGGGAGATGAGAAGCAGACTCCCCGCTGAGCAGGGAGCCCGATGCGGGACTTGATTCCAGGACCCTGAGATCATGCCCCGAGCCGAAGGCAGACGCTTAACCGACTGAGCCACCCGGGCGCCCCGACATATCGAATGTTTTAAATAGCAGTTACTTAGGCGACAGCCTGTGCCGCAGGGACACAGATGCTCTTGTCCTCCTTGGAAAGCAGGAAGGAAATATTTACCCGTGAAAGGGGAGGTGGGGGGACATCCTCATCACCGGACAGTGGGACTTCAAAGCTGAGAAAACCGTAGAAACAAACCTTGCTGTTTTTCCCTAGTCTAGCACCTCAGCTTCGATTCGGCTCAGAACTCCTCAAAGCTCCCAAACGCTTGCTTGCTTTACCCTGGCGGGTCCTCACATATCTGTTGTCTCCTTGTGTAAAATAGATCAAAACTGCCCGCCTTGGTCCCGTCCTCACGCCGCAGTTTTATCACTGGGCCTCCGTGTGCACATAATAAAACTTCCTTGCTGGGAATGGAGCCGGAGAACAGGGCTGGGGCTGGAATGCCCACTGAGTGCAGGAGACAGTAGCCCCCCTTCCATTTCGCCACCGTCCAGGAGAACTTCGGAGGGAGTTTTCCTTTTCGGGTTTGAAAACCCAGCCATGGGGCCATTTAGGGCCTGCGGGAGGACCTGCTTTTGGTGCCTTGAAAAGAAAAAAAACCCAAACTCAGCATTTTGGTGACCTGCCCCTGGAGTGTAAGTAGCTGGGGGCAAAGCCGGAGCCGCCCCTCTGCTTCCCTGAGGCTTCACACTGTCTTCTCAGGGCAGGTGGAATCACACTGGGGGAGTTTTTGCCAAAACTTCAATGTGCTCCAAAGATGTGGCTCGGTGGGATGCACAGCCCTGTTCCAAAGGGAAATCCTCTCCAGCTTAGTTCCGGCTCTCAGGTTGTGAGTTAGAGCCCCATGTCGGGCTCCGTGCTGGGTGGGGAGCTTACTCAAAAAAAAAAAAAAAAAAAAAATTAACCAAGATTGCAGTAACCTAGCTTGGTTTTAAAATTGGTATATGTTTTGTGTCACCATGTTTAAGATTTAAGACAAAATTGCATTTTGGGTTTCGCGTCATATTAATAAGCATGCAAGTGTCACAAAACATTTTCCTTTCGTTCTTTTTTCTGTTTCTCCTTTTCCGCCCCTCCTCTTCTGTTCCCTCTCTTTCCTCTCTTAACAAGAGGATGTTTGATTTTTCTGGCTTTCTTTTCTTTTTTTTTTTAAGATTTATTTATTTATTTATTTGACAGAGAGCGAGAGCAGGAGCACAAGCCCGGGGGGGTGGGAGAGGGAGAAGCAGGCTCCTCACTGAGCAGGGAGCCCGATGCGGGGCTCGATCCCAGGATCCCGGGACCATGACCTGAGCCGAAGGCAGACGCTTAACGACTGAGCCCCCCAGGCGCCCCCTGATTTTTCTGGTTTTCTTCCACAAACGGGATGAATGAGTTAAAGTCAGTCACCATTCATATAAATGTCACAGAACACACGTTTTCACCGGGACAAGGACTGAGGACGACCCTGTCAAAGCCTTTGTTTTATATTTTTTTTAAATTTTTTTTATTGTTATGTTAATCACCATATATTACATCATTAGTTTTTGATGCAGTGTTCCATGATTCATTGTTAAAGCCTTTGTTTTATAGATGAGAAACCAAGAGACCATGGCCTGTCTGAGGTGTGAGGGGTCTTCATGGGAGGCAGGGCTGGGAGCCCCGGGCTCTGGCACTTGGTGGTGGTCTCCCCCAGAGACGGTTTTAGGGTTAATACCCATCCGAAGGGCTCTACCCACTCACAGGCATGCTTTACTTTATTGCAGCCTGCAAACTCTGCCTTTTATTTTTTAAACAAATGGAAGGTTTGCATCATGCACATCTGTGGGCACCATTTTTCCAAGAACATTTGCTCACTTCGGGTCTCTGTGTCACATTTTGGTAATTCTTGGAGTATTTCAATATGTCAAACCTTTTCATTATTATTGTTTTGTTAGGGTGATCTGTGATCAGTGATCTTGGATGTGACTATTATAATTGTCTTGGGGCGCCATGAATTGTGCCCTTATGTGAGGCTGAACTTAATGGGCAAATGTTCCACTGGACAGCCTGTCCCCCATCCCTCTCCCTCTCCTCGGGCCTCCCAAACCCGAAAGACACAACAAGATTGAAATCAGGTCACTGAATATTCCTTACAAGGGCCTCTAAGTGTTTAAGTGACAGAAAGAGTCACATATCTCTCGCTTTAAGTCAGAAGCGAGAAATGATTAAGCTTAATGAGAAAGGCGTGTTGAAAGCCTAGATAGTCCAAAGGCTAAACCTCTTGCACCAATGAGCCAAGTTGTAAACGCAAAGAAGTTCTTGAAGGAAATACAGAGCGCTATTCCAGCGAACACACAAATGGTAAGAAAGCACAACAGCCTTCTTGCTGACATGGAGGAAGTTTCAGAGGTCTGGATAGAAGATCAAAGCAGCCACTACATTCCCTTAAGCCAAAGCCCAATCCAAAGCAAGGCCCTGACTCTTCAGTTCTGTGAAGGCTGAGGGAGGTGAGGGGGCTGCAGAGGAAAAGCTGGGGGCTCGCAGAGGTGGGTTCATGAGGTTTAAGGAAAGAAGCATCTCACGGGGGAGCAGCAGGTGCTGATGGAGAAGCTGCAGCAAGTCACCCAGAAGATCCGGCTGAGGGAACTCAGGAAGGTGGCTCCGCCCAACAACAGACTTTCAGTGTAGATGGAGCAGCCTTCTGTTGGAAGCAGATGCCAGCTAGGATTTTCATAGCTGGAGAGGAGAAGTCAATGTCTGGCTGACTGCTGTTAGGGGCTAATACAGCTGGTGACTTGAAGTCGAAGCTAATGCTCCATTGACCATTCTGAAAATCCCAGGGTCCTTAAGAATTATGTTAAATCTACTCTGCCTGTGCTCTAGAAATAAAACCACAAAGCCTGGATGATGGTGCATGTGTTTACAATATGGTTTCCTGGATCTTTTAAGCCACTGTTGAGACCTAGGGCTCAGAAAGAAACTACTCCTTTCAAAACAGGACTGACTGCTCATAGACAATGCTCCTGGTTGCCTGAGAAATCTGATGGAGATACTCAGCAAGATTAGTGCCGTTTTCATGCCTGCTAATGCCATATCCATTCAGCAGCACATGGACCAGGGAGCAATTTTGACATTCATGTTTAATACATTTAGGAATACAGTTCATAAAGCTGTAGTTGTCATAGAGAGGGATTCCTCTGAGGGGTCTGTGCAAAGCAATTGAAAACCTTCTGGAGAGGATTCACCACTCTACATACCATTAGGAACATTTGTGACTCATGGGAAGACGTCAAAATACCAACACGAGCAAGAGTTTGGCAGAAGTTGACTCCAGCCCTCACCGATGACTTTGAGGGGTTCAGGACGTCAGTGGGGAAGGTCACAGCAGGTGTGGTGGAAACAGCAAGAGACCTAGAATCAGAAGTGGAGCTGGAAGATGGGGCCGATCTGCTGCCTCTCATGATCAAACTTGAACGGATGAGGACTTCGTTCTTAGGGATGAGCAAAGAAAGTGTTTCTTGAGACGGAATCCACTCCTGGTGAAGACGCTGTGAAGACTTTGAAATGTCAACAAAGGATTTAGGATCTCTCATGCACTTGGTTGATAAAGCAGCACGGGGTGGGGGGTTTGAGATAACAGACTTGAATTTGGAAAGTTCTGTGGGTAAAATGCTGTCCGACAGCATTGCGTGCTACTGGGAGAGCATTCGCAAGAGGAAGATTCAATCAATGGAACAAAGTTCATTGTTGTCTTGTTTTAAGAAATGCCATGGCCATCTTCACCTTCAGCCACCACCACCCTGATCGGCCAGCACCCACCAACATCGAGGCATGAGCCTCCACCAACGAAAATATTATGATGGTCTGAAAGCTCAGAGGATGGTTAGCCTTTTTTCAGCAATAATGTACTTCTAAATTAAGGGAAGTATATTTTTTTAGACCTAATACTACCACACACTTAATAGTGTAAATATATCTTTATATGCACTGGAAAATGAAAAAAAAATTATTTGACTCACTTTATTTCGATATTCACTGTATTGTGGGGTCTGGAACTGAACCCACAATGTGTCATATGCCTATAATTAAAACCTATTCCCAAGGAACCGTACTGTTATGCTTTCCAGACAGCTCACCCGATTCTATCTTGCTGGGTTGGTGAGAAGAGATGAAATGATTTTAGCCTTTTTCTGTCTGCTAATGATTTGGAAATCCCAGATCATGACTGCGGTGTCATAGAAAATATCTGTAATACCCTGTCCTTAACCAGCTTACCATATTTCTGTCTCAGAATCTATGTGCATTAAGATTCTTTCTATTCTCGGAACAACCCCCCACACTGGTTGCCCTCCCAACCTGTCTGCAAGTACATGTTTACTTTGGGAATTCCTGGCATTGGAAGCCTCCTTGGAGATGCTTCCCACACACCGTTGCACACGTTACGCCGTGTTGTTCAGGTTGAATTGACACGTTTTGTGACATGTTTGAGTCTTATATGAGATTAAAAGCCTTTGAGAACGCTATTCACAGAGGTAACCTAAGGACCCAGGATAGACTTTACACATAGTAAATACTCACTGTGTTTTAGCCTCCAGATTTAACTTAGTTCAGAAACTCTCCTGAACTCGGTGTATTTATAAATAAGCGAAAGGTTTCAACGATATTTTTACTATTGTTTTCAATTATATGATTTTTAAGAGTTGTTTCATCTCTAAAATTCTGTAACTCAGTAAGCAGAAAATGAGAGTTTCTTTTTAAAGATTTGATTTATTTATTTGAGCGAGAGAGAACACGAGCAGGGGAAGGGGCAGAGGGAGAGGGAGAAGCAGGCTTCCTGCTAAGCAGGGAGCCTGACACGGGGCTCGATCCTAGGACCCCGAGATCGTGACCTGAGCCAAAGGCAGACGCTTAACCGCTTAACTGACTGAGCCCACCCAGGTGCCCCAGAAAGTGATACAGTTTCTATTTCATAAAACTGTGCTTCATTTCCTGAATATTATTACAGTCTTTGCAAGACAATTATTGACTGCAAAATGCATAAATATTTATTGTTGAAAACACCCAGAAAATGGTGAAGAAAATTAAAGTAACCATGTTCTCAGCACACAAAGAAATATAAATTGTACATTTTTAAGAAGGTTGAAATGCATATACTACTTGAACTTTTTGAACTAAGAAAAACACACTTTGTCAAATAGTGTATAGAGTATCGAAAGCATTTCATAAAAGAACTTTCCACCGTGGGGCGCCTGGGTGGCTCAGTCCGTTAAGGGTCCGACTCCCGGTTTCTGCTCAGGTCATGATCTCAGGGTCGTGGGATTGAGTCCCTCATGGGGCTCTGTGCTGGGTGTGAAGCCTGCCTGGGATTCTCTCCATCTTTCCCCACTTGCACGAATGCACGCGCACTCTCAAAAAATTAAATACATCTTTTTTTTTAAAAAAAAGAACTTTTCACTGAAAGTACATTTACCAAAACACTAACTTCTGCAGCTTAATATTAGTCTATTTAGTAAGTTCTATTAATTCTGTGTGTTATGCTGTAACACTTTTTCATTTGGCATATTATGAATATTTTCCTATAATTACATATGAATGCTTTAATCCTACCCCTTTTTTTGGCGAATACATGCTGTCGATATCTTGGGTCCTGCTTCTCCATCCACCTCCCTCCCCGTTTTATTGAGTCATGTTTGTGTATAGACATTTTTTTCAAAAGCTGATATAAGCTTATCTTACATTGCTTTAGTCACCGAATCTGTGTAATAAACGTCCTCCCCATCAGCAAGCCCTCATCTGTACTAGTCCCTCAAGGACAGTAATACTGCACGCCATCCACTGTACATAGAGCTGTGTTGTACACTGTTCAATCAGTCCCCATTTGTTTCCAACAATTATCTACTATATGCAATAATCTGCTATATTCTGTAAGATGTAATGAACCACCTTTTTGATATATTTGATGAATTTCCATTTTTTATATTTTTAAAGATTTATTTCTTATTTGAGAGAGAGAGCGCACGTGCACGCACGTGAGTGGGGGGGTGGGGCAGAGGGAGAGAGAATCTCAAGTGGACTCCACACTTAGTGTGGAGCCTGACGCAGGGCTCGATCCCAGGACCCTGAGATCACAACCTGAGCTAAAGTCAACATTCAGAGGCTTGACTAACTGAGCCACCCAGGTGCCCCATTTTTTTTTTTTTTTTGATAATATAACTGTTGGATTGGGAGTCATTGATCAAAGACGGTTCATATTTGTTTCCCACAGAAAGACTATGCTCATCTGTTCTGCTAGCATGGAATAAGAAAGCCCATTTCTTTAAACATGCAATAATATTAGGTATTAATGTGATTTTTATTTTATTTATTTATTTATTTATTTATTTATTTTAAAGATTTTATTTATTTATGTGACAGAGAGAGACACAGAGAGAGAGGAAACACAAGCAGGGGGAGTGGGAGAGGGAGAAGCAGGCTTCCCGCGGAGCAGGGAGTCCGATGTGGGGCTCGATCCCAGGACCCTGGGATCATGACCTGAGCCGAAGGCAGACGCTTAACGACTGAGCCACCCAGGCGCCACCTTAATGTGATGTTTAATCTTTACCGTATTGATGATCTGAAAATTTCATTGTTGCCCTATTTTCTAATATATATATGGGCTCTCCTGTAGATTTTTTTTTTTAATGAACTACATATTCATGCATGCTATTTGCCCACTTTTTGTTTGGGGTATTCATTTTTTAAAAAATTGACTTGAAGGCATTACATTGTGATACTTTGTTTTAAAAGCGTCAAGAACATTTGGAGGAATCCAGTAATGCGAAGATCATATTCCGGGGTGCATGCTGAGTCCTTGATATTTTAAGGTATCCCCCCACAAGGTATTAATGTTTAAATAATAGAAGCCACTAGACAAAAAACAAAAAAAAAAAAAAGAAAGAAAGAAAGGATGAAAGAAAGAAAAGAAAGAAGGAATTAAATCTTCGGACATTTTTCCTAAGTAATTTGACGGTCGCGGTAAATGGGAATGCCTAATTATGGATGTCACTGGATTCTTTAAATAGAATTACACTCATAAGTCAAATAAGACAATTCATAACAATTTGGTCTGGCATTTTAATTTTGTCTGTTAAATTATTCATATGAATACTTTTATGGGTTTAGCCATAAATATTTGATTGGTGGTTCCTTCATGACCATAAACTATCTCAGGCCTTTATTTTTCTCATTTATGTTCAGTGAACATATGGGAAGGTGGGGAGAATTTATTTTTCTTAATAATGAGAAACATCTTTCCCCCACAGACTTATTGAACCTGTCTGATGAGCATTTACAATGGCTGGAGGTCAACATTATACCTGCTCCGGTAGTTTCACAAGGGTGGCAATAAGAATCCTCATTACCTAGAGGGAACATATAAGTCTCTATCTTACAGCTGAGGGAACCGACATTCGGAGAGGTTGGAAATTTTCCAGAAGTTGCACAACATGTTGGTGGCTGAGTCTGGATTCCGGTCCAGGTCTATGTAGACTGGAAGGTGGAACCTTTGCCGTCCCCTGGTGATTGTCGTGACTGGTCCTCTCTGAGCAAAGCCAGTGGGCAAATAAATGGCCATTCTCTGAGTGTGCTCCTCCATTGGCAGGCAGATTTAGGAGGTAGGCTCCAACACCCAGAAAGCCGCGTTCTGCTTCTGTTTTCTATGCACCTGGCTGCATAGACGAAACCTTCCCTGGTGTAAAGAGGTGTCTGTAGGCACTGCGCGGTGCAGACATGTTTGAGCAGGAGCAAGATTTGGCAGGCAGCTGAGGGTGGGCAGCTAGATAGGGACGTTAGAAGATGTTTCTTACAGGCGACTTTGTGCGGTGTGGCTTTTGGTAGGTGATGACCCATGGCTTAGTGGGGTCATAAGCCCTCACACCTACCAGTGATCTTTCAATTCCTCTTGACCCTAAACACAGGGAGGCATGCTAGAGAAAGGATTAGGAGCATCATCTGTTCCAATGAGGTGACGCTGGGTGGGCTCCTGGAGAGCGCCTGGATTGGGGGCTGCTCACCAGAGGACCCTGCCAGTTAGAAGCTTGGCATGCTTATCCTCCAGGGAGGGGAGAGGAGCTGGACATGGAGTTCAGGGTGGATCATGTCTGCGTGATGAAACTTCCATGAAATCCCAAGAAAAGGGGCTTCCAGAGAGGCCCCAGGAGGTGCTGGGAATGTGCTAGATGCCCCCGCATCCCTTCCCGCGTACCTCACCCTGCACACCACCTCCATCTGGCTGTTCATCTGTGTCTTCTATCCTATCC
This sequence comes from Callorhinus ursinus, assembly GCF_003265705.2. Taxonomy (NCBI): domain Eukaryota; kingdom Metazoa; phylum Chordata; class Mammalia; order Carnivora; family Otariidae; genus Callorhinus; species Callorhinus ursinus. Next base: position 6,337,120 of record NW_027397122.1, on the reverse strand, counting down.
CTTTGTAAGCTGACAAACACAAGAACCTGTTTCCTTGAGTTCTGTGAACCACTCTGGCACATGAGTCAAACCCAAGGCACAGGTCATGGGAGGCTCCGATCTGCAGTCAGTCGCTCAGAAGCACAGGTGACAAGCTGGGCTTGTGGTTGGCGTCTCAAGTGGGGGAAGGGTAGTCCTGTGTGACTGAGCCCTTATCTGTGGGGGGTCCCCCACTCTCCAGGGAGATGGTGTCCAAAGCGAGTTGGATTGTAGGACACCCAGCTGGTGTCATGGAGAATCGCTTGATGTGTGGGGAAAAGCCCCACGTTTGGTGACCAGAAGCATCAGAAGTGACGGGTTCTCTGTGAAGGTAAAGGGGCGCCTGGGTGGCTCAGTTGGTTAAGCATCTGCCTTCAGCTCAGGTCATGATCTCAGGGTCCTGGGATCCAGCCCCACGGCGTGCTCGGGGAGCCTCCTCCCTCTCTCTGTCTCTTTATCAAACAAATAAATAAAATCTTTAAAAAAAAAAAAAGACTCACAGGGAGGAGGGAGGACCTGGGCCTTACTCTGCTCAGGAGGGAGACTGAACTGACTTCCGGTACGGATCCCCCACACATCCCCTGTGACTCACTGTCCCTGAGCTTCCTTGGTACCAACCCTTTCGGATCTGCCCACACTGATCGCAACACTCGATTACATTGTGTTGGGGCATTTCTTTGCATTTTTCCCTCAGCCCCTATGTGATGTCTTCTTCGAGGACAAAGCCGGAATAGCCCAGTACCTGCCACAAGACATTGACTCACTCCATACGTATGTGACAAAAGAAGGAGTTAGTCCACAAATGCATTTTCATCCCCGGCTGCTCCTCTCCGGCTCTGTGCTCACTGCTCTTATAAATAATTTATCTTTCAAAATGGTCGTTTCTTTCAAAATGATTTCTTTGGGGGATTTTAAACATATTTGCCGTGCTTTATTAACTGTATTTCCATTTGGTATTTGTCAACAGTGCAATCAATTTAGCATACCTGGCCTCTTAGAAGGCCACCTTTCTCATACAAATACTGCATGCCGGGTTTTCTGGATTACTTTGCAAGGGATTGCTATCGGGGGAGCATGGGCCTGGCTGCGTCCCTCCTTTGGACACGGATCAGGGCTTCAGACCTTGGGTTTGCCTCCCGTTTTCCTCCAGTTTTGTCACCCCCACACTGGACGTGAGAGTTGCCTGCGCCCGCTGCTTGGCCTGCCCTGGGACAGGCTTACTGCAGCCGCTTCCGTGTGGTCCCCAGGTGGCCCCTCACAGAGGCACCCGGCAAGGGCAGCAGGACATCCCCGACACGCGCTCATGCCCTGCTGTCCAGCCTCCCCTTTTGGGCGCTGCTCGCTGAGGTCTGGTCTCAGGGTTGGCGGTGGAAGGAGGGGAGGGCCGGGTGGCTGAAGCCTGGAGGGCCAAGGGGGCTCACTTGGAGCTGGAGATGCACCGCAGGAGGCCACGCTGGCCTCCTCATCACCAGGGACCCCCCCACTGGGCAGGGGAAATAGGCCCCGGGGCTGGGGGATGATGCCTCCTGACCCTGAGCTGGACGTGACCTGGGGCATCTTCAGATAGGACCCGGCTGTGAGAACAGAGAGGTGTAGCAGGAGAAGGGAGGCAGCAGAAGGGGATGGCCCCGTTTGCACCCCTCCACCCCCTCGGGCGTGCGCCTGGGGAGACAGAGATCCCACTGCTCTTGGGTTTGGAATCCACACTCGGGAGCACGCTGCATTTTCACCAACAAAACAAGCTCGAGGCTCCCTTCAGAAGCAGGATCAGAGAGGGATCCGCAGGAGAACTCTGTCCTTGCGCCGTCAGGTCACAAGACGTCCTGTGCATATAGATTTCCAATGTCCTGCTCAGTGCGGGGAGTCGGAAGCGGGGTGCCCCTGCACCACGAGCTGCCAGGGCCGTCTGTAAGCACCTGGAGGGACCCCCAGAACCCGGGCTGTGTGTGTGTGTGTGTGTGTGTCCCCTGGCCTCAGGCTGGCTGCATGTTCCTGTCTCTGCAGGTGGCGCCCCGGCAGGGACCCTGCCCGCGGGGGGCAGCCCGCGGCCTCTGGCTCAGGCCACGGCCCTCCTGGTCAAGCGGCTCCGGCACACACGCCGGGCCTGGAAAGGCACCCTCTCCAAACTGCTGCTGCCCGTCCTCTTCGTGGCCTTGGCCATGGCCTTGTTCATGGTGAGGCCTCTGGCCACTGACTACCCTCCCCTCAAACTAACACCGGGCCATTACGACAGGGCCGAAGCTTACTTTTTCAGGTAAGAACCTTTTCTCCCCCCGCTTTTACTTCCCAATTATGTCAGGATTATGAAGAGCAGTAGCTTTGATCCTTTTTTTAAAAAAAATATTTTATTTATTTATTTGGGAGTGAGAGAGAGAGCACACAGGAGCAGGGGGGAGGGGCAGAGGGAGAAGCAGGCTCCCCGCTGGGCAGGGAGCTGGATGTGGATGTGGGACTCGATCCCAGGACCCCGGGATCATGACCTGAGCCGAAGGCAGACGCTTCACAAACTGAGCCCCCCAGGTGCCCCAGTAGCTTTGATACTTTCAAGAATCTCGGCTATACATGAGGTTTCATGATTTTGGAGCGCTGGGTTCCAGAGGGTAAGCTCATGGACTGTAGCAAACCCGATATACACCATGTTTTTCCTACTTATGCCTACGATAGAGTTTAACTCCTAAATCAGGCACAGCCAGAGACTAACAAGAGCAATAGCAAAAGACTTGTAACAACAGACTCTCTATGGTTACACGCATGTGGGCTCTGAGTATCTTGCTGTCCTGTGTCCACCCTAGTTCTTGTGCTGATGTGATGAGATCAGGTGAGTGGCCTGAAGGTCTGTCTGGAGGAGTAGCTGCTCCCAGCCCGTGGGCGATCCACACCCAAAACCGCGGATAAGAGGGATTACTGTGTTTCACAGAACCTTCCAAGCTTGCTCTGGGACAGCCACCGGGAGCGCACGCCCCTTTCTGCGGAGACATGTCTGACTTTTCTCTCGGGGGTGGGAATGGGCCCATGCGCACCCCCAGGCTAGAAGAGGTCCGGTAAATTCAGAGTTTTGCAGCCAGATGAATTTGCAAAGGATGTTCTCAGGGGTTTAGTTTTACTACTGGGGGCTTGACGGAAGGACTTGAGCTGGTTCCCCCAAGACTGAGGCGAGCATCTCCCCTGAGCTCTGCCCCATGCCGGGCGCATCATTGCCCTGAACGCTGACCGGCACAGTTCTCCTTCTGGAAGGCGATGCTCACACATCTGGGGAGCGGGGACCGGGCACAGGGCCTATTAACCAGGCAGCTCATGGTGTGGAGGACACAATGAGCTCTACCTTTGTCAAATACTTATCTCTACTAAAATCACGAGCTTAATTAGCTAGACTCTTCGTGCTTGCTAATATTTGTCACTTTTACAATGGTGTGTAATTTGGAATTAGGTCTAAACAAATAGGGAGAAGGCAACATCGATTATAAACTGGTTTGTTTCTGGGTCCTTTGGCTAATTGTACTTTTCCTCTGTGTGTCCTTATGCTCTGTAGAGTCTGGGTTTAACTCACAAAGAGAATCCTGCAATTTCTCTGTTTGGAGAAATGTGTGCAGGTCCTTAGTATTTCCCTCTGCAAGTGGGCTCCTTTTGCTTCTAGCTAGATATTTTCTTTTCCTGCCCTCATTTTCTTCTCCGAAGTGTTTTAAAGGAACGGACTGAAAGGACAATGTCCACTAATGCGTTCTGGCCAAATGTTCCCATTCTCTGCCACACTCCTCAAGTGGGAAGGAGCAGTAACTAGCCTATTATAAAGTGTGTTTCTTGAAAAAAGTAATAGAAAACGCAGGCTAGCCAAAATAATAATAAAAAAACTTCACAGGTAATTCTACCAGCAGTAGCTACCATAAATCTAGTGGTGTGCAGCCTTCCCCATTAGTTAATCTGTAATATTATTTTATTTATTTATTTTTATTTTTATTTGATTTATTTATTTTGTCTTATGTTAATTTATTTTTTAATTTTCATTTTATTTATTTTGTTTTATTTTAATTTATTTTAATTAATTAATTAATTTATTTATTTATTTTTCAGAGAGAGCAAGCCTGCACAAATTGGGGGGGGAAGGAGAGGGAGAAATTATCAAGCAGACCCCCCGACGAGACTCCCGGGGCCCATCCCTCAACTCTGAGATCATGACCCGAGCAGAAACCAAGAGTCAGACGTTCAACTGTCTGAGCCACCCGGGAGCCCCAATACATAATACTTTTAAACACATGCGTTTTTATTTTTTAGGACATTGGTATCCCACTACAAAACTCTTCATTTTCTGCTTTTTTACTCAATAACACATTTGTCCATCTGTTTTTGTAAATCGAGCACAACCACGTCACCCATTTTCTTTCTTTGTTTTTTAAAGATTATTTATTTTAGAGAGAGAGAGGGAAAGAGTGTGTTGGGGAGGGGCAGAGAGAGAGAGAGAGAGAGAGAGAGAGATGGAGAGAATCCCAAGCAGACTCCCTGCTGAGCGCAGAGCCTGATGCGGGGCTCGATCCTAAGACCCTGAGATCATGACCTGAGCTGAAATCAAGAGTCAGATGCTCAACAGACTGAGCCACCCAGCAGCTCCAACGTCACCCATTTTCACGCTGGTGCAACAGTATGTTGCATGGACGTACCATAATTTATTTAAACAATCTCTTTTGGGGATGCATACAGGTTTATTTATTGGTTTAAGCAATTTTCCTATTGCAGGCAATTCTGTAGGAATACCTTCATTTGGATTCATGCCACTATCTAATTGTTTCCATTATCATGTTTCCAAATTATTCTTATCAATGTGCATCAATTTACAGTCCCAGAAAGGCATCGATTCTTTTACTCACAAGTATTTATTATGCACCCGCTGTATGCCACATGTTTTTTTTTTTTAAGATTTTATTTATTTATTTAAGAGAGAGAAAGAGAGCAGGGGGAGGGACAGAGGGAGAGAGAATCTCAAGCTGACCCTGCACTGAGCATAGAGCCCGACGTGGGGCTTGATCTCACGATGCTGAGATCATGACCGGAGCTAAAATCAGCAGTCGGATGCGCCACCGGCTGAGCCACCCAGGGCCCCCTGTCACATGCTTTTCTTGGTGGCAGTTACACCTGAATGAATAAAACAGGCCCAGATCCCTACATTCTTTTCTGGGGGGGTTGGTGGAGAGGAGGAAACTCATTTCTCCAAATTCTCACTGTCCCTTTTATTTCTACCTCTGGGCTCCCATTGCTCTAGTAGGCAGCTCTTTGGTTGCTGCTGAGATTGCCTGTTCTCAGTTATTTCTCGTTATTTGAAATTTCACCCCTCTATTGATATATCAGATATATCCTACAAGTGTGTCCCACGTGGCCGTGTCACGGGTCTGGACTGACTGCCCTTCCGCCCGTTGTCACCTCTCCACCCCCTCCTCCTGAGGGCGGTGAGAACCCCCCCACGGTGCGTATTCCATTGGCTCCATTGAAACAGCCATTCACCTTCTCCACGGCATCATTAATTTGCAACTGTGTTTTTTGGGTTTTTTCATCTGAAAGCATTTTCCCTGCTCTCCCAGCATGCGTTTTACATAGAAGTCATATACTCCCAAACCATTTGGAGCCTGAGAGTTAGAGAGATTTTATTTTATTTTATTTTATTTTTTTCAAGGGGCAAGCAAACGTAAGTTTATTAACATGTGCAAAGTACATGCACGGGGGAGCACCCGGTGATGAGCAGCTCAAGAGGGTGCTGAGAACTTGGGCTTATATTGCATCTTAACAAAAGAACCATAACCTTTCAGAGACATGACAGGACAAAGGAAAAGGGCCCTGAGCTTTAGGAGCAGCCAGATATGGGCAGGCAAATATATAGGAACTAATGTCACATAGAGCTAGTTAGTTAAGGTTTGTTATACAGAGTCATTGGGTGCGTATCTCTGCTGATAAGGGCCTAGAACTGTTGCTGGTGATTCACTTCTGTCTCTCCTGGGAGAGAAGAGAGAAAGGCACTTATACAGAGTTACATCGTGCTTTCAGGCAACTAAGGAGGAGGGCAGAGAGCTTTTCTTTTCTTTTCTTTTTTTTTTTTTTTTATTATTTTTTTATATTATGGGAATATAGTAATTTGCCAGAGAGAGAGAGAGCACAAGGGGGGGGGGGGCGGGGCAGAGGCAGAGGGAGAAGCAGGCTCCCCACTGAGCAGGGAGCCCGATGCGGGACTTGATCCCAAGACCCTGGGATCATGACCTGAGCCGAAGGCAGACACTTAACTGACTGAGCCACCCGGGCGTCCTGGAAAGAGAGAATCTTAAGCAGGTTCATGCCCGAACTCGGGGCTCGATCTTGTGACCCTGAGATCATGACCTGAGCTGAAATCAAGACTCAGAAGCTTAACTGACCAAACCACCCAGGCGCCAGTAAGTCTTTTCGGTGAGGACATGTGCGTGTGTGTTCTCATTTTCAGAATGTTAACATAAACTATGAGGCCGAGCAGCCTTTGTCTCTGGTCCTTTATCTTCTTATCCTCACGGGTGGACTCCTACCCGTCACAGGTGTGTGCGCCATCGGAGATCACGTATGCTCCTCTTCCGTTCTTGCGTTCCAGACTCAACCGAAAGGACAAGTTTACATTGTATTTTGGTAGAGTAGTAGCCTCCGTAGTTCCGAGGCAGAAAGTAAGAGGCTGCCAGAAATCATCCATACAGATGGAAACTTTTCCTGCTTTGCTGGTTATCTTTCACATTTCTAGTGACGGCCCAAAATCAGAGGGGAGGAGGGTGAGTAGCCCCCTCTCTGAAAGTACATCTGCTCTTGGTCGACACCCACTCCGCAAATCGCTGCTTTTCTCCCATGTGCTGGGTCCTCTGTCAGGATGGCCACGTGCCCTGGTGGGCTGGGGAAACTGGTCCTATCGTCTTGGCGAAGATTCTACCCACGTCCCTCTCCCTCTTAAATGCCTCCTCCCGTGGGCGATAAATTATCTGACAGGTCTGGATCTGAGCGTCATGGTCTGAATCTTAGCACAAGAATGATTCTCAATGTGGAACAGCTTTTCGCTGCTCACCTTCCTCCCGATTTCCTACACACGCACCCGTGATGGCCCCTGGTTCACCCTGCTCTCATCTTGTTGCTTCAAATGTGGGCATATCCCCATATCGTAACATTTGTGAGCCATCTCCACGGGGTGATACATAGTATTTCATGACGGCTCCTTACTTTCTCTTTAGCGTAACTCCTAGTTAACAGGTGTATCATTCAGGCCTGCATGCAGTTTCAAAATCCTTAAGGTACGTTATCTCTGGATCGACTTTGATGGCACATAGAAATCTTATCTTATTAGGGCACTGACGATTCTCAGGAGAGCCTCACGTCCCTAAAATCTTAAGAGTTGAGAAAATGCAATTATATGCCTACATTAAACCTACTTAAGCTTTCTTGAGGAATACCGATTCTCATGAAAACACAAACCAAAAGAAATGCATCGGGGAGCTTCCCTTCATCACTTTCATGAGTGATGTGAGCAGGCCGTGCCCGTGCCGCTCATGGAGGATTTCGTGTGCTCTGCGAGCCCAGAAAACCTGGGGCTTTGGTGGCTCAGTCGGTAGCTGGGAGGCCTCTAACTCAAATGCTGTGGGGGCCCGGTGGGGGGCGGGGTGCAAGGCGGAGAGGTGAGGAAGACGGCCATTCTCAATACTGCATTTTATACACCTGCGAGGGGAAGGGCCAAATGGGGGAGTGTGTCTGGGCTGGTCTGGGTTCTAACCAGTCAGTTTATGACCCATGCTTTGGGCTCCATTGTATCCTCAAGCAACTTGCTAGCTGACTACTGTTTTCAGAGGGCTTCAGAAATGCCCCCTCCCCACTGTGAACTGCGAAACAGAGAGGTGGTGGGGACTCGGGGCTTGTTGGGGGCTGAGGTGGGCTGGCACAGAGAGGCCCCAGGGAGGCAGGAAGACGCAATCCAGCTATGCGCAAAGCAGCCTCAGCACAGCTAAGCACATCTTGTCTGCTCTACACCCCAAGCAGGGGGTACAACCTGGGGGCCCTGCTGGAGGTCCTTGAGTCGCTCCCTGTGGTGCGTGGGATGAAGAATGTACATCCGAGCCCAACCCTCTAGTCCTTCAGGCTTCTGTGCAGTGTCTGTTGCCCCAAGGACCTGGGGCTCTGCACTTTTTTTTTTTTTTAAAGATTTTATTTATTTATTGGGCGGCGGGAGAGCATGAGCAAGGGGAGTGGCAGAGGGAGAGGAAGAAGCAGACTCCCCGCTGAGCAGGGAGCCCAATTTGGGACTCGATCCCAGGACCCTGGGATCCTGACCTGCGCCAAAAGCAGACGTTTAACCGACTGAGCCCCCCAGGTGCCCTTGAAATAAGAACACTTTCACATCTGGGTCTGAAGTCCCTCCTTCAGGGATCCTCGGCCTCTGCTCCCTCCTCTGTGTGTCCATCATGCCGTGTGGATCTCACTATGGTTTAGCCCATGGCTGCAGACCCGTGCCTTCCTTGAGGGTCAGGATCAAGGCTTACTCATCACCCCTCTAAGGGTGGCTCTCGCCACAGTGTCTAGAAAAGGTCACTTTCATTAAGTTATTTGTGAAGTTGAATTCAACCATCAAAATAAAATGTAGCAGAAAAAGTCTTCCAGAAATTATCTCGGACAGGTCTCTCCTTGGAGGTGCAAACAATACGTGGACCATGGAAAGATGGCTGTCTACACATGGTTGAAAATATCTAGAGGAGATTCCATGGCCCCATCTCTTCTGGGCTGGGCACTTTGTCCTTCTAGGAAGGGGTGCTCCCGATGCGCTGTGAAGTTCACCCCACTGGGAAAACCCACGGGGTCCCACATGAACGTGGACTTCACCCCCTGCTTGTAGTCTGCTGACGTTCTTCCCACCACCAAACAGTGTCTGCTCTCTCCACCTGGTCCCAGCCAGAAGAAGACCTGGGACTTGAGGGGCTCCCCTCCACTCTGCCTCTGTCTTCACCCCGCCTTCTCCCTGCATGTCTCTGTGGCCAAATTTCCCAATTCCTGTAAGGGCTTCCGCCATATTGGAGGAAGCCCACCCCTATCCTGTATGATCTCATCTTAACTGACTGCATCTCCAAAGACCCTATATCCACATAAGGTCACATTACGACCTTCTGGAAGGGCATGAAGTTTGGGGGGACCGCTGTTCATCCCCCTCCACTTTTTCATAGCACCTTGCTTAGCCAATGCCATTGAGTTGGACCAAATTTCTAATCGCTTTTCAGAAAAAGAGTAACTTGCCTTTCTATAAAAAACAGGCCCCACATACAGAGACATAATCACAAATGAAAGCGAGTTAAAGACTAATGGTGATTGTTGGTCTGTATGCATCAGCTGTCTGACTCTGGAAAACACCCAGTGTGGTTTGCAAGATGGTAACTGCAATGTGGTGCACACAGACATACTGTTCCCATCTGAGCGACAGTAGCTGGTGACCTCTCGACACTCACCTTGAACATTTCCTAAGTGACGTTCTTGTCTGTATGCATGTGCAACTCCTCCCACATACCCCGTATCTTTGTCCCATGAGAGCATGGGAGTACGTTATTTTGTTGGGACAATAAAAAAGAGATGGTGAATGGAAAGCAATGGGCGTATGTCCTGGCAGAAGTTAAGTTCTCAATGACAACTGTCTTATACCCTGGTTGGACCTAATCCATCATTGGTGCTTCTGGATGGTGTGGACCTGTCATGTTCTGGCTGCTTTTTTCTTATCCGTTTGGTCCACCCCCACACTCGGCTTTGTCCAGCTTTTGGACATCCAAACTTGGCCCTGACCTTGCACATCCAACTTTCTACCCCAGGAGCAATCTTTGCCCCACACTTTGGTATGACTGTTTCTTTCCTGGTTCAACGTACACCTGATTGCCTTATGAAGTCCTCTCCAAGTGGGCACCTCAGTGTCCTGACCCAACATCCCCTCCGTGGGCTTCGTGGCACCGGTTCTGTACCCAGCTCCGGCTCCCTCGGAGCTCACAGTCCAGCAGGAGAAAAGAGATGGCAAACAAAATAGCTCAGACGGAGTTGACTATCTATACACTGTCCGTGGACAGTGCCCACCACCGAGGAGGTGTTGCTAAAGTATTTGCGCACAAATGATTTGCTATCCTTTACTGTCTCCCCAACCTTGAACTTAAGAGGCACTTTACCTCCTCCCACAGCCTGCCGATGAACGGCCTCTCAGCCCGACCCAACTGACTTCTGTGCTTCCTGAATCACTGATGGTTAAGGAACTGGGTCCTGTCTCTTAGTGCGATGAGACTGAAATAAACAAATGGAAAAGACTCACTGCTGACCACGTCCTCATCCTGAAGACACCGCGCTCACGCGTGCTAGGCGAATTAATATCTCAGTTGACACCAGCTCGTGGGAGCAAGGTGGAAGTACGCTCAGGGTTTCTGGATCTAATTGTCATTCCAGGAACATACACAAAGACACAGTGCTACCCTCAGAAAGCTCACAGTCGAGCTGAGAGATAACCCTACAAACAGATGGCCAGGGAAGCCTTGTAAGTGCTATGATAAGCAGAGCTATACAGTGTGGGTTGTGTCAAAGTAGACGGGGTGGGGTGCTCCGTCTGGGGGTGTCCAGGAAAGCCCTTGAAAGGCTACTGCTCCTGAACTGAGTCTCCTCAATGATAGCTAGGTGCTCCCCAGGCAGGTAGGGGACAATGTTTCTCCAGATAGAGGAAGCAGTGTGAGTCGATGTGAAGAGTAACAAGGTAATCCAGCAAAAGGCTGTATGTTTTCTGGCAGGTGCCGGAAGGCATTCCAAGCGGAGACCTTATCCTGCAAGCACATTGAAGGGGGGTGTTAAGAGGCTGTGAAATGTGGGCAGTGATCTAATCGGGTTTAGTTTACAATGGCACCTCTTAAATGGTTCTTTCATGGAGCACTATTCTTTGGGTATCCATTCTGAGTGTCGCTAAAGAGATTCCATCTTCCTGGTGGGGTTGATTGAGCTGCAAGACAAAGTTAAATAGGTTCCTTTTCTGTAAACTTCTCAGAGCTTTTAATATGTTGAACTGGCCACACAGAGCCAGATTTCCTCTGTTTGCTCACTTGGATTTAGTTATGTAATGAGCATCTCTCTGAAGCCTGCCGAGGCTAGGACTGTACTTATATTCCATACCCCATTATCCCATCCCTCTGCCTCGGTTCTAAACACACTCCAATTCTTTATCTGTTGTGAAGTGGGCAAAAGAATACCATGCACCTGAGAATGAGCTTGTTCACTTCAGAGTGCATCACTGACTCTTCTGTATTGTTGCGTGTTTCTGCATATCGCTTGTTTTGAATATTGGACACTATTCCACTGTAGGAACATACCACAATTTATTACTCTTCTCTCTTTATGATGGACATTAGGAGCTCCTTCCAGTTTTGTTTTTGCGATTGTGAACAGTGCTGCATGAACATTCTAGAATATTCTCATAAATGTCTCCAGTTATACATATAGAAGAGCTTCTCATGGGTAGTCCGAGAAATGTAATTTCTGATCACTTGCACAGAGTATGTGAATATTCTATCTTAGGAGATAATGCCAGACTTTTCCAAAGTGGTTACAAACTTGCACATAAGCATCCTCTTCAGTGCTCTTATGTATTTCTTAAAAAGAGCCAGCTCAAGAAAATGTTTATGCCAAAGAGGCATATTTTGGGGTGCCATATTCTGCTGCCCTTCCCATGCGTATTCCTGTCTAGTCGAGGAATCCTTACGTTGCATGGGATCACCACTATGCACATCAGCTAAACTGGGAGAGCATAATAAAAGTTTTCCCAGGTGTGCTGGTGTGCACAAGGTTTTGCCTGACACACATTCCCTGTCCTCCTTAGTGACCTCAGTCTCTTTCAAGTGGTCCATCCTGGTTCCCTTGGAGTCCTGCGGATCTGCAAATACCGTTCTTTCTGCCCTGCTCTGTGAATGATGCCTTGGTTTGCAATCGGCATCTCTGGATGCTGTCCTTTTCAGTTATCAGTAGATGGTAGGTAGCGCCCCCCCCCTCGCAGCTACCAGGCATGGAGTCTGGTTTGCCTTGTTCACCTTCCTCCATAGATAAACGTTTTCTGTCTGTAATCTTGTAGGAATTCTTCTTTGTTTTTAGAGTGTTGGATCTTTTTTGTTTGTTTTTGTTTTTTAATCTTTTTCTCAACAGATCTTTGGATTTCAGTTCAGGGGGCTCTTATTAACAACAGGAAGCCCCTTTGGGGTGGTATTTAAGAATACGCATCTGTTCCAACAAGCCCCCTGGGTCATTCGGATGCACAGTAAATTTTGTGAGTAACATGGAGAGAGAAACAGTATCCCGTTTAGGAACTGCCTCCGGAATCCGGTAATTTTCACTTCCTAGAGTCTGATAACGACAGATTTCACGTGGTTCTAACAACACTTTAAAATATAGCCGAGAATTTGAAGACAGGCACAAAGCAATGGTTTTAGGAACAAGCATTTGAATCTTCAGACAACAGGGACAATTTAAAGCCAGTCCATTTTTTTTTTTTTAAACAGTGACCTCTAGACCTGAGCAAAACTCTAGTAGAAAGCAAACCGTAACTTTTAAACTTGCACTTAGTAATTATTCCAAGTAAAGCACTTTATAGATCAATGCTTTTCAGAAAAAAAGGATTTTAAACTTTCATATTTGTTCTTGGATTAATGGGTCAAAAGAGAGCGATCCAGAGTACTTCTACAGATGCCACAAATAATGTTTTCTTTTTATGGGCAACATTTCAGTGGAAAATATGTCCCTTTCCTTGTAAAAGTGTTTTCTCATTTGTCAGAAACTGGGAGGCTGTTTATGCAGAGGTCACACCGCCTACTTAGGAGACACTACTTTGTTGTAAATTTCAGCGTGCTTCATCACTGTGCCTTTCTGTCCAGAGCTGTAGGGAATCCTGTTAGGCCAGCTGTAAACCAGCTGAATACTTTAAAACCTTTGTTGTATTTTAGGCAGTGGGGAAGATGGCGTTTTCCTATTAAGTAATTACTTTGTGTTGGATGCTACAGCAGTGTTTGTATCCGGAGCTTATGCACAGTTGCGGCGCTGAAAAGAGTTGTCCTCAGCAGAAATACAAAACTAATTTGGGGTAATGAGTTGGTCTTTATTTTCCATTAAAATTGTTCCTCTCTGAAAGTTAAGAGGTCAAGGAAGACCACATTTAAGGAGGTCAAATATCTGGGTAGTGATGAGGGATTAGGTCTATGATTTCAGCACAACCGTAAGATCACAGTGTGTTCCACGAATTATTTTTGAGAATCTACTGTGTTCCAACTGCCATCTAAGCCTGGTGTCCTTTCTCTCCTGGGTTGTTTCCGCCCCTGATGAGAGGCACTCAGTTAAAAGCCCGTGGAAGTGTCCTCGGGGCCACTGGGCAGAAACAGGAGAGGAGAGAGGGGAAGCAGAGGAGGGCTCACGGGAGAAGGAACTCAGAGCTCAAATGCGGCAGATGAGTCACAGCCCAGTAGAGGGAAAGGGGACGCACTTCTGGGGAAGCTGCAGGAGGAGCTGCCCAATCAGAAGGCGGTTTGATGGGACTGGGCGGGGCTGGGTGGGCGGGGCCAGGTGAGGTTGGCCTGGGCTGGGCGGGGCCAGGTGAGGGTGGGCTGGGCTGGGAGGGGCAAGGCGAGGCCAGGTGGGGCTGGGCTGGGCACGGGGCGGGGCCAGGTGGGCTGGGCCTGGGCTGGGCTGGTGTGGTCCAGGTGGGGTTGGGCGGGGCTGGCAGGGGCGAGTTGAGGCCAGGTGGGGTTGGGCTGGGCGGGGCCGGGTGGGGTGCGGTGGGACAGGGCTAGGTGAGGTGGGGCTGGGCGGGGCAGGGGCGGGGCAGGGGCGGGGTGGGGTGCGGTGCAGCCTTCTGGGAGAGAGTGTTGGGCAGCATTTGCCCAGAGATGGCAAGGCCTGAGAAGGGTGGGGGTTCTTAGCTCCCATTTTCAAGGCGCCTAGGTAACGGGGAAGGTGACGAGGAGCCGCTGATAAATGTGGAGGAGAGAAAACATCAGATTGGTATGTTAGAGGCTCACTGAGGGAGTTAGGAAAATTTGAAATCTTTGTCAGATCCTATCTGGGTAGAGGGCTGCACGGTGGGAAATACTGAAGTTCCTTCTCATTTCGGGCTTTTATTGGTGCTTACGGGACGTGAGGGTGCAGTAAGCCTGACCGCCTCGACCCCCTTATATTTGATTGCCGGTAGCAATTCAGAACGGTATTTGGGAATCAGCGTCTCACTGCCCATAAGCAAATCAGAAGAAGCCGTGATTGAACATTACATTGAGGGTCTTACATTTCTTAACGGAAGCTACTGTTTTAAGTTCTTTAAAATAAATCTTTGTGTGCATTTGTTAATTTACGTGCTGCCTCTTTCCAAAGAGATTTGAAGCCACCGTTTACATATAAGTAATCTATCATGCTAATGATACATCATTTTTGTTTATCTTGGGGGTAAGTGTTCCCACCCATGTCTATTCAAAAGCATTTTGTAAATGACTCGGTGTAAGTTCTAGAAAGTAATAAACCTATTTTCTTTTGGAAATACAGTAATTCAGAGTTTTAATTACTTCAAGTGAGGCCACTCCCACTCAGTCCAATTTAGACAGGTTTAAATGATCTTTTCCCCTCCATTTTCTCAAGTCAAAGTGTCTCTTACAATCCATGTATAAGATGTAGTATAGTTTGTTTCCACCCCTCCCCCAAGTTAGAGCAACAGTGTGTCTTATCGCTGGTGGTGTCTTCAGTCAGGAAATTAAATATTGGTGGCCTTGGTTGTTTCTCAGCAATGCTGCCTGACTTCTGACGCTTGTGCCACTAAAATAAATATTATAATTCGATGTATACCTAAGGCACACACAGGATTCTGTGCTGAGGACGTCTTCCCAAGAAAGGGGTTGTTCCATATAGCTCACATATAGAAACAAAAAAAAAAGCATAAAAGTACAAAGTTCTATTGCAGAGCTAGCTAATAGAATATTCGAACCAAACCAGAGTTCCAACATTAAGAGAATTTTTAAAATAGATTTTAATATATTAATGTGATGAAATATTATGCAGCCTTTAAAATTCAATAAGACTATGCCAAGATGCCAAAATGTCAATACTATAATAAGAAATGAAAAGATGAGTACAATAATGCACTGTGAACATCAGTATATAACAGTGCGTGTCCGTGAGGGCAATACTGTGCTTTTGAGAAAATCCTTAATCTTATTGCTGGTTTGGCTTTACTATGCTAACTCAACTGCGTTATCTGCGGTCACGGATCTAAGAATCATTTGCCTGGATCGGCTCAGGTAGGACGTGCTGTCTGTCCTGTGATCTCTGCCTGCGGGTAGCTCACACGGCCGCCTTATTTCTTTTGTCTTCCGATAAGCAGCAGCGGCAGCGGCAGCGGGAGCGTGGGCCGGGAGCTCGCCCACGTGCTTTTGCGGAAGTTCGGAGATCAGGATCCGCTCTGTGCTGACCTAAACCCAGACCCGTAAGTATCGGTTGCCTTTGCCAGAGTGCGCACTCCAACCACAACCCCGCAGACCCTCAGAACCATCTCCCTGCCTGACTGGTGTTTCCGGCTGCAAGTTTATTTTATTTTCTTTTTTGAAGATTTTAATTATTTATTTTAGAGATGGGGAGGAGGAGCAGAGGGAGAGGGACCGTGGTGATCGCAGAGCCCATCCCGGGGCCCCATCCCGTGACCCTGAGATCGTAACCGAAGCGGAGATCAGGAGTGGGTGGATCAACCCACTGAGCCACCCTGGCGCCCCTCCCCCTTGCCAGTTTGAATGACATGATGTAACATGAGCCTAAGGAGTACGTTACCTAGCTGCCCCTTCTGTTCCTTGGTAAGCACAAACACAGGCTTTATATTATAGCAAAAAAAAAAAAAAAAAAAGAAAGAAAGAAAAGAAAAGAAATAGCATTCAATTTGTTTAATAAAACCCAAAGGTAAAAAAAATAAAGTAGCTTTATGAAATGTGTGTTAACTTACTCACTTTTAGGGAAAACTTGTACATATGAAAAGACTATTTTTTTTAACTAAGGAAACTTAGAATGTTTCATCCGTTTGGAGGTGAATTAGTTTGAAGATTTTTTTCTTCTAAGATTTGAAAATGATAACGTCAAGATGACTTTTTAATGAAACTCGTGAAAGCCTGCCTTTCTTCATAAACAATTTTCTAAGTTTGCTTGACTGTTATTTATTGAGGATCTACTAGAAATACAGTGCTATGGTAGGAACCATGATTGATGCGGGATCTGGCCCTGCTTCGGGAATTTATAGTTCTGGGAAGAGCACGTGGGGAAAGTGACAAAATCACAATGATGTATTAAGTACCAAAGTGTACGTTTTGGAGTCATAAATATAAAAATCCAGACAATAATGCAATATTGGCAATAGGTTTTTCTAATTTGCAAGGACACATCCTGTGCATTAGTCATGTTGGCAATTAGCTTGGGAGCGAATAACTATTAGGGGGCTCAGTAAGGAAGAATTAAAAAGAAATTAATTATGTTGCCTCACTGTAGACTGGTGCTGAAAAACAAAGTAATTTTGTTTGCTAGGCAGGAGCTTCTGTGGAGATACCTTTGTATCCCGCCCCTCTACTGATCTGGGCAGGGTATAAAACGGGCTTGGAGAAACTGACATGTAGCCCAGGGCCCATGGGGAGCAGGGCTGGCCCCACCTGTCAGTGTCTGGCAGATAAAAGGACATTTTTTTTTTTTTAAGATTTTATTTATTTGACAAAGAGAGACACAGCGAGAGAGGGAACACAAGCAGGGGGAGTGGGAGAGGGAGAAGCAGGCTTCCCCCTGAGCAGGGAGCCCGACGTGAGGCTCGATCCCAGGACCCTGGGATCATGACCTGAGCCCAAGGCAAGATGCATAGTCGACTGAGCCACTCAGGCGCCCCAAAAGGACATTTCTTTATCAAATCTCTCCGGAGGTTCAGTGGGCTAAACAGATTCATTGCTAAGGACGGCAGAACATATTTAGAATTTCAGTTCCTTTCCAGGCACTCAGGATGGCTCCCCATCCCCACCCCTCCCCAGGCTCAGCGCCCCCTCCCTCAGCCCCCCCTGCAGCTAGCTCACCCTCTTCGGTTTTCTCTTCAGCCTTTCTTTTCCTTCCTGAATCTGTTGTTTTGGTTTTCTCCTTTCTCTTTGTAAATCCACCAGGTCTATTCTTAACCATTCCTATTTTGTAAACTTTCCCGCCCGTTTGTCTTGGTTACCATGACAAAAGGTGGGGGTGGGGGGCTGCCTCCCGCAAGAATGCTATTTTAGGGGCTGAAGGCTTTTCCTTTCTTCCCTTCTAGGTTCTTTGGCTGGTCTAATAATTAAATCGACATAAAACAGATGAACAGGAGAAAAACAAATTTAATTAGTATGTATGGGAGCTCGAGAAGTGACCAAAGCAGGCAGCTCTGACACCTTTTAGACAAAGAAACCATACATTTGTGAAGAATCTACAAAACATAGAAGTTTGGGCTTAGGGTAGGCAGTTAGTAAGGAAGCAGCAGGGTTTGTTTATACAGTATTCTCCAGATAAGAAGAGAATTTACCTTCCGCAGGGAGACTTTTCTCCTGCTTTGAAGACAAAGGGTCAGAGTGCCTGGTCGCTATGAGCTCTTTCCTCTGTAAATTTAATTGAAAATAATCAATATGCCACAGTAGCATATTTTGGGGCAGATTGCCCTGGACCCATCACTATGAATACTTACATTAATAATTTCTGCGCATGTGACAAAAATAAAGTTTGCTTTGCTAAGGTCCCAGATGGAAGCAAAAGGTTTTCCTTAGGACAAGTTAAGTTTCCTTCTGTAAGTGAAAACTAGTCTTGAATTCAGGGATATCTACCTTTTCCTTTCCTGGCAGACTTGACCAATCACTTAATTGTTAAATTAGAGGAAACATTTTAAGTTACTAAGTGGGATTCTGCTTATGGGTTATTTTCCCGTTGCGATCCTCTGAACCTCATACGTGATGAATTCCTGACTTTTACCTCTTTTTGTATGGAAGGCAATAAAGAGCTCCAAAAAAAAAAAAAAATCGATTGTGGCATAAACCTGACCTAAAATACAAGTTTTCTCATCATAATGCATGATGTGTAATTTAAATTTTAAAATGTGCTTAAAAGTTGCCAATTTTTGGAAGCCCGACTGGTAGCTTTAAATATTTAGTTTCATTTTACAAGGTTCATGATCTGGTGACACTTTCCCCTCCATCTCCAAGATAAGATGGTCCCTTTCCCCACCCATTCTTGTTAATGTTTTACAGAGAACAAGAGTGGAAGGAAGCAGATTTTATATTTCCACTGAACTGTGAAAGCCAGGTGGGGAGAGGTGTAAGGTCATTTCCATGATTCGACAATGTGTGGCAGTATGAGGAATCAAATCATCTTGGTGGACTCCGACTCCCAGCGCTCCTGAGGTTGGGTCCTTGCAGCTAGGAAGGGCTGGTGACACATTCCCTTGGAGGGGACTGTCCAGACGGATGATGAGGTCAAGCATTGAAAGCATAGTGTCCAGGTCAGCCATGGTGGTGAAGGGGCAGAGAACCCGGATTCAGGGACCAGCTGCCTGAGCCCACATCTCAGCTCTACCGTGTCTTTGCTGTGTGTCGTGGGCAAGTTACTGAACCCGGCTCTGCTTTTGCTGCATCCGTGGCTCCGGGTTTTCTAGAAAGAGCAGTGCTCAGCTCAGGGGACAGGGTGGCCCTATTACCTGACCGAGTACTTGCCGCTGGGAAACCAATACTTGAGGGACAAGTGATGGTGGGAAAGGAAGGTCTGCTTCTTCAGGAAGCCGGCTACCTGGGAAGATATGGTGGGCTCTCGTCCCAAAGGCCGCCTTCCAGGCGAAGTGGAAGGATTTTAGAGGGGAAGGCGCTGGAAAAGGGAGGGGGCTTGGTGCCAGAGAAGCAGGTGCCCAGGCCGTCAGTGAGTTGTCCACAGGACCCTGAACAGACTTGCTGGCATCTGGCAGATGTTCTCGAATGCAGTCAGGGCTTGTCTCCTGGGAAAGTCTGGTCCTTCAGTCTCAAGGCCAGTGGTCTGCAGATCTCAAGGCAGGTGAGTGAGTTCTGCTACAGACCAAGGGACTTGGGTCTGCAAGCAAGGGGTGTGTCAGCTTGAAGCAGGTTCACCCTTCAGACTGGCTGGGGTGCCCTCACAGCCCGCGTGAAGGGTTTTTACTTTAGGCAAGTTCATGTCTCAGAGCCCTCTCCTCACAAGATCAGGCCCTTAGAGCAGCTCCCTCTTTCTGAGATTCAAAATGCCTGGGTGGCTCAGTCCTTAAGCATCTGCCTTTGGCTCAGGTCGGGATCCCGGGGTCCTGGGATCGAGCCCTGCGTCATGGAGTCCACTTCTCCCTCTCCTCCTCCCCCCATGCTCGTGATCTCTATCACACGCTCTCTAATAAATAAATAAAATCTTTAAAAAAAAATGCACAGTAGACTGAGGAATCCCAGGCTGACCTGCATTCAAGAGACCTGTTTCAACCGGAATCCCAAACCAGAAGAAGCCAGGTTCTTGCTGGCCTGCTTAAGTAGACACAGCAAGTTTCTTGTCTTTGGACTGGACACTTTGCATTTTGGTGTTCCCACGTGGGAGCAGCATACCCCGGAGCCACGAGCGTGGGCTCAGGGTGCCAGAGACCCGTCCTACTCAATGTGATCTTGGACGAGCTACGTGCTCTCTCAGAGCCTCCACTTACTCTTCTGCAAAGTGGGGCCAGCAGGACGTTTGGGCAGAAATACCCGGCAGGGTGTGTTCATTGCTTGGGAAATGTTAGTCTCCTCCCTTCTTAACCAAATTTTGAGGAGGTAGGAATAATTATTACTAAAGCCACTTTTGATTTATGAGCATTAGTGAAAAAAGAGAACGGAGACTCTGAGGATGGGAGCTACTCGGGAACTTTGGGATGAAAGGTTTTTGAGCCACTGTACAAGGTGCTTTCCTAACGGTTTCTGTCCGGCAGCCTTTCTTCGTCCTGGAAAATTAATCACTGTTTTTCTCTAAATGCTGATTAAATCGCTGTGTCATGCCACGAAGCGGAATTAGCAGCTCCTTGTGCTTATTGATTGCTGGCGTGGTGCGTGGAGTCCCTGGCTGTGAGAGCAGGTGCCTGTGGAGGCAGACAGCCCCCGGGGCCCCCCGGCGCGCGTCCCGGGGAGCCTTGGCAGCACATTCCGTACAAGCGACCAAGTGAGCATCATTTAATAGAATGGAAATATTGTCACTATAATAAAGCATTGTCATCAGATTAGCAGCTCAAGCTGTGAAAACAAATGTAAGAGCTCTGCTTTCTGCAGCAGGAGATGATTATCTCGTGAGCAGCTCTGGGCTGATGCGGCTCTCTTTTATGGAAATAAACAGCTCTGTTATCTGAAAGATCATCCTGAGTCTCTCCTTTGTTTGTTAGGAAGAATTCTTCATGCTGGCGTGTGGATCCCCTGTCTCAGCCACGAGTGCAGGATTCCTGCGGTTGCCTGGTAGGTGTCTACAGTGTGTTTGATCTTTTGTCCGCTTAAACCTCAAGTAACAAAACTGAGCTTACTCCGTCTATGACGTCTTCATTGTTGTTAACTCAGGGAGCCTCTGCGACTCCCTGGTTGACCTGATTAGCTGGTTTTTGGAAAAGTCTCAGGACACAGAGTGGACATTTACATGATATGAATGTTCTGTGGGCTCCACAGTGGCCACGGATGTTCTGTAGGCTCTACAGTGGCCCTGCTATTCATTTCCAGCTGTTCATGACCATTAACCTCCCTGACAGCCTTTATTAAGCAAATTAATCTTCAAATCATGAGAAAGAATTGCCTTTTGGGGAGAAATTTCCCACAATTTTAAGGCAGGATGACCTCCAGCATCTTTTTTTTTTTTTTTTAAAGATTTTATTTATTTATTTGACAGAGAGAGAGACAGGAGAGAGGGAACACAAGCAGGGGGAGTGGGAGAGGGAGAAGTAGGCTTCCCGCTGAGCAGGGAGCCCGATGTGGGGCTCGATCCCAGGATCCCGGGATCACGACCTGAGCCGAAGGCAGACGCTTAACGACTGAGCCACCCAGGCGCCCCAGCCTCCAGCATCTTGTCTTACGCTTGCTTGAATATGGAGAGCTACATATTAGAAGCTAATATACCAGCTGGCTCTTTGCATTATGATCAAGTCATACAGAAACGTATGGAAGTAGGTATTCTGCTGAAGCAGGGGCCTTAGCTATCTGCTGTGCACCGGAGAGAGAATTGAAATTTATTTGGAAAGCTGATTGGAACTCATCTCAAAGGAAATCTCAAAAGGTAATTAATAAAAAAGCATCGGCCCATTAGTCAGCAAGCTAATGTGCAATCCTAATTTCCAGAAATCAAGGAAAAACAAAAATCTCAATTTAAATGAACTCCGACCGTCTGTTAGGAAAACGTGGCCCCACGAAGACCATGTTTCCAGGGGTTTTTCTGTTTAGTGGCACATGGGAGAAATTCTTTTTACAAGTGTAGTGACTTGAGGAGGTTTTGTCCTGGACGGACCTGGCCTGTTTTCTTCTCTGACGTGGAGTGTGGGCACGTGACTGACGGCAGTGGCACCACCCTGTGGCAGAGGCGTGGCAGAGACGTGGCTGGTGGCTGACCTGAGCGTTTGCTGAGAACTCCGCCCATGGCCTTGGGGCCCAGGCTGTCCGGCAGCTCAGCCGGGCTTCCTGCTCCTTTGCAGAGAAAACCCAGCCATCTTCAGCTCCTGGTTTTTTGGACGCACCGATGGATTCTTCCCTCTTGTTTATTCCCTTCCTTTACGAAACCACTGATTTTTCATTCTGTGCTCTTATTCTGTGGCATTGATTTCATCATTCTGTTAAATCGGTGCCTTTTCCTACAAGCTACCTTAGCTCCGTTGTCACGACTGGGTGTCCTTGGCAAAGGAACCAATGATGGAGATGTTCCTAAATTCACGCCAACTTACGGGAACTGTGAGATTTCAGTAATATGCATATAGGGAAGAAAGGTTCATGTGAAACAGCTCCGTGGCCGGACAAGCCTCGGATGTGCGGATACAGCCGAATCTAGTGGGTGTCCTTGCTGCAGCCTGTCCTGATGCTCTTCCTAGTGACGCGTGCTCATGCTGGTGCTGATGGTGGCTTAGAACAGACGCAGAGTTTTACGCGGGTTACTTAACTAGTGATTCCTTCCTGTCTGTGGCACCTGTGTTCTTTGGGACGCCCTTTGAGAAATGTTGGTCGCACGTTGGGAGGCGGAGGACTCCTGTCCAGGAGACAGGACATCGAGTGGGATTTGGACCCGCCCCGCAGAATGGTGCTGCCCTGCAGGCCGGCCCAGAGGGGTCGCACACGGTGCTCAGGAGGACCACCGGTACCCAGAGCTGGTCTCTGCTCTCGGAGATCATGCTGAGCCCGTTACCTGTGTTTTGTCGGAAGGCAAGGTATTTCTCTCCCCTTAAATTCACATGTGTTATCCAGGGGCCCTGGTGTGCAGGAATATGTCCATTGCCTTGGATTTTCATCGAATGCCTGAGCCTCTCCCAACCTACAACAATGTTCCAGGGTCAGCCCTGCTTCTGAGGGGGACACGTTGCTTTGCAGACATGCCATTAAAGAGCGCTATGACTCAAAGCCTGCCGTCAGGAATGAGCGTGGCTTCCTGTGGCCGTGTAATAACTTGTCACAAACTGGGTGCCTTACAGCAGCAAGTCCGCCCTCTCACCGTCTCGAGTCAGAAGCCTGAAACCGGTATATGGGGATGAAATCAGGGCTCTCTGCCTAGAGGCGGTGGCAGAGTCTGTTCCTGTCCCTGCCGGCTTCTGCTGGCTCCCTCCTTCTTGTTCCTTCGCCTCCTCCCTCCCTGGCTCCTCTCCCTCTTCTGAGGATGCATGTGCCTGCTTTGGGGCTCACCCTGACAAGCTAGGACAGTCTCCCCTTTGCAAGATTCTTACTTTAATAACGTCTGCAAAGTCTCTGCCGTTGAAGGTAGCCTTTACACGTAGGTACCTGAGATTCGGACCTGACACCTTCACGGGCCTGTATTCAGCTTACAGAGGGCGTGTTGGGACAGAACCACACCTAAGGTTAGAAAGAGAAACCGGGACAATTTCTTTCTTTCTTTCTTTTTTTCTTTCTTTCTTTCTTTCTTTCTTTCTTTCTTTCTTTCTTTCTTTTTCTTTCTTTTCTTTCTTTCTTTCTTTTCTTTCTTTTCTTTCTTTTCTTTCTTTTCTCCCTTCCTCCCTCCCCTCCTTCCTTCCTTCCTTCTTTCTTTTTAACGATTTTATTTATTTATTTGACACAGAGAGACACAGCGAGAGCAGGAACACAAGCAGGGGGCGTGCGAGAGGGAGAAGCAGACTCCCCACGGAGCAGGGAGCCCGATGTGGGGCTCGATCCCAGGACCCTGGGATCATGATCTGAGCTGAAGGCAGACGGTTAATGAACTGGGTTACCCAGGTGTCCCAGAGAAACGGAGGACATTTTCTAGTGCACCTGACTTCCTGATCGCAATTTGAATTTTTCTGCAAGACGGTTATCTGAGTGAACACCGTCGTTCTAGAGAGATGCCCCCAGATGCAGTGGGTGGATCAGAAAGGAGGCTGGAGGTGGGGAAACCGTACAGGGTGTTGTGTTAACCCGTGACTGAGATCACTGACATTGGCAGAGTTCTAACTGATAAACGACTCTCCTTCCCTCCCCTGTCTTTCCCCGTCCTTTCGATCATGAACCTGGAAGCCTTATCTTGAATTTATCTACGACCCTTACTTGGCCGTCCTTCTTTTACGGCTGTCTGAACCCACGAAAACCCATGAGCTGGGGGAGGCTGGTTTCATTTGCAGCGTGCAGGTGGGAAAGCACACTTTAGAAGCTGGATTTAGAAGTGGATTGTCTTTCCTAAACCGTCCTGGATCCTGACAGTGGCAGGGCCTGCTTCTCTGTGCAGCGATGCCCTCTGTGCGGTGATTCTGAGCAGGCGTCAGCCCTCCCGGTGGGTGCTGGACAAGAGCGGCTGGGCTTCTACTTTCGGCGCTTCAGCAAGAAACACGTGCCTTTGAATTCTCCTGCATAGCATCCCTCAACTTGGCACCTCCGACTCTCTTTCAAGTTCATCAGAGGCCAGATCACCCCCGTGAGAGTATTTTTCCCTTTCGAGTTCTTATAAACGCCCAAACTTGCATACAGAGAAGGATGTGAAGTTCTCGAATGTAACTGTGGGTGAAGGTCATGGTGGGATTCTGGTATAATCCTCAAATGGAGGTGACTCTCAAGGAGACTGACAGACTAGAACACGTAAAAGGCCACAGAGAAGTTATGAAAAAAGGAAGCTAGGGAAAGTCATGTTTAAAGTGATGTCAGGAAGGCTGTGTGTGGGTTATAATGAAGTTTCTATTTTACCTCCTTGGAAACAATTACAGAAGTGTCCAAACGCAAGTGCTGGGGCTCCCTACCTGACCAACCACCTGGGCCACACTCTGCTGAACCTGTCAGCCTTCCATCTGGAGGAGTATTTGCTGGTGCCGTCAGAGAGACCGAGGTGGGTGCAGACTGTCTCTGGGTCTTTTCTGTTCTGTAAGTTGCTGTGAAAATCCTATTGTTTCAAGTGCCGATGTTCTTCTTCTTCTTCTTTTTTTTTTTTTTAAGATTTTATTTATTTATTTGAGAGAGAGTGAGCACAAGCAGGGGGAGCAGCAGAGGGGAAGGGAGAAGCAGGCTCCCCGTTGAGCAGGGAGCCCGATGTGGGGCTCGATCCCAGGACCCCGGGATCATGACCTGAGCTGAAGGCAGATGCTTAACCAACACAGCCACCCAGGCGTCCCCTCAAGTGCCAACATTCTTAAAAACTCAAAAGTCAAATGCTTAACATTGATGCTCGTAAAAATTCCAAAGAAATGCTGCCGACCTTAATAAGATTCCTTACTGCTGGCTTTCATTCTCCCACGTTGGGGGGACATCGTATCAATGGAGATTCACTCAGGGGAGCCAAGAGGTGGTTTTACCTCTTTGGAGAATAAGGGCAGCTAACTTCCCAGCATAAATGAAATAACAGTGTCCTTTGAGATTTCCCTCTACCCTGCAGCATCCGATACATGAATGTGGGTGCGTCTGCCTAGCCTGGACATTTTCTGGGAAGGCTTTTGTTTGGTGCTGAATTTCCTTGAGCCTAAGGGGGCAAATCTAGACGAGGAGTGTGGGGGTGAGTGCTGCTTATCGCTTTAGATTGAGAACACGTTTGCCACCCCATCAGATTGCCTGGGACCTCAAACACATCCTGTTGCTTTAATCCAGAAACATCCCTAGTTCCATCCGTCTGCAGTGCCCGGGATACCCCCTGCCTTGACCTGCCTCTTCTTTACCTTTGATGTTCCCTCAGCTGTCTCCTCCCTGGACACCTCCCGACCCCACTGTGCTTCACCTAACACTCCTGCTGCTCACCTCTTACATCTTTTTTTTTTTTTTTTAAGATTTGTTTATTTGAGAGAGAAAGGGAGAGGGAGAGAGAATCCCGAGCAGACTCCCTGCTGAGCACAGAGCCCGACTCAGGGCTTCATCCAATGACCCTGAGATCAAGACCTGAGCAGAAATCAAGAGTCAGAAGCTCAACTGACTGAGCCATCCAGACACCCCAAGATCACCTCTTATATTTTTCTACATGTCCCAGAATCTCTGTTTCTCAAAGGTGGGGGCTTGTATGCCTAGGGCTTAGAATAATATCTGGCATATAAAATTCAATGTCTCTTAAATGAATTCATCCTTGAGTGAATGAATGAATGAATGAATGAATGCATTGAGTCCAGTGGGAATGTATCCTTACTCCTTTGTGTCAGTTTCTGCTTAGGGTAGCGACGCTGTCGAAGGAAGGCTGTTCTTCAGTCTTACTCTATCCAGAGAGTGAGAACCGAAGTTAAAGATGAGCCTTCATTTCTAATGCCCGATAGTTTTGGAAGCTTCATAGGTTCCAGATACTACACAGCCCATGGGATGTGGAGGTAAAAAGTCGTCCCCACCCAGGGAAACTCACAGAGCTGCATGATCGATAAACTAGCAGACAGACTGTTAAAACCAGGGTGATGACAGTTGAATCAATGGTTGGAGATGTCGGGTGTTGTGAGAACCCAAAAGAGGAGGAAATCGGCCCCAACTGAAGTCCTCTGGGACACCTTCCTGAACGGGGTGATATTTGCATTGGAGATGAAAGAAACCAGAGTAGGGAAGCAAAACAGTGCAAAACGGGGTAGCTTGAAAGAGTGGCGGATTATGGGAACACGGCATCAAAAACTAATGATGTAATGTATGGTTATTAACATAACAATAAAAAAATTTAAAGAAGAAAAAAAGAAAGAGTGGCAGATTATGTAAGTTGGAATAGTCAATCTGCAGGAGGAGTGACCATTAATTAAAATAGTTAGCATGCGGGGCGCCTGGGTGGCTCAGTTGTTAAGCATCTGCCTTCCGCTCAGGCCGTGATCCCAGGGTCCTGGGATCGAGCCTCACATCGGGCTCCCTGCTCCACAGGAAGCCTGCTTCTCCCTCGCCACTCCCCCTGCTTGTGTTCCTTCTCTCGCTATGTCTCTCTCTGTCAAATAAATAAATAAAATCTTTAAAAATAAATAAATAAAATAGTTAGCATGCTGGTGATCACATCCAAGTCCTGGACATGATGTGCATTTCCTAACAAAATATCGGTCCTGGAAGGACACTTTCTAGTACGATAAGCCTTAGCTGCACCTGCTGAATATGCAAGTCCTCCATGGATGCCTGACCCAGGAGCCCCACCGTGCCCTTCTGTGCCCTGAGAACCTGTGGGGTCATGTCACTGACGGTGGATGATCAGGGGACTGCTGTTCTCAGGCCATCATAACTAGTTAGTGGTGACAAAGTGCCCTCTGCTTGGAAGTCCTGGCTCGCTGGTTAAAGCACTAACACCTGGGCGCACCTGGGTGGCTCAGTCGGTGAAGCGTCTGCCTTCAGCTCATGTCATGGTCTCAGGGTACTGGGATCAAGCCCCACGTTGGGCTCCCTGCTCAGCGGGGAGTCTGCTTCTCCCTCTCCCTCTGCTGCTCCCCCTGCTCGTGCTCTCTGTCAAATAAATAAAAAAATCTTTATAAAAAGTAAACAAAATAAAAAACAAAGCACTAACACCTGTTCCTGTTGTCAGGCTTGGAGGATGGTCTTTTGGAGTGCAGATCCCCGATCAAGTTCAAGAGGCAAATCCAAATACATCGCAACCAGACACTCTGGTGAAGGTAATAGTTTCCCTCTTTTTCCTTCCTGTGTTTCTTTCCTGGGAGCATCTAGGGAAACTTGGCATGCAGATATATTCCTGGGCATGAGAGGAAGCGAATCGGACCCCAGTGTTTGTTACTATGAAATAAAAACAGATGTACAAAAGAGAGAAGGAATTGCTTCCCTTTAGATTATAGAGCAACGTAGCAAGTAGATTTACTGCTTTTTGTGAAGACCAGAATTCACCTAATGGAGCTAAAGCAAATGAAAAGATCATCTGTCTTTAAAAACACCCTTTGTCGGAATAACTGAAAACATAGGCTAGCTTCCCTGGTGGCTCAGGAACTCTTCCGTACATGCCCTGAAAACTCCCCTTCTTCCAGAAAGCTGGTTGGACCCGCAGCCGGCACAGAGAAGAGGGATTCACTCCGGACTACTAGCAGGGGTCTGGGTTTTTAAGCCCTGCTGGGACTCTCCCAGTGAATTAGAAACATTTCCCTTGGCATCACGGAGAACACATGGGAGGGCGCTTCAGTTGTGTGGGAATGAAGAGTGGATCAGAGGAAACACCAGCGGGAACTCGGAGGTGGTGAATCATAGCCGAAGCTTCTCTGAGGAAAGAAGTCAACACGGTCTTCAGATGGGGAAAGACCAGAGATTCAAAGCTTTCATTCCCAGTGATGGGTGAACTAGTCTGGTGTTGGTCCCGACTGAGAGAGAAATCTGGAAAGAGTAGATTGTGGTGGTGTTGAGTCTGCTCACAAACCTGTTATATAATGGACGCAATAAGGTCAAGCTTTGTGAGCCCAGGGGGGTAGCCTGCCCACGTTGTGGTGGGATGTTCGTGGACCAGGGTAAGGGCGTGTGCCTGCTGGGGCTCCCCTTGGTGGAATCAAGGATCTTCACAAGTATTTCACAGTGTAATCCCTGAAGAACATTTTCACATTCATGCTTCACAGTATAATCCCCGAAGAAAGCTTTAACCGTCGTATTTCAGTAGGTAATCGCTGATGAAGAATTTCCGTCACTGTGTACAGCTGGTCAGAAATCCCTTCTTTAGCTGAGGTTTCTTCAAATCTCTCTTCCTCTGTGGGCAGCACACAGGAGAAGATTTCTAGCTCCCGAGGAAAATGTCAAGATTCAGAGCTCGGGAGAAACATCACCTAAAATACCTTCGCTGGCTTCTTGAACATCTGATACGGCCAGTATTAGAATATGCCAAAGTGGTAGAAGGAATTTCCTCTGAGAATATTTTACCTTTTTAATCTATACCAGTCCAAAACATTCTTCGTAGCAGGTGGTTGTGTCTTTGTGTGCAGACGTGTGGGACCCTGCAGTCCGGGCTTCCCCGGGTCTATGCTTCGGTGATGAGGGCACACATGATTTATGTGTTTCCCTGATACCTGCTCCTTTTTTTTTTAAAGAATTTATTTATTTGACAGAGAGAGAGAGAGAGCGCACACAAGCAGGGGGAGAGGGGGAGGGGCAGAGGCAGAGGGAGAGGCAGACTTCCCGCTGAGCAAGGAGCCCTACGACGTCGGGCTTGATCCCGGGACCCCAGGATCATGACCTGAGCTGAAGGCAGACGTTTAACCGACTGAGCCACCCAGGCACCCCACTTCTGTGGTTTCTACTGTCCTTTGCGAGGCACAGGCATGCACGTGTTATCAGGGTGTCTGGGGAACGAGCCCCTTTATAGGGAGCTAGGGAATCAGGGTGCTGCAGCAGCTGTGAAGGGCGTCTGCTGTCTGCAGGTCCTTGGGTGCTCTTGGTGGCTGACGTCATGTCAGATCACTGCATTCGCTTTTCGGGAATTAACCACTGGCTGTGGCTTTGGCCTTTAGGGTACATTCATAAGATGCTGTCCGATTTTCATAGCTTTTTTGTAGAGAAAATGGGAAATTTGCATAGAAATAGACCTAGGATGAATGAATGTATTATGTTGTAGAATGTCTGTCGCTGGGACCTTCGTGAGTTATTTCGTTCCATCTGGAGCGTTTAGCTTGTTTAATCAAAATGCCTTCTAGAATGTATGCACTTCAGATAAGAAGCCAGATACAGTTCCCTTCCTGGGGTTTGGCATACATTCTATGATGCTCAGTAGAATTTGAGACATTTGAATATCCATGGAGTGATTTTTTTTTTTCCCCTTGAAGCTACTTAGTTGCTTTTCTGAGACGCTGTTACTCATGATTCCTGACAGGAAAGGTCTGTTTTGAGGTATTATAATGTGTTCTTGAAAGCAGATTAACTTCCTCCATCAGTTACCAGATTTTACTGTGTCCTGACTTACGGGCTGGCAGGGAAGGAAATCCCACATCTTATTTCCAGAACATAGCCTCATGTTATAGAAAATCATTCTTCAGAGAAGAAAAAAAAGAAAAGGAAGGAAGGAAGAAGGGAAGAAGAAAAAGAAAGAAAAGAAAGAAGGAAAGAAAAGAAAGAAAGGCAGAAAAGCTCTTCCTTTGGACTCTGCTAAGTCTCAGATGTTAATTTTCAGATCATCCTAAAGTGTGTATTGCTTACCTAAAGAATTTAAAATTCCTCCCAAGGAAGGGCCAGTTGATAGAACTGAAACGAAGATTCAGTTCTGCGTTCAAGTTCAAATATTCAAGAGTATTTCCCCCCTGTGAATTAATCATTCCCTGTCAAGGTGATACTATATGGCAAACAATCATGAGCCATCAATAGCATCCACGAGGAACATTCACTGAGCTCACAGGTCCCTGGGGCTGGTGCTCAGCAAGCGCTCCAGGCATCCCTCCCCTTGCAGAGGCTCCTTCACCCGGTGCTGGTCCTGCTCTTGGGGCGTGGTCTCACTCCACCTTCTCCGTGGCCACTGACTGCTCTCTGTCACTTGCTTCTTCATCATATTTGATGGCCACCTGTGGAGGGGACATTTGGAAATATGCCTTTCGAGCAACAGGCTGCGTCCTGCCTATAGAGAGCTGGGCTCAGAGCCCTTTTCTTTGTCCTGTCTGCTTGGCAGAACCCTCCTGACCTCGCTCCCTGGGAAGCCCTGGGGGCTGTTTATCCGCTCCAGGTCCATGGCTGCACATGGTTCTTGTTGAGACACACTGCTCCCTCTAAATGGACGCCCTGGTGTTTTGGGAATGTCAGGGTACAACGAGGCATCCCCCCTTAGGTTCCCAGATGATCTTCTGTCCCCCTGAGAGGGTCACTTAGCTCCACCACCCTTGCAGCATTATTCACGGAATTTCTGGCTGCCATACCCCTGACTCGGTCTCTATTCTGGGGCTGTTTCGTGATATTTTGTCTCCAGATCTGCAAATTCCAGCTAAGGAGTGTGGTGGGCACATTTTCTATCTTTGAAGTTACCACAGGTGACCATTTTACCAGATGTTTTGGACTGTATCTCTTCTGTTATGGATAGCAATTTTCTTGCCATTTCCCCCCTTGCAGATCTAAAGTTTTTCTCCTATAATTTCCAGATTTCTCTAAGTGTCTCTTTGTCACCCATGTGCTTGTCTTAAAACCAATGCCATATATTTTCCATGTTTGTGACGGTAACGCCGTTCCCATGAGCATGGTACCAATGTGTATATCAGTCACCCGCTGCTGCAACACTGCTGTGTAAGACCTGCTGTGGATCTCCGTGGCTGCCACAGAAACCTTTATCAGCTCCTGAGTCCAGGGATCCTCCTGCTCAAGGCTCGGCGGCGCGGACCTGGCCAGTCATGGTCATGTGTGGTGGGCTGGCTGTGGCCTCCCTGGCATGATGGTGGGGGACCCTGTTCAGCAGAGGCACAGAGGGGCTGCAGGCATGGGCGAGCCCATTTCAAACCCATCCTGTGCCACATTCTGTTGGCCAGAGCGAGCCGCATGACTGAGCCCACAGTCAGAGGGGGAGGCATAAGAGCCACACAGAGGATGTGGAGGTGTGGAGACAGGGAAGGTGAGGAAGCGGGGCTGTGAATGCAATCGAACCCAGGTGTTGCAGAGCCCCCAGAGAGTGGGGCGGAGCGTGAATGGGCTCCAGGCCACCCCGCCACCCGACTGCAGCCGTGACACTTGGGTCTCCATACCCGTGTTCCATGTCATTCGTAAGTTGAAAAAAAGCTCCACCCTGCTTTTAAAATAAATTAAGACAAACAAATGAAACAAAATGAAAATAGAAAACCCTTGACCTAGGGAAAAGACCATCATAGACTCTCCTCTTACCCTCCGGTGAAGCAGGTCAGGGAGCCACGGCGTGGGGCAGAGGAAGGTCACAGACAGTGATCCCGGGAGTTCCGGGGTCCACCAGCGGGGTTTTTCCTACTATATCCACCTGCCCCTTGACTTCAGCAGGATCCCAGCTTCCTGTCATTTCCAGAAAAATGGCCGTTACCTGTGTGTGAGAGCCCAGGGGTGGCAGGACGGGTCTGTGTTGAATGAGTCATTGTTGGACGCAGGAGGTACCCCCGCTCTGGGATGCGAGCCCGTGGGTCAGTGCGAACCTCCCCATCACAGAAACTGTGCCTTCCCGTACTTTTCAGAATGAAATGTCTGAATTACACACATCTGTGAATTTGCGAATACACATTTGTGTCTTAAAAATTTGTTACCCAGGGGGCGCCTGGCTGGCTCAGGTGGTGGAGCGTGCGACGCTTGAGCTCGAGGTCGTGAGTTCAAGCCCCACATTAGGCGTAGAGCTTACTAAAAACAAAAAAATAAAAAACAGAAAAATAATTTGTTACACAATCCTTAGATCTGCTCAGACTCACCCTAGAAGACCCCAGGATGTCCTGGGTCCTGTGGTGAATAGCACCCAGGCGTGATTCCTTCCTCTTTGGAGTTAAAAAAAAAAATGATTGGCAAAAAAATTTCTCTGTGACCTTAAACTATTTTGAAGAAACTATTTGAAGGGTGAGTAGTGGTAGCTGGTATGGAAGAGATAAGGGGTCTGTTTTCTGAATTGCTGAAGGAAGTGAGCTACCTGAGAAAGACTTGGGGAACCTTGTCTGGTAGACGAGTTGTCTTTTTGAAACTACATGAGCAATAGTTTATTACTTAGCTGTTCCCATGGGCACAACAGCTGCCTCCCAGGACCCTGGTTGGAGGACAATGGATCGTAGTGGGATGATGTGGCAAAGAAATGTAGTTGCAAGCAAGGGACTTGAGGTATGGTCCTAACTTTGCAAACTGTGAGGACCCGGATTGGTTCCTCCAAGCGCCGACTTTGTGGGAACAGCTCTGCTTCTGCAGAGAACGGTTGTCTGTCACAAAAGACAGCACTGTCTAGAGAAACGAGCTGTCCAGTCGATGGAATTAAGACCAGAAGTTGCCAGTTGAATCATAAGATTTCTCGGGGAAAAAAAAAATAAAGTTCACGGGCGCCTGGGTGGCTCAGTTGGTGAAGCGACTGCCTTCGGCTCAGGTCATGATCCTGGAGTCCCGGGATCGAGTCCCACATCGGGCTCCCTGCTCGGCAGGGAGTCTGCTTCTCCCTCTGACCCTCTTCCCTCTCATGTGCTCTCTATCTCTCATTCTCTCTCTCTCAAATAAATAAATAATAAAAAAAATCTTTAAAAAAGTTCATTAAAATATTGATACCTTGAAATATAGATACTGAGGTTCAATTAGTACTTTTTCCTGCTCCTTATTATCGCGGCTTTAATAACATTGTCTGTCTCCTATTCTCTCTTCCATCTTCTGCCTGTCTGACAAGTGTGCTACTTTATTCTCCATGCTCAGCAGATGTTCAGTCCAATTTATATTGAGAAATAATGTTCTGCATTCTGTTATTAATTTGAAAGTAATCATTTTTTTTCTGATCATTTTCTCTGCTTTTAATTTACAGGTCAAATTTTATTAGCTTACCAACCGAGAAAGAAAAAGAAATGGTGGGTTTAGGTTCCTTTTTCGCTGTGGGAATATAATTATAGAGCAACATTCACATTTGTTCTGGGGAAAATTCATCTATTTTTAGCTGGAAATTATATGCTTGGGATAAATATAAAATTAGCAGACTGAAATTCACTGCCCTCTGCCAGCCATGCAGGAACACGGCGCCGGGTCCGACGTTCAGGTGCCGTGGAACCTAACGGACACGTGTCCTTTGTGCCCAGGAATAGCCATCGAAGGCTTAGGAACCAATTTCATGAGAGCCATTATGTTATCTTTCTTTTTTTAGGTGTGGTACAATCAGAAGGGCTTTCATTCCCTACCTTCGTACTTAAATCATTTGAACAACCTTATACTGTGGAGACACTTACCCCCTGACCAGGACTGGAGAAAATACGGTAATGTTGTTTTTCATGCATCATCATTCGTTGCCCTCAAAAGACAATGTTCTTAAAGGTGAAAGAAGCAGAAAAGATCAAGCCTATGAACGTGAAGCATGGTGAGAAGGTTTTTATAGGGCAGTCTGTTTGTATATAAATACATGCGAAGTGGTAGGGCCCTATTTGCCTCTGTTTGGGGTCATTAACTGTTCTTAGCTTCTTGCAGTTATGACCAAATCTGCACAGTGAAGGGGATTACAGATGACTGAGAGTTCCCTCTTCGTGACTTTAATATCTTATGGAACCAAGAATAATTTCTCTTTTTTAGAACATTATTATATGGAATACTCCTGTAGACAGTAGAAATCACCCGTGTTGTAGGGAAGGTGAACATCATAATCTGTTGTTCCGTGCTGGGCCCTCAACTCATCAGTTATCTAAGCTGATTGAGGACTTACCCCCTGTGCTTTCGTATTTTGAAATAATGACATTATTTGGTATTTATTTGAAAAAGACTTACTTTGAAAAATTGACACAAATTCATTTCTGGAATCCAGAGTGAAATTAATTGATTTAAGGGGATGTTATTTGCTTCCCTTGGGTGGTATAAATATAATTTATCAAATTCTTTCAGTTTCTTAAAAAGGTAAGAAAGAAATCAATTGTATAAGCACCAGGTCATATCCATCACAATTTATTCACAAGATAGACTTATTGAAGCGTCAGGCCATGTGAGAGTAAACGCAGTGATTACCCCCATATGTTCTCATTTTACTCCAGCTTTATCTTTTACTTCCATATTTGTTTTCCTTTATGCACCAAGTTTTTAATAAAACAAGATTCAATTGTTTTGTGACACTTTAATTATGTTGGAACAATAGTAGGTAATATACAAAAGTGAAAATATGCATGCCTAAGAAAAGTAGAAAAAAACGCAGAGATCCCTCAGATGACAGACAGCAGAACCGTATTTATTAAGTGTCTGGAATGTATGAGGGTCTCTAGTAGATATTTAACATCCATGTCATTTCATTTTCACAGCGGTTTTGTAAGGCGGCCAGTTAATAACCTACTTCACTGATTAGAAAACCAAGGTTAAGAGAAATCACCCACTGGCTGTGGCTCTGAGGAGGTTAGGTAGTGGGGCAATGATGTGGCTGCTTTACTACTCCAGCAAACTGAGAGCTCAGTTCTGATGGGCATGAGTAGAACTGCTTCCTGGAGCCGTGTTCACAAACAATGGATCTTGGAGGATGGGCAAAAGTTTGATCGAAAGCTACTGTAGGTATTAACAGTGCAAGAGAAACATAGTGTCCTTTCAAGGTCAGTGGTGGGAGTCCAGTTTGACCTTGTTGTAAAGGTGAGTGTAGAGAGACAGCCGTGGTTGTCTCAGGCCAAATTCTGCTTGACCTCATCTAACAGAGTGAGGACTATGCACCTTCCTTAATAGACAGCTTTTATATTTGAGAACGAGGATGCCATGATCAAAGTGATGTGTTAGACAAATAATCTGGAAGCCATGTAGAGGGCTGGTTGCAATCAAGTGATCTATTGGAAGTGTGTTGCTTACAGTTGGGAGGTAACCCATCTAAGACTAGCATGACTCTGGAGGAAAAAAAAGGAAATTACAACGTTCAGACAAATGGGAGAAAAGGTTGAGGTGTTACTTATGGGGAAAGGAGAGAATTTAAAGAACCTGACAAGTAAAAAAATGTAGAGAAAGAGTTTAAAGGGTATAGATTAGAAATCTGAGCTCTTAAGAACAAATGACGATCCTGGTCGGTACTGATGAGATTATGAGAACTAAGTCAGGAGAAACACATGTTCAGAGAAGGGGTAAAATGATGTGTACAGGTGTAGAGATGCCTGGTTTGAGTCACACGTCAGATGAAAATGTGCTGTAGGATTCAGAAAATGAGAAGGACAAGTTCAGTAGGAGTGTGAACAAAACTTTCAACCTTACCCTTAATAAAGATGGCGGTCAAGGCCATCAGTGAGCGGTTCTACGTGGATCCTTAGGAAGTGGGAGAATGCAGGGCTTAGGTTGGTCGCCTCCAGAGAGCTGGTCCAGTGGAGTTGTAGGGATGGAAATCCGAGTGGATGTACAGATGCTGAGAGAGGTTATTTTATGGGATTTAGGAGACTGAACACTCTATCCTCTGCTCTATGGAAGCTTGCTGAAAACGAGTGAGAAGAGAAAGTCTGTGTGTGCGCGAGCATGCACACGTTCGTGCGTGTGTGCACATGCACGTATGCAAACGAGGAGTGATTGGAGGTTTGGGGAGGATGATAGAATGAAAGGGAATATTTTGGTTTGTAACTTCACTTTTTACTCTTGTACAAGATATAAAGGTAAAAGCATCAAATATTATAAATCTGTGTTACTGGGAACAGGATAATGTGTGACATCAGTCACCAAGTGTGTGGGGGCGAAACTCTAAAGGAGGAGAGATTTTGTGTACAGTGGAGGTCAGATGCTGTCATGAGGGTTCTAAGGGGCGCCCGGCTCAACTGGGCGTGCTGTCTAGACAGACTGGAGGCGAGAAGAGGAATCAGGCAGGGGCGGAAACCTGTGTCCCAGGAGATGAAATCCATGATCACAACAACTGAAATTTCCCTTCCCAAGGAACGGAGAGGTATCACTACTAAAATGGACCTTAACTCGTACAACCTTGAGTTAAACACATAAGCCTTAAATTGGGTTCCAGCTGTGAGCCACAATCTTGAGTCCTATATTTGGTCAAGCCCCTGTGTCGCGGGTCACTGTCTGGGGCCATGGGAACGACGCTGACCCGATGTGGGTGTCAGTCACTTGTGTCCCGTGTGCCTGGCTTCCTGGGTGATCAGATGCCCCGGAGGACATTCATCTCAGAAACGTCTCTTGCAAGGGGTGGACTCCTCCTCGTTGGTTGAAAAGTCACGCTGACTTGAAAAATACATTTATTCTCAGTGATTGGAAACTTCAGGGATATTTTGTTTCTGTCAGAATTTCATTTATTTGCCTTGTTTAGGCAGTTGTCATGGCAAAGGGAGGTTTGTGCAGGAAATAGGGGACATACAAATCCCAGCACCCCCCACCCCTGGAGAAGGACTGTGCATCAGTATCAGAGGTTTGATTGGGGCTCTGAACAGGAGCGTTCTCTTCTACCCTTGGAGGCTTCCTGTGCATCGGGGAATGGGCAGAGCTAGAACTAGCTGCTTCGTTGGTGTAATGAAAGAAAAGCTACCTGATGTAGAGCATGGATGGACCCCTGAGAGCAGAGCCTGTGCCCTGCTCCCTGTTGGGCCCCAGCAGCTCCCCAGAACCAAGCTCTGAGGGACATCCTGGCAGCACTAGCTGAACGTAATGATCCCATACCACACAGCACATCCTGCTCTCAATCACTGCGGTCCCATGACAGGGTCTTCATGACATGGACATCCCTGCCTTAGAGATGAAGGAACTTCCTGGACCTGGACCCAGCCCCCCGATAGGAGTCTCCAGAGCCTAGGGTGGGCCACCTTGCTGTGTCCCAGTAGGTTGGCAGCTCCTCAGAGCCCCTCATCGTAAGCACAGAACTCAACATAAAGCAGGTTTATAGTAGAGTCCATTCCAACGGAGTCGTTTTCTAAAGTCCTGGGGAAGGCCGGCGCTGGCTTACCACGAATCGATGTGGTTTGCATGGCGAATTCTCCCAGGTAGATTCCTTCCTGCTGCACAGGTGTTCTGCTCCGTGACTGTGCAGGTGGCTGGAGCACACCTGGGTGATGGGACAGGGAGTTGACAAGGGCTCCCCGCGGCCTGGGGGACTCAGGTGTGGCTGTGGGAGCTCATCCGCGGATGAGAGGAACACGGTGCGGAGGCCCTATCTGAGGCTGTATTCCTTCCTGTATTCTCGGTCAGCAGTTGAGTTACTTGCACTGCGGGCCACGTGATACTTTTCAGGATTCCAGGGGAGATGGGGTCAGGAGAGGCCAAACCCCAAATCTGAACTATGCCTTTCCGTGCACATCCCATGGTTATCGGCAAACCTTGTCCCCTCTGCACTTGAAATGCTGAATGTGCGTATTTTCGCCAACGTGCACCAACACTTACCTGGTCCAGGGCACCACCTGGTCTTGCCCGGATGCCAGCACTGGCGTCTTGGGGGACCCCTGTGCTCTCCTTGCCCCCTGGCCCAAGTCTTAGGTCTCCGCAGGTGTCCACAGTCACCCATGGAATGTGTCCCTCAGATCACACATCCCTCCGGCTTCCTGTATCACTAATAAGAAACAAACCCTCACCCGTAACCCACAGGGTCCTCCCTGGTCTGGCCCTGCAGCTCCTCAGCTTCTGTCCAGCCCCCTCCCCAGGCAGCGTAGCTCCACCCCACGGGCCCCTGGCTGTCTCCCCGACTCCGCCCCTAGATCCCCGTCTCCGATGTTCCCTAGCATTCCAACCTCATTTCCTGCCGTATGTCTGTCCCCTCCGCGGGCCAGCCCCGTTCACCTGTGCACCTGCATTGCCTCTGTCAACATGGTCTCTCTCATCCTTCTTTACCTTTTTCTGCTCAACTTCGTGCATTCTTTTTTTAAGCCACTTTATGGAGGCTTGAGTGATGGACATACAAAAAGCTGCAGCTATTTAATGCGCACACCGTGATGAGTTTGGAGGTAAGTATACACCTGTGAAGCTACCACCACAGTCATTACCGTAAGCATATGCTTTGCTTCCAAATGTTTCCTCCTGCCCTATCGGAATCTGTCTGTCTGTCTGTCTACCTACCTACTTACCTACCTACCTTGTCTTTCTTTATTTTTGTGATAAGAAAGCAACCTAAGATCTACCGTTCAGCAAATCTTTTAAGTATACAGTCCAGTACTTTAAACTCTAGGTTATGTGCTGTACATTAGATCTCTAAGACTCATTACTTGTATAACTGAAACTTCATACCCTTTGACCAACCTCTCTCCATTTCTTCCTCCCCACCGACCCGTGGTACCCACCATTCTACTCTCTGCTTCTGTGACAGTGGCTCTCTTAGATTTCTTGGGTAAGCGGGATCCTGTGGTATTTGTTCTTCTGGGTCTAGCTTAATTCAAGGGAACAATCAAGGAAATGAAAAGATAACCTATGTAGTGGGAGAAGATATTTGCAAATCAAACACATATAAAGTTAATATCCAAAATATATAGGGAACTCCTATAACTCAGTATCAGAAAAATAACCTGAATAAAAAAGGAGCAGCGGACCTGAATAGACTTTTTTTTTTCTTAAGATTTATTTATTTATTTGAGAGAGAGGCAGGGGGATAGGGGCAGAGGGAGAGGGAGAGAAAGAATCTCAAGCAGACCCCCCACTGAGCGCAGAGCCTGATGCGGGGCTCGATCCCACAACCCTGAGATCGTGACCTGAGCTGAAATCAACAGTCGGACGCTTAAC
Source organism: Callorhinus ursinus (assembly GCF_003265705.2). Classification (NCBI taxonomy): domain Eukaryota; kingdom Metazoa; phylum Chordata; class Mammalia; order Carnivora; family Otariidae; genus Callorhinus; species Callorhinus ursinus. The sequence continues at coordinate 6,298,259 of NW_027397122.1, read as the reverse complement.
CCACTGAGTCACCCAGTTACCCCTCTTAGGGGGTTTTAAATGGCCCAAGTGATTCTTATGTACAGCCAGGTTTGAGAAGCGCTGGTCCAAACTGGGGACCTTCATGGCTGATGGACATTTTCAAACCTGAGGCAGGGAGACAAAGGAGATGTGGGAATCAGGGTATAGAGTCTCACCCTCGCTTTCTTCCCTGCCCTCATGTGCTAGGACCACCTGCCTCCCTGACCACCGCTACCCTTACCAGGAACCCAGGACCCCTGCTGGGGGGCGGGGTAGGGCAGCTCTGCATCTAGAGCCAGACAAACCTCCTCTCTTCCTTCCCACCCCACCTTCCTCATCGGTACTTTCCTTCTGGATCCTTTTTAGGCTACAACTCACCAGGTTATCAGGGGCCCCAGGGAGGAAGGAGGTGGGTCAGCGCAGGTTGCTTGCTGGGATGATGATGTGTCTGAAGCTGGGGCGGGGGTGAAGTGTGCCCGGGAGCAAGGAGCGGCAGATGATGGTTTTCCCTGCATGACTTGTGATGAAATAAGATAAATCCCCAGTTCAGACGAGAGAACAGGGGATCCTGTCAGATCTGTTTAGTAGAGCTTCTGAAGAAACAGCTAGCGAGGATTAGGAACCGGCTGTCATCAGTGACCTTCAGCCTCTGCTTTAGGGGTCTGGAGATGCTTGAGAGCACGGGGGTGACAGTCTGGGAAGGAGGACTCTGAGCACCGAGAAGGATCGAGGAAGAACAGCAACAAACAGATGCATCAACCACGGCACCCAGCGTGGTCCAGGAACTGCCCCACACCTCAGAGAGGGGGACCCTGGCATACACCCAGAAGGTCTTACCCCGGGAAACGTCTTGTGAGTTCACACCCACGTAAGTACAAGGAAATGTGTGAACTCTGGGAAACAGAAGACAGATCAGAAGGAAAGGCCAGGCTGAAGTTCAGAATGGGATAAGCGGAAGCTGGCTGGTACCTGCTACGTGGCAGTCATATCACAGTATATAAATGTAGTGAATCTGCACGTTGTACACCTTAAATTTACACGGTGTTCTATGTCAGATATATTTCAGTAAAAAAGGAGCTGGCTAAGACACAGATGGTAATACACATTTTCACTGGATACAGAGAATCAGGTTATTGATTGCACAGCTGTCTCCCCCACTCAGAATTTTTGATTTAAAGGACAAGCACAAAATATCCCCTAAGAACCCAGAGGAAAAAGGTGATATAAAAAACTGACTATAGGAGAAGAGGCGGAGGAATTAGGTGGAGAAGGAAAGCAGATGAATAGTGATTAAGGTAATAAGCAACGATGTCGGAAGAAAAGTAGCAGCAAGAATCAAACAAACAAGTCTGGACCAATACAAGAGTTTGCCATGATTCAGGCAAAATTATGGAAATGGCAGTCATCGATGAACAATCCTGCTGAATTTTCAAAAGTTCAAGGATAAAGAAAAAAATATATTTTTTACAAAGCTCTAAGTAGCAAGAACCGAATACTTTGAAAGTAATACAAATAAGAACCAGCTTCTGACTCTGGAAAATTTGCCTTGAGATCTCCTCTTTGACCCAGGCGTTATTTCAAAGCGTGTTGTGTAAATCTAGGTTCTTGAGATTTGCCTGTTGTCTTTCTAACTTAGTGATTTCTAGTTTGATTCACTGTGGTCAGAGGATGCATTCTGCATATTTTCATCATTTTAAGTTTGACGGAGGTTTGTTTGGTGGTCCACAGGTGGTCTGCGTTGGTGCAGTTTCCACAGGTGATTAAAAATGTGTCTTCAGCTGCCGTTGGTAGGACCGCTCTGTATATGTCAGGTTCTGTTGGTCGGTTGTGGGGTTCAGTTCATCTCTTTCTTCGCTGATTTTCTGTCCGACGGTTCCATCATCTGCTGAAGGGGTGGGCATTGAAATACCCCAGTATAATTCTGGATGTATCCGTTTCTCCTCTCAGCTGTACCAGTTTTCGGTTCCTGTACTTTGAGGCTCTGACAGTTGGTGCGTGCACTGCATCGATCTCTGCCTTTCGATTGGTCTATTTACAGTCAACAGACTTCACGTACCTGTGAGCTTAAGTCTGTTACGTCATTATTTTCTTTCCTCTGGTTCTTTTCTTGCTTTCCTGTGAGCGACTTGAACAGCTTTCCAGGGTTCCATTTTGGTTTGTTTGTGACGTTTTCAGTATATCCCTTCATCTGGTTTCCTTGGTGGTAGTTTGACGTATACATGTGTGACCCTCACGGTCCTCTGCTCTCGGCAGTTCCCATCTTGCGGGCTTCTGCTGCACCTCGTCTGGGATATACGAGAGGCATGAAGGACACCCGGAAGTTCACTGCCACCTGCCAGGCTCTTCCTCACATCCCGAGGTCCCCAGGCGGCCGCTGCCTTCTCTCCAACTGTCAGACCTCCGTGTGCTTGCTGCTTTATGATGCCTGCAGGGTAAGGGAGAGGGCCTGGCAGGATTGAGGCTACTCCAGAATCTGGTCTCTGACTTTTTAATCACAACCTTAAAAGCCGGTGGGTAAGGGAATACTGCCTACGGAATATGGAAAGAAAAAGAAAAATATTCCCCCAAATTCAGTATCTAATGAAGATGTTGCCATCAAGTAACCAAGCCATAGAGATGGACTTATGTTGGATGTGCCTCAGAAACCTGCTGTAGATTTATCCTAATAAAAAAGAATGCCCAAGGACATCACTTGAGAGGGTAATCAAAAATAAGATCACAAAAATACAGAATCCACAGAACGAATAAAAGAACTTGGTGAACACCGGTCCTGGGGAAGCACATAGATGCAAATGTTTGCGCTTGTGTGATGGAAACATCAACTGAATGTCAAGAATGATTGGTGGAGTAGAAGATAAAGAACGTGAAACATAATTCAATAATAATGTGCATATGTCAAGAAGACCGTGGACCTTTTGAAATAATTGACATCAGAATGCAAACAATGATCACCTCTGGTTGGTTTTGAATTAGACTTAGATTAAGATTTATTTTAATTTTACTCTTTCTTTTAAAACTTTTTACAATTGACATCTATTATTCGATAAGAGTAATAACCTTAATATTGAGGGAAAACGGTCTTCAAGGAGAGATGACAGAAGGGCGTCTGGGTGGAGTGGTCAGTTGAGCATCTGACTCTTGGTTTCGCTCAGGTCATGGTCTTAGGGTCGTGGGATCGAGCCCCATGTAGGGCTCTGCACTCAGCACAGAGTCTGCTTGAGATTCTCTCTCCTCCCTCTGCCCCTCCTGCCTGCCTGAGTGCACACATGCTCCTTCTCTCTCTCTCAGAATGAATAAATAAATCTTTAAAAAAATGCAAAAAATTAAAAAAAAAAGAGAGAGAGAAAGAAAGAAAGCCATTGAAATACCTCCTGGAAAGTTCATACATTTCTTTTAATACTCTGTTGGGCCGAATGCACGTTTTTGTCCTTCATACCTCACCGATGACTCACAGTGAATTAGTGAAAAGAAAACAATCCTTGGCACATATACTGATGCTAAGGTAATTCTGTTCTTTTGGTATAGATGCCTACAGACATCTGGGTGTTGATACTTGCAGAGATGTACATTTTTATAAGAGGAACGGACCCAAGAGTGACTGTTGAATTGGAGACAAGGATCTTCTATCATAATGGGTGTCAGACAAAAGCACAGATGTGCATTTTTACAAATGACAGATATACAGAGTCTGGAAACCATGATGAGAATAGTAAATGAGAGAGAGCTAATGTTACACATTTATACATTGCTGTGGGCCAATTCTTAGAAAAGCCAGAATATAAATGCGAAGAGTAATCAAAGGCCAGTCATTCAAGCGTCTGCAGAATTTACATGTCGAGACCTCATTTCTGAAACCTTTTGACGTTGGTGCTAGAGAACCCCTTCCTTTCCTCGTGGGCTGAAACCACAGTGCCTCCCGTGAAGGGCCTGGACCCCCTGCTAACATCGTCAGCCCCCGATTCCATCACGGTGCCATTGTCACCTAAATACCGTTCTGAGCACACACAATACAATGGTAATAACAGCCCAATTACGGAGATTGTCCATTGAAATAATGTGGTTTTTATAAGGAAGACGTCAAAGGCTATAAATGATTTTTCTAGTTTGACCAAAAAAGGATAAACTGGGATCCAAAAAATCAGGGCTGTCGGTCTCACTCTGCTGTGTACGGCCCTAGCTAAGTGGATAGAGCTTCCCTGTGCCTCGGTTTCCTTCCCCGTGTTACCCTCCCCAGCAGCCCCTGCAGCCGCCCTGTCTCTAAGTTGAGCCCTGTCCCAGGACAGGCACGTTGGCACGATGCCGATCTGGGAGATGGGTTGTGTTCCTCCTCTCTCTTTGGGGGTCTTGGGAAACTCGGGGCTCATGGGGCGGAAGAGGGCCGTCTTCTCAGTGCTCTTTCATTGTTGAGAAAGTAGGCACACATGAGCCTTACTTTCAGTGTCTGCCTCCCGCACTTTTTGCAAAATACAAACAAAATCTCAGTGGCCGTGTAGAGAGATGTTACTTGGGTTCTGCGGTATGTTTCCTCCTGCAGAGTTGCTTCTAGGGAATGTAGTGATAGGAAATGGCAGTGTGAAAATTAGCAGCTCAGGCAGCATGGGTAAACATAAGAGCTGCCCGCCCCGGGGGTTCCTGGTGAGCACCTGCCTGCCCTCTGTCTGCCTGCTTCAAGGTCAAGGGGCTGCCCGCCAGCACGGCGCTGGGCACCGCGTGTGTGTCATCGGCCCCGGGTCCTTCCCCGGGTCTCCCTCCCCACCTGCTCCCTCCTTGGTGCTGCTTCCTTTGTGTCCTCCTGGGAGTGGACTGAGTCCCACTGGGGACCGGGAGCTCTGCAGGGGCGAGGGGAGGGGGCTGCCTGTCCATGCCCATCTGCAGGCGCCGCATGGCGGGGGGGGCACTGTTGAAAGGAGGTGCCAAATCCCTACAAAACCCCGATGAGACATCATTGTCCTGTGGAGCCCAGATTTCTATCACTCAGATCAGAACAAAATCAGAATGTTGTTGATGCAGGTCTGACGCCACCGTCTTGCCAAAGCCGGTGGTAAGTACCCAGCGGGGCTCGAGTCTCTGAAAGCAGGTTGAAGGGTTTTCCTGCTTATCGGAAGGCTTCCTTCTTAAGCACTGTGCTGTATGGCCCTGTCTTTCTCCGTATCTTACTTTTCAAAGAGCATTTCTCGCTTTCACGATGGACGTAGGCACAGCCGTGAAGATTTAGCATGATGGTGGCCTTTTAAACAGGGGCCCAGGACCCTTCTGTTGCCTCGAACCCTGAGCTGGAGGGCTGCCTTCCAGGGTCATTGGGACCCCCTGCCGGGCCCGGGAGACAGCCTCAGAGCATGCGTGCTTCTTCCAAAGATTGTATTTCAATATTTTCTGTGTGTAGAATATGTAAATCAGAGTACTCTTGGAAGGCAGTGCTAGAGGAACAGCTGTGGCCCCCTCTGAGTTGTGGATGCACGGAGGCCCCGGGAAGGGAGGGGCGGCCGCTGTACTTTGTGCTTCTCAGACCCAGGGTGGGCAGAGCCCGGAGGCTTATATTTCAGGAGCAAAAGGACGGAAAGATAGGGTAGGATGGCCGACATGCTCCTCTGCTGGGGTCTGTTGTGTGCCATGTACCTGCTCTTGCCCCTGCCGCCCCGGTCAGATTCTCCTTTGTCTGTGTTCGCGTGTTTTTGGCACTGCTGTGCGCCGTGCGGAGGGAGGGTTCTCCTGCCCTAGTGCGGGGAGGTGACCTGAAGACACGCACGGGCCCGGGACCCTGGATGCGTGGGTCCCGCCCGTGTCCTACCCGTGTCACCTGCTCAGGACATTTGCCACAGCTCTGTGCTCCCGTTTTGGCTTCTGGAAGATACGGGCGCGTCCAAGTTGGAACTCTTCATGGGGCTCTGTTTTCCCCAGTCCCCGAATGCTGCAAAGCTGACTTATGAAGATATTCACGCACATGGTGCTGGCGTCGGGAGTCGTCATCCAATTACCGAGTGAGAAAATGTATCACGGAAATGTCTGGAACAGGGGTCTGACGCATGGGGGACCGCAGGAGCCGTCATTCCCGTCACCTGTGGGAGGAGCCGGATGCAGTCCCACCTGCTAGATTACAGCCACGGGAGGATAGCACAAATCCAGGACCTATGGGAAAGTGAAGGGCAATAAATTCATTGCAGAGGAGCGAGGAGACAGAAAGCCAATATCAGAGTGCTGTTCTTAATCTTTCAGCAAGGACCCCATGGTTGAAAGTAAGAAGAGGTGTTTATGCAACCTGATCAAAATAAGAAACTGATCACGGTCATTGAACGTTCTGTAATTGCACACTCTACAGAAACGTTTGCAGCTTTTTGCTGCAGAAGGAGCAGGGCAGGGACATTTGAGTTGCAGCCCCCCCTCTCCCCACCATCTCCCTCACACCGTACAGATATGTTCCCTGGAAAATGAGATGTGTATGTGGAAGGGAGGTCTGTGGCATGGTGGTGGGGAAATGGGGGTGGCACCTGCAGCTGAAGCCTGGAACCCCAGCCGGACGTGGGAGGCTTTCTTGGTATCTGCACTTGAGATTTGGCTTCTGTAGATGGGTGAGCTCGCACTGATGTGATGGAGTTGCTTTGTAAGAATTTACAAACGCCTGACGTCCTGCACCACGGACAGCACGTGACCACAGGTGGATCTTCATCTACGTTGGGATGCCGGCCCCTGGTCTCTGCTCATGAGTGTGTAAGGGCTCAGGACCTGAGGACCGCCTTTCCCTTCCCTTTACGGCTCTTTGGGCTTCCGCGGGAACGTGTTCAGAAATGGACATCATCACTGAGCAGCCGTGAGTAGGGAGGGGGCTGGACAAAGAAGCGCAGATCTTCCTCGACGTACGATGGGGTTTTGTTCCGATAAACCCATCTTAAGTTGGAAATATCGTAAATCAAAAATGCACTGAACATACCCAGCCTCCCGAACATCAGAGCTTAGCCTGGCCTGCCTTCAATGTGCTCAGAACACTTCATGAGCCTACATTGGGCAAGGTCCTAGAATACAAAGCTTATTTTATAATAAGGGGTTGACTCCTGTAACTGACTGAATGCTGTACTGAAGGCGAGGAACAGAGCGGCTCTGTGGGAGCAGAGGGTTGTCAGGGCATTGGTTGTTGACCCTTGGGACCGGGCACCTGCTGGGGAGCCACCCAGCATCCCAGAGAGGATGTACCACACGTCGCCCGCCCGGGAAGAGATCCCATTCAAAATTCCAAGTACGGTTCCTACTGAACGTGTATCACTTTTGTACCATTGTAAACTCAAAAAGTCCTAAGTCAAACCGTCATAAGTGGGGAACATCTGTACAGGAAGAGGTGAAGCATGCTCACAGTTAAGGATGAGGGACCACGGTAGCAATCCTGTTTTCCCAGGGGCAACAGTGGGGCCATCAGATAATGTGAGAGTTTGGACTTTGTTGTACTTTGTTGTACGTCTTATGTCTGGGTAAAATAAATATGGGCTCCAGGTTTTCTTTCTATTTCTCTGTGGGAATTCTCTGGAGCTGATGGCGGAGGGTTGGGGGTACTGAGGAGAGGGGAGCTGAGAGGTGGGGCATGTCCCCGTGGTCCGGGGCAGGGGAGTGGTGTGCGGGACGGGGTCTGGCACTAGGGCATGGAGGTGGTGGGAAGGGGCAGACGCTGACCCCTTCTTGGGTGTGCAGGGGTGATGAAGGGGAGTGAGGCTGACGTAGGTTTGAGTCTGGTGACTGGGGGGATGATGGGGGCGTGAAGGGTCCTGCCAAGCTGGGGGAGAAACGCAGGAGCAAGCTGAGCATGGGTTCTGTCTGGGATTCGACACACCTGGCAGGGGCATAAGAAACACCCGTGACAATTCAGGGAGGCCCGAGGAGACCCGGGGAGCCCCCGAGGATGCAGGGTGCAGAGAGCCCACAGCGGGACTCCCTAGATGAGGAGAAAAATCCAGCTCTGGAGGGGATCCTGTTTCACCCCAGGTGCGTGACCCGCTGTTCAGTCCTGGCGCTGCCTGGAGGGAGTGCAGACCCCGCGGGTCAGCACCCTCACTTCCGATGCCAGCCACACCCTGGGGGCCCGGGCCGCCCCCACTTCTGACCAGCTGGGTGTAGCTTTGAGGGGTTCCGTGACCTCGTGCCAGCACGGCTCACAGGACCGGGAAAGCCCTGTGCTTACAGTTAGTGGGACTGTCAGCCACCTGGTCTGGGGGAGACTCAGACTCCATGTCCTCTCTCCATGAAGCCCCAGAGCTCAGCGGGCCTGACACTCCAACCCTCTAGTCGGGTGATTGTTTTTTTGAACTTGGCTCCTTGGACCAACTTTACCCTCCCAAACACTGCAGACTGAGTCTGTCCTGTGCCGCACCACCTACCTTCAGCTCTCGACATTTGCATGTTGTCTCTTACCCCAGGGTAAGTGTGTGTGTGTGTGTGTGTGTGTGTGTGTGTGTGTGTGTGTGTGTCTGCAGGTTAAACAATTCCAAGATTTGTCTACATTCCTAAAATAATCCAATTCCCAGGCCCTCATCAGCTCCCCGCATGTCTCGGGATGTTTCCTCCTCTAGAAAGCTCTCATTGCCCTGTTCAGCCAGGAGCAGCCCACAGCACGGAACGTATACTTCACCGTTTCCAGCACCCAGCAGGGGACACGTGCTGCGTTCGGGCAGGGTCCCGCGGTTTTGTAAGCACTGTCGAAAGTCTGTGAGCTTCTGCACGGCCTCGAGACAGAGCAGGCGGCCGCAGGTCACGTGCAGGGCTGCCTACAGTCAGTACCTGAGCGAGGGAGAATGGGAGCTGGTGCATGCTGGAGGGAGGGGGTGAAGGTGAAGCTCAGGGGAAGAGAGACAGATGGGAGAAAAGCAGGTGGGTATTACCGGCTCAGACAGGCAGGGTGTCAAGACCGTGCGACTCAGTTCTGGGCAAACGTGTAAACCACGTCCAGGGTCTAGGAGAGCACATGGCCGGCTTTCCGCACGCACGGCGGGAGCCCGCAGCACAACACCTGGACAGTATTAATTTGAAGTCAAAGAAATTGTTCTGGAAAAGTGGATAGTGGGCTTGCTGAACTCAAAGCTTCCACTGTTCCTTCTGCTAGGAGAGAACTTGCTTCAGCGTGTGGCGGAGCCCACAATGGAAGGGGGGAGAGACTGGCCGAGCGGGAGAGAGGAGCAGGTTGTTCATGGCTGGAAAACAAGGCCCTCGGGGGCAGAGCTGTAGCGGATTTGCAGCACTCTACTCTGTTCCAGGTCCATGCCTCTTCGTGCATTTATGTTGACTTGCACCCCGCGGCGTTTCTGTAACGATTTAATACGCCCCTGTAAGAGGACGCAAAGCACAGACGGCAGGCTGCATTAAGTGAACCATAAGGTGAAGGAGAACGCGAGAGTGGCCTGTGGGATGGGGCTAGGATGCACCCCCCTCGTGGCCACACGCTTAGCTCCGCAACAGCCAATCAGAGAAGGGAGAACGGACCGGTCTGATGTTGGACAATGATCGGAAACAAGCCGTCGGGTTTGCCTGAGGTGATGGAGTTCGCGGTGCAGTGTGGACCAGCATTGGCTGGGGTGGGGATGGCGCGCCGTGTGAGGTCCTGAGCCGCCTGTATGATAAAACCGTTATAATCGATAAGTTGGTGGTGATTTCTCCGTATTGGCTGATGTCGTATGCCAATGCACAAGCCCCCGAGAGGCAAGCAAAGCAAATCCAGACAAGCAGCTCCATGCGCAAAGCTGGACCATGCAGATGGTTCACTCTTCTGTCTCAACTTGGCTTCGTCGAGGGGGGTGATTTTTGAGTTTTGCCCCGAGTTCCATCCAGTGATCTCCTGGCATATCGCTATGTCGTCTTGCTGAGTCTGTCTCCCCCCGCAAAATATGGCTAATGTAAGACTTATGCCCCAGGGATGCTTCTGAGGATCAGATCATAAAACGTCAGCCCAGCGCCTGTCACACGAGGCACGTTCAAGACATGCTGGTTCTTCCTGATGCAGCACCTGCAAAATCTCGGCACAAACGGGCCGAGAAGAATGTTGGCGTGCGCCTGTCTCGGTGCCTGCGGGCCTGGGCAGAGCAACCAGGAGCTGCCGTGTGGGCAAAGGGCTCGCGGGCTCACCTCTCCGATTTGTCTTCTGCAGGAATAACGCTGTACAGCCACCCGTACGGAGGGGTCTTGCTGAACGAGGACAAGATGTGAGTGTAAGGGTGGGTGAGGCCGGCCCTGACAACGGGACAGAGTCTTTGGGTTGCTTAGCGGGGGTTGGGATTCCCTCCTGCCTTTGCCCCGAGTGATGCTGGCTTGGGCGTTTCTTTGCCAAGTGTGAAGACCATGATTATTGGAGAACGCATGTTGACCAAGTTTAAAACGGATGAGCATATCATACACTCCACTGTCTTTCTAAGTCAAAATTGTTCCAAGGGCATGATCTCCTTGAAGTGCAGTGACCCCATATCTTCCAGATGCTTTTTCGGGGTACGATATTTAAAAAAAAATATTTTATGTATTTCAGAGAGAGAGAGAGAGAGAGAAAGCAGGAGTGGGGGGTGGGGAGGTGCAGCGGGAGAGATAATCTCAAGCAGACCACACTGAGCTTGGAGCCTGACGTAGGGCTCAGTCCCAGGACCCCAAGATCCTGAACTGAGCCGAAGGGAGACACTTAACCAACTGAGCCACCCAGGTGCCCCTAGAGATTTTTTTTTTTTTAAGTAATCTCTATACTCCACGTGGGGCTCGAGCTCACAACCCCGAGATCAAGAGTCACACACTCCATTGACAGAGGCAGCTGGGTGCTTGGGGGAGTAGACCTTGAGATGGGCAGACTCTGAAACGTCCCTGAACTCTGCTCCCTCGTTTACGTCTTCCAGAGGCTGGGAGCGAAAATCCACGCCCGAAAAGTCGTTGAGGGGATTTAGTGACAGACTCCACGCGCTTTGCCAGGGTGCCCTGCCCATCCTCAGTTCCTGATGAGTGGTCTTCTCGGCTTGTCTCCTCGTCGCTGGTTGTTACCACGGGAAAGAAGACCTGTGTCCTTTGTGTGACACCTGACGTGCTGTTCTGTTTTGCCTACAGCCTGGAGAGCATCCGTCAGTGTGGCGTCGCGCTCTGCATCATGCTGGGGTTCTCCATCCTGTCTGCGTCGATCGGCAGCTCCGTGGTGAGGGATAGGGTGAGCGGAGCCAAGAGGCTGCAGCACATCTGTGGCCTGGGCTACAGAACGTACTGGCTCACCAACTTCCTGTATGACATGGTAGGATTTGGGGACGACGTCCCATGTGCCTGCACACCGCTGATCTGTGTGTGTGTGCGTGCGTGCATGTGTGTGCATGTGCATGCGTGTGTGTGAGTGTAGGAAGGGGCCGTCTCACACTGTCCACAGAAGGGATCATTCTGCTGGTAAGAGCCAGTCAGGCTAAGTCTCCATCCATCATTTAGGATGGCTTCATGAGACGCAGGACGGACCAGCCACGCCCTGGAGCTCTGTCTGGGAGCTTAGGGACCCGCCCAGACATGCAGAGTTTCTCATCAGGAAGGTGACACGATAATCACACTAAATATGCTCTGCTCAAGGGGGTGCGAGGCGGGGAGGATAAAGGCCCTTTGAGCTGACCTGCCGGCCACACGCATAGGCGGCCTCTAGGGTGACCGTAGCCCGGCCAGTTCTGCAGAGCTGCCAGTCTCCAGGGGACGCCCTGCAGGTCACTGTGTTCTGCCCTTGGAGGACAACAGCAGTGCACTCTGTTCCCTGGACTTGCAGGCATTTAACTGGATTCAAGGCCAACGGCTACTTCTTTGGCTGCTTGGGGTTGTCCTCGTTGTGGAAAAGTGATAGTGTGTCCTCATCGATAAAGCCAGAGTCCTGCACCACCACGCCTTCCGTGTGATGGCATGCAGTGACCCCAGCTATCCCTGGCAAGGGAACGAGACAGTAAGAGCCTGAAAAGTGGGGATGGGTTTCAGGACCCCGGCGGCGGGGGAGACCCAGAATCTCCCAGACCCCAGGCAGTCTCCCTCTCTAATGCAGTCCAGACTTTATGGACCCCTTTGTCCCTGCCATGCCTGTCTGGGGGTTTAAGGGCAGGGAGGATTATTTCCTTCCCGGTTGCCTGTGTTTCCGTCTTCATCCAATCATTTCTGGATGATCGCTCATTTAACGGATATTTTTGGGGATCGGCATGGGGGCAAGGTGTGTCCAGGGTGCGAGGAATAAAGCCGTGAGCAAGGCAGAGATGTTCTCTGCCCTCTGGAGCTTGTATTCTCACGAGAGGAAGCAGGACTTAAACCAGGAGGTCAGGGAAGGACCCCCCAACGAGGCAGCCCTGTGCATGGTGTGAGGAAGGGCTCCGTGAGAGGCCCCAGGATGAGCCTGTCCTTGAGCCCAGGAGTGGGCAGAGGCCACGTCCCCTGGAAGGTCCGCAGGTGGGGAATGTTGGCCCTAGTGGTTTCCTGGCACAAGCCTTACGACGCTCTGCAGATGGAGTGTCCCTCCCAGTGCCTGGGGCTGGACGTCCCAGACGCAGGCGTGGCGGGGCCACTTCCTCCCGAGGCCTCTGTCCTGGGTGTGTGGATGGCGTGTCCTCCCCGTGTCCTCACGTGTGTCTGTGTCCCGATGAGGACGCTGGTCCTGTGGGATCAGGGCTGCTCTGGGGACCTCGTCTACCTCTGTGACCCCTTCAGGGGCGCGTCTTCAGCCCCAGTCATGTTCTGAGGTCTGGGGGCTTCAGCTGATGCGTCGCGGGGGGTGGGGGGACACAGTCCTGCCAGAGCTGGGCCTCCCTGGGGCCCCCCCACTGCTGCCCGTGTGTCGTCTGCAAACTAGCAGAAGCGGAGGTGGGGCGCCATCCCCTGTTCCTTGTCTCCCCAGGTCTTCTACTTGGTTTCCGTGAGCCTGTGTGTCACCATCATCGTCGCCTTCCAGTTAACAGCATTTACTTTCCGCGAGAACTTGGCAGCCACGGCTCTCCTGCTGGCACTTTTCGGGTATGTGATGAGAAACACGACTGCAGAATTACGGTTTGTTTTCTGGAAGAGAAACACCCCCCGGGATGGCTTTGAACCTGCTGCCGGCTTCATGATTTTCTCTCTCTGCGAGCAATTATGTTGCTTCTGCGAGGGCCGCGCCGCGGACCAGCTGGAGCAGGTGGACGAGCGCCCCGCAGAGGGGGAGGAGGAGGGTGGGTGGCGGGGCAGGGACGGAGGTGGTGCGGGCTGGCACGCGAGGCCCCCCAGCTGTCTGCTGACGCGGGTGGGGCCACGTGGGCTCTCAGCTGTCCTCACGCCGACATTAATCTGGAGCTCAAACCCGTAATCCAGTTAGCTCCAAAATTGCCTTTCAGAGGAGAGTCTGTCTTGCAGCCCCGCGTCTGGCGCATTTTCCCTCTCCTGCGACAGTGGTGGTCTGGCAAGGTGCCGTGTCGTTGCTGTTGTCACTTTTCCCGGGGGAAATACAGCAAAGGCAGAGAAGTCACTGTACATACTTCTCATTTTCAGACGTTCTGAGCAGGATCATTGCCAGTGGTCCCCAAATTGTATGCAGTCGGTATCAAAAATATAGAGCTAGGTCTTCTTACACGGTGGCCGTATGTCTCTATCCAGGCTGAGCGTTGGAGAGAGACTTGCTACGAGGAGGGAAGATAAGGAACATATTTATTATAAGAGGCGGATAATTTTTTGAAAACCCCGCATTCTGCTTTACCAAAGCCACAGATGACAAGTACAGTGATTTTTGCACAGCTCACGGTGATGTCAGTGACCCAGAACATTTAACACAAACAAGCATGTATTCTTATTAGATGACTGTATGGATGGATAGACTGGGGCAGGGGGAGAGACAGACAGGACAGACAGATCTTTGTGGGAAGAGGGATGTGGCCACTCCCGGATTCTGTGGCCTTGGGAAGTATCACGACTTCCTCCAAACCTCACTGTGTTCTGTGTGGAGCTTTAGTTCAGTTAGATGGTTCATACAAACCTAACAGACAGTGAGTGGTGAAAGGTCCCATTTAATTACTCTTGGCCACATCGTTACTATGTGAACATTCTGGTATTCAGAGGATATTACGTCTTAGGCTATGAAAAGCCTTGTGGTTGTGCCTGTCTATCATGCTCAGTTGGAATTTAAGTTCCCGGATATAAAGGGCTGTGTACATGGATTCCTGCTTCTCAGGAAATGGTCTGGTTTCAGTGTATGGATCCAGTTGAGTGGACGGTGTTGTGGCTTCTGTGATTAAACAGACCTCGCTCTACGTTATTTGTGAAGTTTACGAAAGCAGAGGTCATTGAGTGTAACGTAAGGTAACACGTAGACAAAATTGAGTGTGGATAAAAATGCCTAAGAAACGTGTTTTGAGGAGGAGTCTGGAAGCTTGTTTGGCTTGTGAGCCCCGTTGGGAGTCTGGGTGAAGCCACATGCGTGGCAACGGCATTTTCTGAAGAATTCCGGGAGATTCATAGAATCCCTTGACTGACAACCTGGGCCAGCAGGGGCGATGCAGCTCTGGGGAAGAATTCCTATGGTCGGACGGACCGAGGGGTCTGAACACAGCAGATGGTGTCGGAGGGCAGGTGGACCCCGGTGAAGAAGGGCCCCAGGGTGGCCGGCTGGAGTCACAGAGCCACATCCCAGGGGCCACGGGTTTGTTCTCATTTACACGGTGGTTCTTCTCTCGTGGGGGCCCTGGCTCGCACCCGATGCTGCATGGACATTGCTGTCTCCCTGTGCCCATCAGCTCACCCCTCCGTCCCCAAGGAGGGAGGCGAGGAGACCCAGAGGACAGTCTCAGGAAGGCTGGGCCCCCAGAGTGCCCTGCAACCTGAGGATGTCTCAGGCATGAAAAGTGGCTTGCAGTTACAAGGGATTCAGAATCCAAAGAAATTAGGGATCAGACAAGGGCATAGAGTCTCAAAGAGACAACAGAAAAAAAATGCCCGGTGACAGTTGTCTTTTTTTTTTTTTTTCCTTAATATTCCTGCTCTCTCTAACCAGGAAAACTTGATATTTTAGTGGAGAGTGAGGAGACTCAGCATCAAAAAGAGGAAAGGAATGTCAGAAGGAAAAGAGAATCTAGCTTCTATAAAACGTTGCAACCATAGGAATGTATTTGGTGGTTATTTGGTGCTTAAGTCTTGTGAACATGAGACATGCAGAGTCCTGATCCAGGTCCGAGAAAATTCACTCACTAGGGGAGGGGCCATCTTTCAAAGGGAGGAAAACCCCACAAATTCTGGAAGGATTGTGAACAGTATGCCACTAGCCAGTAAGTGCTAAAGTCATCAAAATACTACATTGTATTTTCACGGAAATAGAGATTGTTAGAAGCCACTGTAGATTTCACTAAAAAACAAATTATGCTCTAGGAGCCCATTTAAGTTTTTTCTTTTCTTTTTTACGATTTTATTTATTTGAGAGAGAGTGAGTGAGAGCACAGGTGGGGGGAGGGGCAGGCAGAGGGAGAAGCAGGCTTCCCGCTGAGCAGGGAGCCCGATGCGGGACTTGATCCCAGGACCCTGGGACCGTGGCCTGAGCTGAAGGCAGATGCTTAACCTACTGAGCCAGCCAGGTGCCTCCGATTTAATTTTTTTCTGAAAAAAAAAAAAAAAAAGATAGGGATCTTGGGCTGCCAATATGTTGATTTGAACCATGAATTTGAAAGGTGACTAAGGAACATATAGGAAAAAAATAAAAAGAAGATGGCCGCACAGCTGATGGAAGACCACACCCGAAGACTGTTCAGTAATTCGGCAAGCGCGTCGCTGGTGGCAGGGGTGGTCAGTCTGTGGCGTTGTTGCTGATTTCTCCTTTGTTTAAATAAATAACGCTCTGACCCACTTGTCCAACGTCTCGGGGAGAGAACCTGGGGTGGAAACTCTTCGTACTGAGTAACAAAGCACCGACCGCAAACAGCGTGCAATGGGGCAGGATCCAATGGAAAAGTATTCGTTGGTGGGTCCCTCTCGTTCCGACGAGGGGTGGGGGGTGGTGGATGGGGCTTCCGAATGGGACAAGGAGCTGCCGCGTTCCTTGACTGCCCTCCTGACTGACGTGCTGAGCATCCCGCCGTGCTTTGTGCCAGTCTTACCACGTTAGACACCTTGTCAGGTGTCCCTACCCAAATGCCCCGAGCCCCCCATGGCAGGGTTTAACCGAGAGACTTGGCCGGACACCAAGAGAGACCTGGCCTTTTGTACTGGAGGTGTAAGAAGACCATGATGTTTATCTTCAGCTGCCACAGAGTGGCGATATAGAAAAGAAAAGCAACCTGTCACGGACTCTTCCAGAAGATAGAGTTTGCATCAGTAGTTTTAAGAGATGTTTGGTTCACTCTGAGAGGGGATTTCATAGTTACAGCTGCCCCAAGATTTGACTCACAGATTGCTGATAATGCTTACATCACATTGTAAACAACACTTTGAATGCTGTTGTTTCAATCGCTTGCCCAGGCAGGTACGTGAGGGAGGATCGCACTTGACTTCTGTCCCAGAAGGGGCAGTAAAGGTGTGTGGAGTTTGATTCCTCTCCACAGGGCTTTTCTTCAGACGCAGGGGTTGACACTTCAAAACACCAAGGAGTCATGACCTACCTCTTGGGTAACTAATTTTATTATTTAACGATAATTTGGTTATTTGGTACAGTGACTATTTAAGAATAATTGCTTACAAGCTCTCACCTCCACCTTGTACATTCTAAAATAATTTCCATTGTGCCCAAGTTACGAGGCAGATTTTTGTTGAGAGGAGTTCCCAAAACAGCGTACGGTTTTTTGTATGATGGTATATGTATTGTATTTTCTGAAATATGAGGATGAAGCCTTTGACCCAGGGACTCATTCTGATGCCACGGATTCATATAGAAAAAGGAACTACAGGAGAATAATGGCCCACCTCGAGGGGCAGGCCTGTCTCCCACCATTTGGAGTCCCATACGTTGCATTCAGGAGGCGCTGCAGGATTTCAGGTGCAGCCACTAAGTCACGCTAGGAAAGCGGTGACAGGTCTGCCTCGAGTATGCGGAGAGCTTGTGGGGACGTGGGAGGAAGGCTGCAGTTTACAGTGAGTGACTTCTCCACTGATGTTTGGAACTGTGACTCCAGGACCCGTGTCCTTGAATGGGGCGCACACTTCTGTGAGAGACGCCTCAGGAGGTGGGCCATGGATGCAGCCCAGCTCCAGGATATGGAGGAAGAAAGATGTGTGCATTTGGGGAGCATGGTGGGTGTTTTTCTTAGAACCTGATGCCATCAGAAATGTGTGGGGGCTGCTTCTAAGGTCCGTCCCCTTGCTCCCCAGCTTTGCAACCACGCAGAAATGAATCCCGTGGTCAGCCTCAGCTGCTGTCAGCTGCAGAGCCCCCATTGGGGTCTCTCAACCTCGTGAACCCCTTCCCCATCCATAAATGGGTTCCCAGCACCTGCTTCCCAGGCTGTTGGAGAGGGAGGAGGGTGAGGGCGTGTTGTGGAGGCCCATAGGACAGGGCCCAACACAGAGTGGACGCTGAGAACGAAGCTCTCCAGTGTTACCTTCATGCCTTCTTTTTTCTTTTCTTTTCTTTTTTTTTTTTTATTTTTTTTTTTTTTTTTTATTTGAGAGAGAGAGAAAGCAGGGAGGAAGGGCAGAAGGAGAGAGAATCTCAAGCAGACTCCATGCTGAGTGCAGAGCCTGACACGGGCCTTGATCCCACGACCCTGAGGTCGTGATCTCAGCCCAAATCAAGAGCTGGAGGCTTAATGACTGAACCCCGCGGGCGCCCCTTTCTGCCTTCTTTTTAGGCAGGGCTCTGCTACTTTCCATTCTTGACAGCTTTTGATTCTCACTTCCACACGTCGGAACTGTTTGTGCTTTACTGACGAGAAGCGGAGTGAAGAATCAAGAGCTAGGCTTGCCCCTCGAGGGAGGGGTGGTGGGGACGTCCTTGGGCTTCTTCCAGCTCAGGGAGCTCCCGGGGCAGGTGCCCACGTGGCCTAGCTGTTGACCCTCCCCTGCCCCTTATCCTCAGTGCTCCCTGGAGCCCCCCCCCCCCCCCCGCCGAATGTGCTCTGTGTTCAGGAAACACCGTAAGATTTGTTGCAAAGTGGGTTTCCGTTCACTAAGGGAGGGAAAATGACCCGGCCAACAAAACTCATCTACACTTCCGTCCTTATACCAGTTCACGTTACAGGAAGACAAACATGATTCTTCCCTTCGTTCTGTAGCTACGCAACTCTCCCGTGGATGTATCTGATGTCCAGAATCTTCTCGAGTTCGGACGTGGCTTTCCTCTCCTACGTGTCCTTGAACTTTATCTTCGGGCTCTGCACCATGCTGATGACCATCATGCCCCGGCTGCTCGCGGCCATCTCCAAAGCTCAGGTCAGTGGGCTCCCACCACGCCTCTCGGGGCAGCAGGGCATGCCGGCTCATGCCCTGTGTGCTGTTTCTCCAGCTGGAAGTAAAGGAAAATGTGCAACTCTCCACTGTCTTTAGCCTCTGGATAGAGACCCCACCCCCGAGGAACGCAAACACCAGTGCCATTATGAGAGCTGAGCTCGGGCATCCCTGTTCGTTGACGAATTCCTGATCGGTGGTTGGAGGGGTAGCTGAGTGTCCAGGTGTCTCAGGAGAAGGGGTCAGAGACCTCTCTCTGGGATCACGTGCCATGGCTGAGCATGCTCTCCGACCCCAGGAGCGCTGGACGATCCGGCCCATTCTGCCCTCCTTCCTTGTGATCCCTGGAACATACCTCGTTCTGCTACCTTCAGGGTGTCGGAGCAGAGGGCTGCCCTGAGAAGGAAGAGGGTGAGGGAATCCTGCTCCAAGAACCCTCTCTCCGACAGGTGTTCACAGTAGCGAGTCACTTTTGGGGTGTGGGATCCCCAGCAGGCGTCTCGGTCAAGCTGGATCCAGTTCTGTCCCTGCCATGCTCCGCCCCCCGTGAAGTCCGCCTGGGTCTTTATCTGCTTTAAGCCCTCCTCTGTGCTACCCTTGGGGACAACCGTCGGAGTTTTGCATTGTCCTCTGTCCGCTTATTTCTGTCCTTTTCATCTCTCCTCTCGGCTCTCAGCTCCGACCACTGTCCCTTCTGACTCCACGCTGTCTACCTGGACCCCAATTCCTCAGTCATTCTGGTGTTTGGTTGACTCGTGGGTGGAGAAGGTAGCCTGAGAAAGGCCCAGCCCTCCCAGTTCTGGAGGCTGTGCTGCTGGCCTGTCTCAGGTGGGTCGGGGATGGGTGGATGCCCATTGCTTTGCTCAGCCCTGGGCTTGCAGAGATGGTCCACTTTCCAGGGTGGCTCGTACTGTTTTTGGGTGTTATGCCCTGTCTTGGTGTGGAAGCACTAAGTACGGAAACATTCATTCAGAGAAGGAAACAATCTGTTTTGGTGATTTTTGCAGATCTAGTGTCGACACTAATCTGTATTAATGTATCTAGGCTCTAAGTAGGAGACCCCGGTACAGTTATTGGGCTTTAACTTGAGGAGGACGTGCAGGGGAGCAGAGGCAAGTGTGCGCTTTCCCTGCCAGCCCCACGGATCTCTGCTAGGACTTGGGCCACTCCGGGTGTCCCCATGAACTCAGGTGAGAAGGAAGGCAGACTCAGGGTGGATGGACCCTCGCTCTGGTGGGCAAGGCGAAGCTCTAGGGGACAGGATCAGAGGGCAAAAGCGAAAGGAGGCAGGATCGCCTGCACCCAGAGAGGAGTTGAGCTGGGAGCCTTTGTGTTCCTGATAGTCCAGCACTGACGTCAGCATCCGGTTACAAATAGCGTTGCTTATGTGGACAGACAGCAAAGGCAATAGTTTGTTTGCAGAAAAATGGGTCAAGCTCAATTGTTCACAAATAAAAAGAGACATTCTATCATTTTGCTAAGGTCTCCCTTTTCTTTTGCTCTTTATTTTGATATTGTTTGCTTAAGAAACCCAACATCGTAAACGGGTGATTTCAGATCTTCACTCGTAAGCTATAGGGCGATAAATATATTCTTAGAGTATCAATCAGAGGTGACCAGTAAACCAGGATTAACCATTGTGTGTCCAAACTGTGATGTTAGAGCATTTTAATTTTTACCAAATCACAATTTTTAAGCTGATTTCTATAGAAAATGCGTTTTGAGTTCTAACGCGCCATCTTGAACATCTCCTGGTTGGGATGAGAGGGATGTCCGGAGGGGAATAACTCATAGTTCCAGTAATTTCTTTCCTTGCATACTTCATCAATTCGCAGTTATCCTGAATTGGACATTTATGGATTGTTATTCCCTGATTTTGTGCAGCTATATCCTGTTGTATGTGCAGGTTACTTGTTACTTCGGTGTTCAGGCGTCGTGGACAGTTCTGTTCTCATTGGAACAGGGACAGTTGTCAGTTCCTTGAAGCAGATCTAGAGTCCCCATCATTACTATGTCTGTCCCTTCGTTCCCAGTTCCTGAGTCGGAAGCTGTAATATTCTACCGCTTCTACATTATAACCAGTGAGAAAAGATGCTTTCATGTGGCACATTATTTGATTCAGGGACTGACACAGTTTTATAAAAACTGGGATTAATAAGCTCCTTTGGGACTGGTTAAAATCTATAAAGATGGTAGGTAGTCAGGACAAGAGTCAAGGGAAAAATCAGATGAAGCATTCATGTTTTTTCCGTGTCTGTATGCAAAAGACAATAAGCCACAATGGAACAACTCATACTCCTTTGTTGAATTTTCTGTTGCTCCCAAATCACGTTATTTTTAAGACTGCATTTATATAAGTCAAGCTGTCCATTTGCATCATAAGGGAAAACTGGACCTTGTCTAGGATGAAATGTATCATTGATGATTTTGTAAATTTTTCCTTAGTATTTGTGATATGGCACATCCCATGTCGTGTATTATAATGTATACCTCATGATGATTTTGCTTCCTTATAAACTATTATTCTTCAGATGAATTTTTGAATGACCGTAAAACAGTGAGCCTAATTCTTTTTTTTTTTTAAGATTTTATTTATTTATTTGACACAGAGAGAGAGAGAGAGAGAGAGAGCACAAACAGGGGGAGAGGCAGAGGGAGAGGGAGAAGCAGACTACCTGCTGAGCAGGGATCCCAACTTGGGGCTCAATCCCAGGACCCTGGGATCATGACCTGAGCCGAAAGCAGATGCTTAACTGGCTGAGCCACCCAGGCTCCCCGAGCCTAATTCTTGATGATTACTTCTATAGCCTTGTCAGGTAGCTGTAGTTAACTGTGGTCTTTCTGAGCTACATGCTTAGCTACACCGTGTCTAAAAGTCAGCTCAAAGGACCACTTTGCAGTGAATTTTCTCCAAAGGCTGCATTCCTGGGTGGAGAGATTTTTTTTTAATAATTTTTTATTGTTATGTTAATCACCATACATTACATCATTAGTTTTGGATGTAGTGTTCCATGATTCATTGTTTGTGCATAACACCCAGTGCTCCACGCAGAACGTGCCCTCTTTAATACCCATCACCAGGCTAACCCATCCCCCCACCCCCCTCCCCTCTAGAACCTTCAGTTTGTTTTTCAGAGTCCATCGTCTCTCATGGTTCGTCTCCCCCTCCAATTTACCCCCCTTCATTCTTCCCCTCCTGCTATCTTCTTCTTTATTTTTTTCTTAACATATGTTGCGTTATTTGTTTCAGGAATACAGATCTGTGATTCAACAGTCTTGCACAATTCACAGCGCTCACCATAGCACATACCCTTCCCGGTGTCTATCACCCAGCCACCCCATCCCTCCCACCCCCCACCACTCCAGCAACCCTCAGTTTGTTTCCTGAGATTAAGAATGCCTCATATCAGTGAGGTCATATGATACATGTCTTTCTCTGATTGACTTATTTCACTCAGCATAACCCCCTCCAGTTCCATCCACGTCGTTGCAAATGGCAAGATCTCATTCCTTTTGATGGCTGCATAATATTCCATTGTGTATATATACCACATCTTCTTTATCCATTCATCTGTCGATGGACATCTTGGCTCTTTCCACAGTTTGGCTATTGTGGACATTGCTGCTATAAACATTGGGGTGCACGTACCCCTTCGGATCCCTACATTTGTATCTTTGGGGTAAATACCCAGTAGTGCAATTGCTGGATCGGATGGTAGCTCTATTTCCAACTGTTTGAGGAACCTCCATACTGTTTTCCAGAGTGGTTGCACCAGCTTGCATTCCCACCCACAGTGTAGGAGGGTTCCCCTTTCTCCGCATCCCCGCCAACATCTGTCGTTTCCTGACTTGTACATTTTAGCCATTCTGACGGGTGTGAGGTGGTATCTCATTGAGGTTTTGATTTGGATTTCCCTGATGCCGAGCGATGTTGAGCACTTTTTCATGTGTCTGTTGGCCATTTGGATGTCTTCTTTGGAAAAATGTCTGTTCGTGTCTTCTGCCCATTTCTTGATTGGATTATTTGTTCTTTGGGTGTTGCGTTTGATAAGTTCTTTATAGATTTTGGATACTAGCCCTTTATCTGATATGTCATTTGCAAATATCTTCTCCCATTCTGTCGGTTGTCTTTTGGTTTTGTGGACTGTTTCTTTGGCTGTGCAAAAGCTTTTGATCTTGATGAAATCCCAATAGTTCATTTTTGCCCTGGCTTCCCTTGCCTTTGGCGATGTTTCTAGGAAGAAGTTGCTGCGGCTGAGGTCGAAGAGGTTGCTGCCTGTGTTCTCCTTTAGGATGTTGATGGACTCCTGTCTCACGTTTATGTCTTTCAACCATTTGGAGTCTATTTTTGTGTGTGGTGTAAGGAAATGGTCCAGTTTCATTCTTCTGCATGTGGCTGTCCCATATTCCCAACACCATTTGTTGAAGAGACTGTCTTTTTTCCATTGGACATTCCTTCCTGCTTTGTCAAAGATGAGTTGACCATAGAGTTGAGGGTCCATTTCTGGGCTCTCTATTCTGTTCCATTGATCTATGTGTGTGTTTTTGTGCCAGTACCATACTGTCTTGATGATGACAGCTTTGTAATAGAGCTGGAAGTCCGGAATTGTGATGCCGCCAGCTTTGCTTTTCTTTTTCAAGATTCCTCTGGCTATTCGGGGTCTCTTCTGGTTCCATAGATATTTTAGGATTATTTGTTCCATTTCTTTGAAAAAGGTGGATGGTATTTTGATGGGGATTGCATTGAATGTGTAGATTGCTCTAGGTAGCACTGACATCTTCACAATGTTTGTTCTTCCAATCCATGAGCATGGAACGTTTTTCCATTTCTTTGTGTCTTCTTCAGTTTCTTTCCTGAGTATTCTATAGTTTTCTGAGTACAGATCCTTTGCCTCTTTGGTTAAATTTATTCCTCGGTATCTTATGGTTTTGGGTGCAATTGTAAATGGGATCGACTCCTTGATTTGTCTCTCTTCTGTCTTGTTGTTGGTGTATAGGAATGCCACTGATTTCTGTGCATTGATTTTATAGCCTGCTACTTGACTGAATTCCTGTATGAGTTCTAGCAGTTTTGGGGTGGAGTCTTTTGGGTTTTCCACATACAGTATCATATCATCTGTAAAGAGTGAGAGTTTGACTTCCTCTTTGCCGATTTGGATGCCTTTGATTTCTTTTTGTTGTCTGATTGCTGTGGCTAGGACTTCTAATACTATGTTGAATAGCAGTGGTGAGAGTGGACATCCCTGCCGCGTTCCTGACCTTAGGGGAAAAGCTCTCAGCTTTTCCCCATTGAGAATGATATTCGCTGTAGGTTTTTCGTAGATGGCTTTTATGATATTGAGGTATGTACCCTCTATCCCTATACTCTGAAGAGTTTTGATCAAGAAAGGATGCTGTCCTTTGTCAAATGCTTTTTCTGCATCTATTGAGAGGATCATATGATTCTTGTTCTTTCTTTTGTTAATGTATTGTATCACGTTGATTGATCTGCGGATGTTGAACCAGCCTTGCAGCCCAGGGATAAATCCCACTTGGTCGTGGTGAATAATCCTTTTAATGGACTGTTGGATCTTGTTGGCTAGTATTTTGGTGAGAATTTTTGCATCCATGTTCATCAAGGATATTGGTCTGTAATTCTCCTTTTTGATGGGGTCTTTGTCTGGTTTGGGGATCAAGGTAATGGCCTCATAAAATGAGTTTGGAAGTTTTCCTTCCATGTCTCTTTTTTGGAACAGTTTCAGGAGAATAGGTGTTAGTTCTTCTTGAAATGTCTGATAGAATTCCCCTGGGAAGCCGTCTGGCCCTGGGCTTTTGTGTGTTGGGAGACTTTTGATGACTGCTTCAATTTCCTTAGTGGTTATAGGTCTGTTCAGGTTTTCTATTTCTTCCTGGTTCAGTTTCGGTAGTTGATACATCTCCTAGGAATGCATCCATTTCTTCCCGGTTATCTAATTTGCTGGCATAGAGTTGCTCATAATATGTTCTTATAATTGTTTGTATTTCTTTGGTGTTGGTTGTGATCTCTCCTCTTTCATTCATGATTTTGTGGATTTGGGTCATTTCTCTTTTCTTTTTGATCAGTCTGGCCAGGGGTTTATCAATCTTGTTAATTCTTTCAAAGAAGCAGCTCCTAGTTTCGTTGATCTGTTCTACTGTTCTTTTGGTTTCTAGTTCATTGATTTCTGCCCTGATCTTTATTATTTCTCTTCTCCTGCGGGGTTTAGGCTTTCTTTGCTGTTTTTTCTCTAGCTTCTTTAGGTGTAGGATTAGGTTGTGTGGTTGAGACCTTTCTTGTTTCTTGAGAAAGGCTTGTATTGCTATATACTTTCCTCTCAGGACTGCCTTTGCTGTATCCCAAAGATTTTGAACAGTTGTGTTTTCATTTTCATTGGTTTCCATGAATTTTTTTAATTCTTCTTCTATTTCCTGGTTGACCCATTCATTCTTCAGTAGGTTGCTCTTTAGCCTCCATGTATTTGAGTTCTTTCCGACGTTCCTCTTGTGATTGAGTTCTAGTTTCAAAGCATTGTGGTCTGAAAATATGAGGGAATGATCCCAATCTTTTGCTACTGGTTGAGACCTGATTTGTGACCTAGGATGTGATCAATTCTGGAGAATGTTCCATGGGCACTAGAGAAGAATGTGTATTCCGTTGCTTTGGGATGGAATGTTCTGAATATGTCTGTGAAGTCCATTTGTTCCAGTGTTTCATTTAAAGTCTTTATTTCCTTATTGATCTTTTGCTTAGATGATCTGTCCCTTTCAGTCAGGGGGGTGTTAAAGTCCCCCACTATTATTGTGTTGTTGTCAGTGTGTTTCTTTGCTTTTGTTGTTAATTGCCTTATATAATTGGCTGCTCCCATGTTAGGGGCATCGATATTTACAATTGTTAGATCTTCTTGTTGGATAGACCCTTTAAGTAGGATATAGTGTCCTTCTTCATCTCTTATTACAGTCTTTGTTTTAAAATCTAATTTGTCTGATATAACTGGGTGGAAGGATTTTATTCCTTGGGCCAGAATGATCGGGGTCAAGTCCGGGCCCTACCACAATGTGGCCTGAACACATTGAGCCTGTTTCCTGAGTGGTGACTGGGTTTACCTCTCAATACTCTATACATTTATTGAGGGAGTGAAATGCAGTGAAGTTCCATTAAGGTTGGAACACATGATACTTTGTGGAAAGTCCTAGTGGGTGATGGTTAACATGGTAACAGTTCTAATCTCATTGTCAAATAAAGCTAACATTCATAAAACACCAGATGATAAAAAATAGTATATTTTATGGGAGATGTTGAATTTTTATATACATTTAATTTAAAAATGATATTGTCCAAATATATGCAGCCTGTCATATATATTTTTATTTTCTTTGCGATTTTATACAGTTTGCCCTCGCTTTCCATCTGCTCCCTTATTCGTCCTTCTCCTTGTAATTACGCTTAATGGTAACAAGTTTCATAGAGACAACTACATACACTGAACATTTACTATACGCTAATTTCGTACTAGGCATCTTACATGTCATTTGCCTGCTCATGGCGACAACTCCCAGTATTGTCCGCTTGTTCGAACACTCACGTGGCCTGTGGCTCGGGTTGTTACCTGTATGTGTTACCTGGGCTTCTGTAACACCTGCCGCAGGCTGGGGGGCATGACCAGCTGATGCTGTTGCTCACCGTTCTGGAGGCTGGGCATCTGAGATCGAGGTGCCTGCTGAACAATCCGCTCTTGGGCGGGACCTGCTTCCTGGCTTGGAGATGACCTCCTTCTTGCTGTGTCCTCGCACGGCAGAGAGAGGAAGCTCTGGTGTCTCTAGCTCTTCACACGAGGGCACTGATCCCATTGTGGGGGCTCGGTTTTCCTGACCCCATCTAGCCCAATCATCTCCCTAAGGTCCAACCTCCTAATACCATCACAATGGGAGTTAGGGCTACACCTGTGAATTTCGGGGGCACAAATATTCAGTCCATGACATTTCACCATGGGCCCCCCAAATTTATGTCCTTCTTGCAGGAAAAATACATCCAATCCATCCCAACAGCCCCCAACGTCTTGACTTATCATAGCTTCAACCCGAAAGTCTTTAGCGAGGTCTCACCTAAATCAGGTGCAAGCGACACTTTAGGCATGATGCATCGTGAGACAGAATTCCTCTCCACGTGTGAGCCTGGGAAGCACACCAGTTATGTGCTTCCAGCGTACAGCCACGGGACAGGCTTAGGACAGACATGCCCGTTCCAAAAGTGGAACTCGGGAGGAAGAAGTGGGTGGGGACTCCCAAGCACATCCACCACCCAGCAAGGCAAAACCACCAGACCTGAGGCTTGAGACTAATCCTCTCCGGTTCGAGGCCCATCTGCGCCTGTCACTGAGTGGCTGGGGCAGGGGCGTACCTGGACACAGGACCAACAAGGGCAGACGGAGGGTGTGAACAGCTTTCGATGTGATTTATTTTCCCTTTCTCTCACTGTACAGAACTTACAGAACATCTACGATGTCCTCAAGTGGATCTTCACCATTTTCCCTCAGTTCTGCCTGGGTCAGGGACTAATAGAACTCTGTTACAATCAGATCAAATATGACCTGACCCACAACTTTGGCATCGATTCCTACGTGAGCCCCTTTGAGATGAACTTCCTGGGCTGGATCTTTGTGCAGTTGGCCTCACAGGGCACGGTGCTTCTCCTCTTGAGGATTTGGCTTCACTGGGACCTTCTGCAGCGGCCACGGTATGTCCTGTATGGCTCAGCCGGGAAGGGCACCACCTGTTCAACAAAGAGGGAGAGGAAGCTCCATCCTGGAGATTGCAAGACAAACAATGTGTCCGATCCACATGATACATGGTGCTAATGAGTGAAGATTTTATGTTGCTTTTTCTTCTCTTTCTGTCTCTGTTTCTTTTCTTTTTTGATTGATGTGAGTCACCAGCACAGGGAAGGAGAACGTCAAAAGATATAGTGCCAGCCTGCAAGATCGTTCTAATTATTTAGTTGTGCCCTTTGAAATTGCTCAATTTCCCTCTTACTCTGATTGTAGCGTCTAGGGCAAATTTAGTTGATACCATAACAAAATTAATTAATAAATTGATTTTTTAAAGATTTTGTTTATTTATTTGAGAGAGAAAGAACACGAGCAGAGTGAGGGGCAGAGGGAGAAGCTCACTCCCCGCTGAGCAGGGAGCCCGATGCAGGACTCGATCCCAGGACCCTGAGATCATGACCTGAGCCGAAGGCAGACACCTAATGACTGAGCCACCCAAGTGCCCCTCACATAATTTATTTTTGTAGCTAAATGACTTTAACTCCCAACAGCAGGAATGGATAGAAGGTCAGCACTGATAACCACTTGCCCTTTGCCAGATCCTGCCTGTTGCCATTGATGCTGTGTTCTTCTCTTTGTTAGGTGACGATGAACCTCAGGTAGCACAAGAAATATAGTGTAATATTTTTTAATTCTAACATTTACATATATCCCACATATAAATACATAATTGTATATAGTATGTATATTTTATTTATATTTACGTTGATGTGTATATATTTGTAGATATAGAACATGGTCCATCTACACACACACACACACACACACACACACACACACACGTGTCTATTATTCTAAGTGGGATTTAAGGTGGCTTTGCACAGGTGTCTAGAGTATTGTCAGATAACACATTATAGACACATAGGGAGGAAATATGCTTTGCTGTGTCGGCCTCACAGTGTGTGTGTCTCCTTGTGACCCACGTGGCCCCCATCCATTGCCTTGGTCTCTCTAAGAGCTGCACGTGTCTCTCTGAGGATCCGGGATGGATCCTTCATGGAGAAATTACTAATTAGGATCATGTCACTGGAGAACCTGTTAAGGATCGTGGACACCTTATGAATATTTTGTGATGGTGCCTTTATAGAATTGTTCCCGTTAGTCATTTCAAGACATGCTTCCTTTAGAATTCCTTTCAATCTGCTAGAGCAGCGAGCCGCATTGAATATAAATCCCAAATCTCTCTCGAATTGGCCACAATCCCTCTGGAGTCTGTGGATTTCCAGTATCTGACTGAATTTGGAAGAGAATTCTGAGTGCCTTTCAAACATAAGTGGTTCCTTGATCGGCCCTCACGAGTTTAATCTGTTTTAAATAAAATCTAGACCGTAGAATCCCCTTGGGTGGATTTCAGGGTGCCCCATTCTCTCTGGGAGAGCATCAGAAGACTTCTTTTTAAAAGAGAAAACTCCAACAAACTGAGGGTTCTAGAGGGGAGGGGGTGGGGGGATGGGTTAGCCTGGTGATGGGTATTAAGGAGGGCACGTGCTGCGTGGAGCACTGGGTGTTATCCGCAGACAATGAATCGTGGAACGCTGCATCAGAAACTAATGATGTAATGTATGGTGATTAACATAACAATAAATAATTAAAAAAGACAAAAAAAAAAAAAGAGAAGACTCCCTGTCTCACTTGGCGGAGCATTCGTTCCACTGTATTTTAGAATAATGCCTTTGCTATCCACAGCGAATCATCAATATTTATTGTTCTTTGTCAGTGTAGGGGCCACAGGACACTGAAATGTAATCTGATTGAGACACTAGTTGCCTGCTACCTCCTTATGGATGTCTACTACAGTGCGGTCTCGCTAAATTAATTTGTTTTTTAAATCCACTTCTGGGAGCCTCTGGGTGGCTCAGTCGGTGAAGCATCTGCCTTCGGCTCAGGTCGTGATCTCAGGGTCCTGGGACAGAGCCCTGCATCGGGCTCCCTGCTCAGTGGGCCGTTCGCTTCTCTCTCTCCCACTCCCCCTGCTTGTGCTCTCTCTCTGTCAAATAAATAAAATATTAAAAAAAAAAATAAGTCCATGTCTGGCCAGGTCACTAATCATTGACAAAAGAAGAAAATCCTATGTTCTTAGCCACGCCCCCTCAAGTCGGGCACCTCATGCCCCGTGAAGCTCTCCATGATACCCCCTTCGGCCGCCATGGGTGACATTTGCCTCTGGTCATCTGCTCGGTCGGGGCCCCTGGCGGGACTGGCCTCCCCCGCCCCCAGCACCCACCTCGTGCTGCTCCCCACCTCCCAGGGCTGGCCCGATGCCTTCCCAGCCTTCCTGTTGCAGCCCATCTCTCTCTGCTGGGGCCAGAGTGTCGTTTTATAGTGTTTACCTGTCACTCTGCTCTGCTTGACCTTTGTGCAGGGCATGCCGTGCACTGGTGTTGAATCATGCACGTAAAGAGGAAGATGCTCCCCTTCCCCGCACCTGGGAGGAATAGTGCCCGTCCCCCCGCACCCCCCAGCCAGCAGCGTGTCCATGAGCAAGTGCAGACACCTCCTTGCTGTCTGCCCCGGCCGGCCGTGGCCCTGAACCGTGTCTGCTGAGGGTCTTTGGTTGTCGGCTGAGAATCCAAGTCTCCATGAGAACCTGAGCCCGGGCCGAACACCAGGCAGGCTGGGGGCGTTTGGGGGTGTTCTCGCCTACTCTCTCCGGCCTGGAGCTGATCTGGCCCTGTGTGCCCGAGGTGCTGGCTGGGTGCGAGCAGGCATGTGGCCCGGGAAGCATTTCTCTGCAGCTGTTGGGCATTTCGACTCTCAGGTGCCCGGGCGTCTCCTTCCTCTGTAATATAGACCTTGGTGTTGTGTTTGTGCTTGTCAGCGTCTCCATGACCCGTGTCATTAACCACTCTGGACATAACCACTGTTCTTGGGTGTTTTTTTTTTTTTTTTTTTACACATTAAAAACCATTACTTTTTATTCATTAAAATACATTAAGTTCAGGGGCGCCTGGGTGGCATGGTTGAACATCTGACTGTTGGTTTCAGCTCAGGTCATGATCTGAGGGTGGTGGGATCGAGTCCCGGTTGGGCTCCATGCTCACCGGGGAGCCTGCTTGAGATTCTCTCTCCCTCTCCCTTTCCTGTAGCCCCCCGTAAAATCAATCAATCAATCTTTTTGTAAAATACCTTAAGTTCACACTTAGCCTAAAGCTATGCATTTCAAATCCACCACATAATCTTGTTCCCAATACAGAATATAAGAATTGCAGAGCATTCCTGTGCTGATATAATGATCCTGGAGTACTGATTTCTGTAATTTTCCACCGATCTTGGTTTTTTCTCCAGTGACTTGTTTCTCGTGCTTTTGAATGTTATATGAATGGTGTCATGCAATAGATACTTCTGAGTACCTAGGTATATTCGCTCGTCTTCTAGGTTGCATGTTGAATAGATTCTGTTTTTGTTCAAGGGTGATTTTAGGCACAGAAAATGTAATGCAGGGAAAGGACCTAAGGCACTGGGAGCTTTTATTTTAAATATTTTATTTTATTTTAAATGCCTTTTTATCTCAGAAAAGTTGAAGACTCAGAAGAAATTGCAGAATTTATACAGAGTCCCTGTGCACCCTTTACTCAGCTTCTCCCAGTGATACCGTGATTAATTTGGTCGTATATTACATGACAGTATCACATTGGCAAAACCAGGAAGTTGATTTTGGTACAACCTTAACTCGGGGGTTTGTACCCATTTAATGATTAAAATGTTGGCATGTTAACAGTGTACAGGAGAAATTGAAATTTACTTTAAAGTTAAAATGTGCCGGGTTGAAAATCATAAGGAAGATTGAAAAAGGAGCAGCTCAGATTTAGAGCAAATAAATTTGAATTGAATATTAAATTTGTATTCACCTGATAAATACTTATTAAATCTATTATGCATGGTGTTGTGTGAAGCACTTGCTGTACAATCCCTTTACACAATCCAGAGTGTTCTATGTAACTCTAATGTTTGGGTTTTTTTATGTACAATGCACTTTAAAGATTTTTATTTATTTATTTGTCAGAGAGAGAGAGCACAAGTAGGGTGAGCAGCAGTGGGAGAGGGAGAAGCAGGCTCCTCACTGAGCAAGGAGCCTGATGTGCGACTCGATCCCAGGACCCTGGGATCATGACCTGAGCCGAAGGCAGACGCTTAACGACTGAGCCACCCAGCTGTCCCTGTACAATGCACTTTACTTAAGTGACCTATTTGCTAAAAATGCTTAGACAAGATGACTCCTTGTAATAATTTTGTGATACATTCTTTTTCCACCTTGCACAGGAGCCTGGCCTTATTTTATTATTCCTAAAATTGAAAGGCAGCTCTAGTTGAGCCTCTGTCCACTTCGCTGTCTTTTAGGAACATGAATGTTTCCTTCTCATTAGGGGATGAATGTGGACTCTTGCTTGTTGTTTTTTCTTTTTCTTTTTCTTTTTGATTAAGATTTTATTTATTTTTTTGACAGAGAGATAGAGAGAGAACACAAGTAGGCAGAGAGGCAGGCAGAGGGAGAGGGAGAAGCAGGCTCCCTGCTGAGCAGGGAGCCGGACGTGGGGCTCGATCCCAGAACCCTAGGATCATGACCTGAGCCGAAGGCAGATGCTTCACCAACTGAGCCCCCCAGGTGCCCTGGACTCTTGCTCGTTATTAATCACAATGGCAGAAGTACGGTGTGTGGACCGGAGCTGACAGTGCAGGCTCAAGACCGCATCTTCTGTTTCGACAGGTCTCTGACCTTTCTGTCTCTCTTAACTCTTCCATTTCCAGTTCTCATGTGTGAATTAACTCTTACTTCATCTTCCCAGGGGTCAGTCTGCCGTCCAAGCCACAGTCACATCTTCCAAGGACCTAGATGTTGAAAAAGAGCAAACAAGAGTGTTGAAAGGAAGAACCAGTGAAGACCTTCTTGTGTTATACAACCTTAGTAAAAGCTACAGAAGCTTCTTTAAGAGGACCACTGCTGTGCAAGATATTAGTTTGGGCATACGAAGAGGAGAGGTAAGGACGTTCTATTTGTGCCCCTTTCTGTTACAAACCCATGTATCTCTGTGCATTGGATTGTGTTAGGCTCAGGATATCTGCGATCGGAGCCAAGAGCCTTCGAATTTCTGGAATTTCTGCAAAAATCAGTAGACACAGAATCTGAGTAGAGAGTCTATTGGCTCTTTCCCCAGCGAAAACTTTGCTGACTGACGGATGGGGTTTATTCTGTTTCGTAATGTTAAAAACTTCATGTGATTAAAGAGTTTTAATCATTGTTTATGCTATGGGATGACATTTTATTGAGTACAAATACTTTATCAGTTCAATTAATTCAGGGAACCTCTTCTAACTCTAACTTGGACTGCCATTCTTTTTAACTGGCCAATTAAGCCCATCTAGTAAAATGTTCTTTGGGAAAGGGAAAGAACACTCACACCAAAGCAATAGCTCAGAATTTTTTTGCCATGGATATGGCATTAATTCTCGTAGAAATGTTTAATCAGAACTGATAGAAGCCATGCAAATTGTTCCTGATTTGTGCTTAATTGCATAAAAAGAAATCAACTCTGAAAGTGATTACCTTTAATTAACTGTTAAAAATAAGAGGTACCTTGCATTCATATTGTTCCCAGCTCCTGAGAGACTCGAGGCAGGTTACATGGTTACGTGATTGGCGGCCATGCTGCACTGTGAGCAGAGAGCAGGTGTTTCAGAGAGGACTATTCAGAGGGAAAAAGAAGCCTGGGGACCAATCTAAGTTGATCCAGGAGTAGCCTTACGTGCTGCACTGTGGTTTGTGGCTGAAGAGGACTGTATGCTAAGGAAGGAGTTTTTTTGGCCACTCAACCCAAAGACTAACTCTGCAACCTTTGGCATCATATTGACTATTTGTTTTACCTCTACTTCAAAAATCATTTTTAGTTTTGCCATTACTTGTCGGGGTAGTTTTAAGGTGAAGGGTAAGAGAAAAACTTGGAACACTTCATAAGGGAGATGCTCCAGAGATCTGAGATGATCCGAGGTGCCACTTACATTTGAGTTCTGGTTGCTGGACTTTTTGTGGACATGGTTTAAATGCTTAGATGTGAAATGCTTTGTAAGAGCCAGTGGAAGAGACAGAGAAGACTGAGCTATGTCCCCGTCCCTCTAGGAATGAATAACTGGGTAGGAAACAGAAGACCATGATCACGTAGCATGTTAGGTAATGGCAAGGTGAGGTTAGAAGCGCGTGAGTGGTACTGCCTTAGAGCTGTCAGTCCAGAAATGGCAGCTGGGTCCATGGGTTGGATGGTGGGAGAGATCCAGTCGAGATGGGGGGAACATGGCTATGAAAGCAGGTGGTAATTCAGGGAAGCACCTGTCATCCAGAGGTACCACATAGGGTCCTGTGGTAATTAGGTAGGGCCAGCGCCAGGAAAGCCAGAACAGGCACTTTCCCAAGATTCAAGGAGCAGGGAAGTCAGCTGTGGTCAATAGACAGAAAGCCAGCTGATGAACCACACAGACCCAGTCTCCACCACAGAATCTCTAGCTAAGAACATACTGACAGATAAAGACGAGGTCTAGAAAAGACAGCAAGAAGGCCATTTTTCACCTGGAATATAAGACAACATTGAACCAAACACTCCCCCCCGCTCCCCCCCCCAAATGTTGATGCTGAGTGTCAGAGTTTAGAACTAACCGTTCTCTTCTTGACTCATGTCAGGATCAGCTTAGAGTCCGAGTTGGGGGTGGGCAGAAGGGGAGGGAGAGTGGGGAGAATATTTTAAGAATGTACTTTATATTTTGAAGATTTTATTTATGTGCGAGAGAACACGCACATGCGAGTGCAGGACGGGCAGGGGGAGAGAGAGAGAGAATCTTGAGCAGACCCCGTACTGAGCAGGGAGCCTGATGTGGGGCTCGATCGTATAACCTGAGATCATAACCTGAGCCAAAACCAAGATTCAGAAGCTTAACCAACTGAGCCACCCAGGCGCCCCGAGAACGTACTTTAAGCGGTGTCCAGAGGATAATGATTACAATGATGTGAGTTTCAAAAACTACCACCTTCCACAAAGGGACACAGTTAGGACCTTGTTGGGACTGCCCCCCAGAGGACGGGGGATCTCAGCACGATCCTGGTAGTTGGCATTCACTTCTCACCCTCTGGAGTGTTCCTTACACAGATTCACTCATCGCAGGTGATTGTCGATATGGTCACACCACTCAGACGCCACGGTCTTCTCCAGAGTGCTTTGTACAATCGTGTGGTTTTAAAGATCTGGGAGTATCAGAAACCAAAAATGTCTGCTCTGAGCTGGCTGCTGCTTCTCTCCTTTCAGTGCTTTGGGCTCCTGGGGCCCAACGGGGCCGGGAAGAGCACCACATTCAAGATGCTGAGCGGGGATGCCCCTCCGACCTCAGGACATGCTGTCGCCAGGACTCCCACAGGGTAAATCCAGATGCGGTCATTCTTGCTGCCTGACACACAGCCCGTGTTCCCTCAGTCCTATGCCTGGAGTCTGAGATGCACTTCCCTCCAGATTCACCCTCCAGTTGGCTGCCAGGTGCCTCTCCTCAGACAGGGAAGAGCTCCAGGGCCAGTGAGATAAGGTCCCTACATCTGGCCACAGGGTCAAGGACATGTCTGCAGAAAGCACGCAGGGCTGCCCTCTTTTGTGGCCCCTGATGGGCTCTGGGTGTCTGGCTGCTGACACAGGTGAGTGGGAAATGGCCAGGGGCTGGCTCTTCTTTCTTCACCAGCAGATCCAGCTTCAAACACCCCCACCCATGGGACAGTGGCCCCAGGGGGCTATGTGGTTTCCCTCTTTCACCACCCAGACCCCCTCTTTCAGGGGGTTGACAGCTTTGGACCGGGGAGAGTAAACGTATGAAAATCCAGACGGTGGCATCTGGGGAAGCAGGGAAGACATCTATCCCCCCTTGCTGCAAATACTATGGAAGATTGTGGGTGTTCTGCATGCCGCAGACTGTCCGAGGCCACCGGGTCCCGTGGGGGCTCTATGGGTAACCCCACAGAGTCTTATCTCCACGTGTCACTCCTAAAGCAGCCAGTTAGGGTGCATATCACCTCATTCTCTGATTCCTTCCGAGCTGCACTGCTGACTTGGGGACATGGACCCGGGGGTGTGGGTGCCATCAGAAGTGTGGTCATCGAGTCAGATGAGGTGCTGACTTCTCTGTCCCTGCTCTGGTCAGGGCCGTTAGAGGTTCTTGTCTCTCCAAAGAAGGAGAATCCTGGTTCCAAACCTCTCTGGAGGCTGGATTGGCTGCTTGCTTCTTGCTGTAAGTTTGCCCAAGGAGCTGACTTGCCCCAGTTGCACTAACTAAAATCTCCCGCTTGCAAGTTTAGGGCTCTTTCCGGGCGGGCCCTCTGCATGCCGTCATGTGAGTCCCAAAACGGATGTTTCCATGGCTCCCTCTATATGCTCACTTCTTCCTTTCCATACCGGATTATAAGGTCCCTGGCATATATCTTTTTTTTCTACTGCAGCAAATTCACTGCAACTTGACAATGTTGATAATAGATTTCAGACATCCGTTGCTCAACTTACATAAGGAAAACCATGTCCTCCGAAGGTCCTTCTATAAATAGCTCCCGTCTGAGTACCGTAGTTGATTTCATAGCCTGTCTGTTGGGGTCACCGAGTCACTTTTAAGTATGCCTGGAAATAATGCACTTGAGATTTGTATATATGGGTTCAAATAGAGTAATTGAAAAAAAGTTGTTCAAAAATATTAAAATCACCCATGAATTGGCTAATTCTTTGCATCGACAAATACTTACTGTCCTTCTATGATGTGCCAGGCAGTGGGAGATTTTCTTGGACTCTTAAAATGCAGTGTTAATATTTACATGTCTCCTGCTGGTGTAATTTATAGACATACATTCATATTTGTGTGTATGTATCTAATTTTTAAAAAAGATTTTATTTATTTGAGAGAGAGAGAGAGAGAGGGCGAGAGAGCAAATGAGCAAGTAGAGGGGCGGAGGGTGAGGCAGAAGCAGACCCCCTGCTGAGCAGGGAGCCCAATGTGGGGCTCAATCCCAGGATCCTGAGATCATGACCTGAGCCGAAAGCAGACACTTCATCAACAGAGCCACCCAAGCACCCCTATATCTAATTTTATCTATCATCTGTGTGTGAAGTATGGGTGATTAAATGTGTTTGTGTGGAGAGATGCATATTTTAAAATCAGACAAGAATACAAAGATCATTTATTTGGTATACTTCATTTACATTATTCCACGAGCATCTCCCAATCCCCTTCCATAATAGTTATTGTTTTAATTTTTTACAAATCTGGTGGGCATGAAATCTCATTGTTAAATTAATTCGCACTTCTTTGATTATTCATGAACTTACTTGCATGCTTTTCCCAAACATTTATTTGTTTGGTAGGTTTCCTTCCTGCCAATTTCCTGTCATGCCCTTTGTTCTTTTCTCTATAAGGTTGTCTGTCTTTTGGTTACTCATTAATGTAAGAGTTTTTCATACATTCCACTGGAAAGTAATCTTTTTTTTAATTTTAATTTTATTATTTTTAAAATTTTTATTTTTAAAATTTTACTTAAATTCAAGTGTAATATTGGTTTCAGGAGTAGAATTTAGTGATTTGTCACTTACATATAACACCCTGTGCTCATCCCAACACATGCCCTCCTTAATTCCCATCACCCAGTTAACCCCTCCCCTCCAGCAACCCTCAGTTTGTTCTCTATAGTTAAGAGTCTCTTATGGTTTGCCTCCCTCTGTTTTCATCTTATTTTAGTTTTCCTTCCCTTCTTCTACGTTCATCCATTTTGTTTCTTAAATTCCACATCTGAGTGAAATCATGTATTTAACTCTGTCTGACTTATTTCGCTTAGCATAATACCCTCTAGTTCCATCCTCCTCATTGCAAATGGCAAGATTTCATTCTTTTTGATGGCTGAGTAGTATTTCAGCCAATGAAAAGTACATTGTATATAAAAAATATATACAGTGTATATATACACCATATATGTACATTGTGTGTGTCCATATATATATCTATGTACATCTTTTTTAAATTTTTTTTTAAAGATTTTATTTATTTGACAGAGAGAGACACAGTGAGAGAGGAAACACAAGCAGGGGGAGTGGGAGAGGGAGAGGGAGAAGCAGGCTTCCCGTGGATCAGGGAGCCCGATGCGGGGCTCAATCCCAGGACCCCGGGATCGTGACCTGAGCCGAAGGCAGACGTCTAACGACTGAGCCACCCAGGTGCCCTTTATCCATTCATCGGTCGATGGACATTTGGGCTCTGTCCATAGTTTGGTTATGGTTGATAATGTTGCTATAAACATTAGGGTGCATGTGCCCCTTCAAATCAATATTTTTGTATCCTTTGGGTAAACACCTAGTGGTACAGTTACTGGATCGTAGGGTAGCTCTATTTTTAACTTTTTGAGGAACTTCCTTACTATATTCCAGAATGGCTGTGCCAGTTGGCATTCCCACCAAATAGAAACTAATCTTTTGTATGTATTATGTGTTTTAAGAATTATCTTTCAGTGGTACCTTGAATTTTAACTTTGTTTTATAAGTTTGTGTGTGTAGATGTTTGCAGTTTTGATGAAGCCAATTTATCATTTTTTCCTTTGTTATTTCTTATTCTTTGAATCTTAAGAAATTCTTCTCTTTCTAAGGTCATAAAGCTTAACATTCTTGTATTTAATTTATATTTAGAGTTTATATTTAGAAACACTGTGTGGTAGAAATATAATTTGATGTTTTTCCTTTTTTTTCAAATATAGGTATTTATTTT
Organism: Callorhinus ursinus; assembly: GCF_003265705.2. Classification (NCBI taxonomy): domain Eukaryota; kingdom Metazoa; phylum Chordata; class Mammalia; order Carnivora; family Otariidae; genus Callorhinus; species Callorhinus ursinus. Next base: position 6,260,346 of record NW_027397122.1, on the reverse strand, counting down.
TTATTTTTAGAGAGAGTGAGAGAGAGCAGGGGGAGAGGGGCAGAGGGAGAGAGAGAATCCCAAGCAGACTCCAGGCTCGGCTCAGCACAGAGCCCCACGCAGAGCTCGATCCCATGACCCTGAGATCATGACCTGAGCCGGAATCAAGAGTCTGAGGCTCAACTGACCGAACCACCCAGGCGCCCCTTGATTTTTTTTTCTATCCTGAGTTCCAGTTTGGTTAATGCCATTTTTTCACCACGGTGTCTTCTTGTCCATCAGTCGGAAGCACTTCTCTATATACCGTGTCCTCAATATGCTGGGGCCCTTGGCCTTGATTTCTCTTGCTTCGTGATGCATCCCACATAGCTTCCCTGCCTGTCTGTCTTCTGAGTTCTTGATTTTCAGAATTGTTTGAACTCCTTTGGGACCTTTTTATTATTTTTAGGATCATTTTACCACTCACTGTAAAAAATGTCACATTATTTACATTTTGATTGGAATTGCATCGCATTTATACTATAATTTGAGGAAGTTGAGATCTTGATGAAATTCTGTTTGCCTTTTCCATGACTGTAGTATATATAGACATTTATTTAGGTTGTTTAAAAAATAACATTTATTTATTTATAAAAGATTTTATTTATTTATTTGAGTTTATTAGAGAGAGAGGGCAGGAGCACGAGCAGGTGGAGGGGCAGAGGGAGAGGGAGAAGCAGACTCCCCACGGAGCAGAGAGCCCAACTCGGGACTCGATTCCAGGACCCTGAGATCATGACCTGAGCCGAAGGCAGACGCTTAACCTGCTGGCCCATCCAGGCACCCCTAAAAAATACATTTAATTATACTTTGTAGTTTTCTTTACAGAGTGCATGCATATCTTTTTCAGATTTATTCATCCAGATGAATTTGTCTCTATCAGGAAGTATTTAATCTCTTAATGGTTTGTTCTTTTGAATTTCTTCTCGTTAGATTTTCTCATAGCTTGGGACTCCGCTAGCTGGCCTCCCAAGTGAGTGCGTTCGTGTGTTTTGCGTTTGCTCTCTTTTCCTATGTGTCGCCTTCTGTCAGTTGGGTGCTTCCTTCCCCCCTTGATTCTCCAGCTATCCCATGCAGAGCCAGGTCTTGTGTTGAAGGATTTGGGGTCCCAGCCTGCAGCTATAGGGGAGACTGTCCCATTCCCAGTCACGGCACAGCTTCGTCTGGGTGCTGTGCTGCTGACCAGCCTGGAGGATTAGCAGCTTTCTTGTACCCCAGGTTCCCAGCCCGCTTCTCTCAGCCTCGCTCAGGAGAGGTGGGGCTGTGCTGTAGACCCAGCTATCACACCGGACCTGGTTCTGGTCCCTCTTCGTCAAACAGGAGTGCGTTTGGTCCCCATGACCTTGCAGGGGCCAGACTCCTAGCTGCTTTATGTAACTCAGATCGGAAACCCAGCAGGCAGTGGCTCGAGATCCTGCTCTAGGGTTCTTCTTGTTTCTAATGCCTGGAGATATTTGAGTGTGTGTTTCTTTTCTAGACACTAATTACATAGCCATGAAGGAAGCAAATAAAATCTATTCACCATTTTTTGCGTGTACAGGAAGACATGTAAAGCATTGTGTCCACAGTTTCCATTGAGATTTTAATTGCTTTTATGTGGCATTTATAGATTAATTTGTCAAGGACTGAAATTTTTATTCTGTGTCTTCTCTTCTGCAAACCTTGCACTATCCAAGAACTCTCAAAATAATATGAAATGGCAGTACATCTACTGCTCACTAGGGTGGAAGTATTCGTTTTACTAAATGTGATGGTTTGGAAACCATGTACATATTATTTGTCTTGTTAGTATTATTTTGTAATTTTATTTAAAGTTCTTTAAGGCAAATCTTAAATTTCTCATTTTAGCATTCATACAAATGAACATTTTGTAGTTCTTTTTCTTTTGACATCTTGATGTCATTAATGGAAGATTTTTGATTACTGAGCTCTTCTTACCTTCCCGCAGTAAACTTAATTTTGTTATGGATGTACATTTCCTTTTATTTACTAAATTTTGTGTAGAATTTTAAATTTATGATTCATAAGAAAAAGTAGGTTGCTGTTGAAAACTTTCATTTTCTAACCTTCCTGTTGAATTATTCCTATTTTTAATTTCTGTTGTAATTTTGACTATACTTTCTTAAAGACCTATTTACTTAATTTAAAAATTTTAACTACTGCAGGGCGCCTGGGTGGCTCAGTCGGTGAAGCGTCTGCCTTTGGCTCAGGTCACGATCCCAGGGTCCTGGGCTCGAGCCCTGCATGGGGCTCCCTGCTCAGCGGGGAGCCTGCTTGGAATTCTCTCTCCTTCTGCCCCCCGCCCCTCCACTCTCTCTTTCTCAATCTCTCTCAAATAAATAAATAAATACATAAATTTTTTTGACATAGTAAAAATGAAATAATTTTAGACTTGCCAAAAAAATAAAAATTTTTTTTAAAGATTTTATTTATTTGTTTGAGAGAGAGAGAATGAGAGACAGAGAGCACGAGAGGGAAGAGGGTCAGAGGGAGAAGCAGACTCCCCGCTGAGCGGGGAGCCCGATGCGGGACTCGATCCCGGGACTCCAGGGTCATGAGCTGAGCCGAAGGCAGTCGCCCAACCAACTGAGCCACCCAGGCGCCCCCAAAATGAAAAATTTTTAACTACTTCTAACTTCTAACTAATTCTAACTTCTTGATTTGAGTGATTTTTAAAGTCTTCCTTCTCTAAATAACTTATCAAAACATTAAGTCTATAGATACTCTTCTTTGTCCAGCTCTACCTTGGCCCTGAAAATGTAAAAAGTGGTATTATTGCTCTTACTGTCCTTTAAATGACATATATAATTTTGAGTTAATCTTTCAGCAAGTTTCATAGAAGAACATTTCTGATACTCAAAACCTTGTGTTTCTTTGTTTAATTTTTTAAAAAATTTCCTTTTAAGAAACTTTCCAATGAAGTATAAGTTACAAAGAGAAAAGAAGTTCTCAGTGAATTTTTACAAAGCAAATACACTTTTATAATATGTACCTAGCTCGGAAAGAACCAGATTGATACCCCTTAGACCCTTCAGATCCTAGAGTAACTCCTAGCCTGATTTTTTTTAGGGAGGGAAAGGGGGAGAGGTGTGGAAGGAGAGAGAGAATCTCAAGCGGACTCCCCGCTAAGTGCAGAGCCCCATTCAGAGCTCAATCTCACGACTCTCCTGAGATCATGACCTGAGCCAAAATCAAAGAGTTGGATGCTTAACCGACTGAGCACCCCGGTGCCCCCTGATTTTTTTTAATGTAGCTTAGTGTATTATTATAAGATCAACACTTCTCTAACCAAGACTCAGGCTAATTAATAGAATTTTGACTGCTAACCCAGAACCACTCTGTGTGCCCGTACCAATTACTACCTCATTCTTCTAGAAGATTCTCTGCAGCTTTATCACCCAAGGTTGTCCCTAGACGCCATTTGTAAATACTCAATACAACCTTCACGTCCCTCAGTCTGCAGGTCTCTCTCCATCTCTTTCTTTTCCTTGTAATCCTCCTGTTGATCCCGCGCCATTGAACTAGGAGAGAGAGCAGTCTGTAGGCTTTGCTGGTTGAGTACAGACGGTGAAGTTTCACATGCTTCTCTGTCCTCTCTTGCAAGGTGCAGCTGGATCCAGAGGCTTAATCAGGCTCAGGTTCCTATTTAAACATGTTGACCGCTTTATTATGTCGTTAAAGTACATGACTTAGGCATGAGTCAGTAGGAGGTAGTGTTGTTTACTTTCCTCAGGGGCACATCCTGTCTGGTTCTCACTCTGTACTTACTTATTTATTACTGAAATATAATTGACGTATAATATTGTGTTGGTTTCAGATGTACAATGTACAGATGTCAACAGTTTTGATGCCTCATGCCGAGGTTAATGCATTCTTTCCACGGGGACTACACGACAGGGATATTCCAACTCTTATCTTTAGTTTTCATTGACTAGCTGGGATAATTTTATACGGAGTTGCTCTCACCACATTTTATTTGATTACTCAGAGTATATAGTTAATATTAAAAATGACAGAAGGGTGCTTGTTATTTACCATTTTTATTTACCTATTTTTCCAGATAATCAGTTTCCAGCCATCCTCAGAGGTGGAAAAATTAGGGTTGGTTTGGTGTTGATAATGCCATCCCAGTTTCATTCTGACAGATGTAGAATACATCTGAAAAATCACAGAGTTTTCTTCGTGCCTGTTTTCCCCTTTTGCTTCTTAGGATCTCTGTTTTCCTGCCTCTCCCATTTCCCGCTTGTCTGGTTTCCTCCCCTGTGTACTAGGAAGGATAACTCACAGGTTTGAATGGAATGTGCTGAGATCTTCTGTAAAAGCCACCTTGTCCAATAACAGGCATGGACTCTGATTTAAGAAATATTTGCTTCCCTAACTTAAATGAAGACGTTGGAGACCTGAGAACCTGCCCCACTCCAAATGCTACATGCTTACCCATTACGCTGTCTGAGTTGACTTTCTTTTTTTAAGGATTTTATTTATTTATTTATTTGAGAGAGAGAGAGAGAGACACAGCAGTAGCAAGAGGGACAGAAGGAGAGGCAAAAGGAGAGAGAATCCCAACCAGACTCCAAGCTGAGCATGGAGCCTGATGCAGGGCTCGATCTCATAACCCTGAGATCATGACCTGAGCTGAAACCAAGAGTTGGGACGCTTACCCGACTGAACCAGCCAGGCATCCCTGTCTGTGTTGGCTCTTTACTGTTGTAATTGCTGTGTCTATGGGCAGAGAATACAATTATTCTTTGGTTGGTCTGTGTCAATTGATAAAATGTCAGTGTTTGGAACTATCGTGTTCAATAGCAGGAAATAGAACTGATCGGTTGGGTGAGTGTTTAAGGTATGTGTGATCCTGGTGAAGACTCTGAAAGGGAATCCCATGTATGGAATAGAAGCTGTCAAGTTACTATGCTATTGATTTTCCCTGCAATTGTAGAAGGAAGAAGGTGTTGTTTTGTTTCTTGGGTGGTGTGCGTGCGTGCATGTGTGCGTGTGTGTGTTTCCCTAACTTCTCTATTTACCAGTACATATGGACAAAAGAATCCAAATTTCCAAAGCAAACAAAAAATATATGGTCTGTTTTCCTCATCCCTGGAAGCCTGACTCTTGTTCCTAATGCCACCCCATCATTTGTAAACTAATTGGAAAATGAAATTCAAATAGCTGTTCTTGAAAGAAAGAATACATTTACATCTCCTTAATGGCCTGCAAGTCCCTTATTATACTACATATCTGTGTAATTAGTTTAATTATAACTAAATCACACTTGCATTAATTATATTTTTAACCTTGATTATTTGTAATGTTAATTACACATTGGTATTCAAGGAATTAAATGGGTAATTAGAACACAATGGAATGTTTAACTCTATAGAGAGCTGGTATACATCTTCCTGCCCCTGAAACTCATAACTTACTGCTACCTAATTGGAATACATTGATACAGTCATTCATTATTTTAAGGCCCCCTTTGTGTCTTTTTTGAGGTTATATTATCAGGAACAGGGCCCTTCTCATTGCTTGTTTAATTTATTAACATCTATGAATGTGTGTCCTCCAATTTGAGATGTCTACAGAGTTTCATAACTGACCATTATAATTTGGTTTAAATTATCTTGAGCTTCTGGTACAATGCCAGTGGTCACAGATGGGAAGACTGCAGGCCAGTGATCACATGCGTTTTTATTTGGCCAGTACAGCGTATGCATTTTGGGATTGGACTGCACTTGGTCAGAATGTAGACTTCCTAGTTTTTCCCAGTCCCCACCCCTCCACATTGCCTCGCTTCTGACACCATCAGATGTGTAGGTGGACCGTTTGTGGCCCCTAGACAGAATAAATGCTCATCACGGTAGTTATAATGTACTGTGACTCTAGGCTTCACCAAGCGTTACGCTACATGAAGGGCTTGGCGTTTTTGATCTCATCTGGCAGTTGTAACAGCCTCGGGGAGAGGACCTCATCCTGACTGAACTGATCAGGAATCTCAGGTGCAGGGCATTACGTGGTGTGCCAGGAGTCAGACTTCTGAAAAGGGGCGGAGGATCTGAATCTGAGCTTTCAACGTAGAACTTACCAGATCGCTGACTGTTGGAATTCACAAGGACTAAGGTGCTGCGTCAGAGCCAGCCGATGCCGGCCTGGCCCTTCCTGGAATCAGACTCTGGAAGTTTCCAGAGGGATAAGTTGTGCAGCCTTACCACGAGGCCGTCACCCCTCGGTCCTGGCTGCATTGTGTTTGCAGGCTGTGTCAGCTTTGTGCTGGTCCTGCTGATTTATGATTATCCACAGGTAAATATTTACATGGTGAAAAGGAAACCAAACAAAGCCCAAGCCTTATTTGCATATTCCCTTTTAATTTACCTCTCTTACCTTTTCTTGATCTGGTTTTTTTTCTTAAGATTTATTTGTTTATCTTAGCGAGAGAGCACAAGTGGGGGGGGAAGGGGCAAAGGGAGAGGGAGAGAAGCAGACTCCCTGCTGAGCAGGGAGCCTAATGTGAGGTTCGATCCCAGGACCCTGGGATGAGCTGAAACCAAGACGCTCAACTGAGTGAGCCACCCAGGTGCCCCTACCTGTTCTTCATCTTGATCTTTACTTCTAGTTTTTGGTAAGACTTTCACTCTGATCCCAATAATAACTATATATATGTATATACATATATAAAATATTTCTTTCAAAAGAGCTTATATATAGCAAAACTTTTACCTTTTCAGACATAGATACACTCAGATTATGGTACTTATCTGAGTATGTATTGGCCATATATATGTGTGTGTATGTACATGTGTATGTGTGTGTGTGTAATATAATAACATATAATATAATGTATGTAATTATATGTGTAATTTTTGTGGTAAAACAGACACTTTTTAAAAA
>NW_027397122.1:6188375-6253046 GCF_003265705.2 Callorhinus ursinus | reverse complement strand
GGATGTCTTCTTTGGAAAAATGTCTGTTCATGTCTTCTGCCCATTTCTTGATTGGATTATTTGTTCCTTCGTGTTGAGTTTGGTAATTCCTTTATAGATTTTGGATACTAGCCCTTTATCTGATATGTCATTTGCAAATATTTTCTCCCATTCTGTCGGTAGTCTTTTGGTTTTGTGGACTGTCTCTTTTGCTGTGCAGAAGCTTTTGATCTTGATGAAATCCCAAGAGTTCATTTTTGCCCTTGCTTCCCTTGCCTTTGGCGATGTTTCTAGGAAGAAGTTGCTGCGGCTGAGGTCGAAGAGGTTGCTGCCAAAACACAGACACTTTTATTTACACTTTAGAAAGCAAACAGACTGCCCACAAGGAATGGTCAGGAACCTTGAAGTGTAGCTCCTCGATTCATCTGTGTAAATCGTTTTTCTGGCCACAGTAGGTGACTTTTAACTTCCCTTTCAGAAACTTCACAACTTCGTGTATTTCAGGATACTTCTAACTTGGTAATAATGTTGCCAAATTCCCCTGAGGCCATTACTTAATATTTCTCATAGGAAACCATGATGCTTCTCAAGCATACAATTAAGAAGATACTCATACCTGGACATTTTGTAGGGAAACTGCGGAATCCAAATATACAGACAAGATCTTAAGGAAAGAAGAGAGAAAAAGACCATAAAGGAGTAAAATTAGGCTTGTGCCTGCTCAAAATGGCAGCCACCAACCACTTGTGGCTTTGAAGCTTCATAAAATTTTTTTCTTTTTTTAATTTATTCGGTGGGGGAGGGGCAAGGGAGAGAGAATCCCAAGCCGACTCCGTGCTGAGCCTGGAACCTGACGCCGGGCTCGGTCTCACGATCCTGAGATCATGACCTGAGCTGAAATCAAGAGCCAGATGCTGAACCGACTGAGCCACCCAGGCGCCCCTAAGCTTCCATTTAAATACATTCACTTAGAAATCTAAGTCAGCGGGATATATGAGTTTAACAGTGTCTGTTTCAGACAGATACAGAACATTTTCATGGTTGCAGGAAGTTCCCTTGGACTTGTGCTGAATTAAATGAATGGCCACCTTCTCAGCAGCGAGACTATAAACCGGAAGAACAGAATAGCAGCTTCCCGGAAGGAGCCGGAAGGAAGCTTTGACAGGTTAACGGTAGATGTATCTGGATAGGGATTATGGATAGTTTTTATTCGTTCCTTGTTCCCTCCTTTCCTTTCCAAATCTTGTGTTATGATCCTGTGTTAAATTGTCAGGTAATTAAATGATAAGCAATAGAAAAACTCTTTTAAGACACAGGCATTCTTGGGGCGCCTGGGTGGCTCAGTCGTTAGGCGTCTGCCCTCGGCTCAGGTCGTGATCTCAGGGTCCTGGGATGGAGCCCTGCATCGGGCTCCCTGCTCAGAGGGAAGTCTGCTTCTCCCTCTCCCTCTGCCCCTCCCCCTGCTCGTTCTCTCTCTCTCTCAAATAAATAAAATCTTAAAAAAAATAAAAGACAGGCATTCTCGTCACATGTCAGACCAACGTTTTGGAGTCTGTTCCATTTTAATGCGTGCAGCTGGGACAGACCTTTCCTCTCTTCCTTCCCCCCTTGGCTTCCTCCTGTCTTAAGTGATCACTATCTGAGAATTCATGTGAGCAATAACTGTTAGGCACTGTAATGCCATCACGTTGCTAAGTATTCTGGGTGTCACACTTAGGGACTTATATACAGATTACTCTGCTTCATTTAAACCACTGTAATACCAATTTTGCAAAAAAGGCATAGGACTCATTTATTGCTTCTAAAAGCCTTATTTTTCTTTAGACTAACATGAATCACAGATTAGAGTAATTTAAATCATAAGCTCACCAACTAGGAATTACTTGAAAATTTGTTTCTCTCCCATTTTAAATTAAATGGCAATTTGCAATACTAATACTGACTTAGGGAAACAACGAAGGGAAATCGTCTATAATCTTATATGAAGGCGATTATTGTTCTTGTAGTCCCGGTTTTGAAAAACCAATTCTGCCATCTCTCCGTATCTATGTGTCATCTCCCCTTCATCTCTCGTGTGTGGGCATTATATATGTATCTCTCAGTAATTTCTATGTACCCATCTATCGTGCTTGTATTATGCCCGTGTGCATCTACTACATCTATTTATCACGTCTCTCTCATTTACTTACCTGTCTGTCCTGTAAACAGACATAGACACACATAAACACACATCGTTGCCACAATCATATTAACTGTTCATTCATTTCATCCAGGTTTCCAGTTTTCATATCATATCAGGAGTGTTTATCATTCGTGATGCGCAGATTACATACTGATCCTCCCTTCTATTCCACCGGATTTCTGTGTCTACACGTACTGAGCCATTTCTCTATCATACAATTATGTTCTTCTTTTTTTTAATCTTACCTCATTTTTTTAAAGATTTATTTATTTATTTGAGAGAGGGAGAGAGAGCAGGGGGGAGGGGCAGAGGGACGAGGGAGAGGGAGAATCTTAAGCAGGCTCCACACCCAGCTCGGAGCCCAATGTGGGGCTCGATCTCATGACCCTGAGATCACGACCTGAGCTGAAATAGAGTCAGACACTTAACTGACTGCACCACCCAGGCGCCCCTCACACGATTATATTCTTACGTGAATTTTCCTTTCTTGAAGCAAAGTGTCTCTTGGATCCAACCCTCTTACTCTGTAAGAGACGGTGATGTCTGCTGTGTGGAGGTGTTAGACATGGCAGAGGGCACAGATCAGCCACCAACCCTGACGTCAGGGGGGCAGGCCAGATCGTCACTGTACACTGACGGTTTCCAGGAGATGCACAGTGCCTTCTGCCTCAAGCTTTCCGGCAGAGGGTGTACCCCGAGTTCAGAGTCTAGAAGCTTGGTTCTGTGCACATCTTTTTGCTTCATGTCTGCTAACATATTACCTTAGATGGGGTTTGCTTCCCGTCCATGTTTGCTTCATGTCTGCTAACATATTACCTTAGATGGGGTCTCTGCCATTCGGAGTGTCTTTCTGACTCATGACCAACAGAGCTGTTGCACCACTAGGGCTGAGAATGTCATTTCATTCATTCATTCATTCATTCATTCATTCATTCATTTTTGAGAGAGGGAGCGTGAGCAGGGAAGGAGCGGCAGAGGGAAAGGAGAGAGAGAATCCTAAACAGGCTCTACACTCAGCTCAGCACAGAGCCCCATGCAGGGCTCGATCCCACAACCCTGGGATCATGACCCGAGCCTCACCCAAGAGTTGGACACTTAATTGACTGAGCCACCCAGGCGCCCCTGTCATTTCTTGTGTTAATGGAAAATTCTTTCAGTATGTGAAGAACTGCTGACCTCTCACACATAGTGTGCGGTGTAATTTATTATTTCGCACTGGGACTGTATCCTACACCAACACACATCTTTCTCTGGTCCTATACTGACCTACCAGTGTAATTAAATCATCTTGGGTTATCTGTTTGTTTCATCACAAAGTGATATTAGAAAAACTCTGAAAATCCCTGGGCAGAGCTATGTCCCTCAGCATTTTGTTAATTAAAGGATAATGTTCTCTGAAGACGAATATTGGAGGCAATTGCTTCCTTTCCTAGACATTTAAACACGAAAGCTAGGTTGAGGTTGTCGTCAATTTACAATCGTTTTTCCGTGAGGTTATTCTAACAGAACCCTGTTTTCTTTAATGAATAAAATAGGCTGCTGGGGGTAGGGGTTGGTAGGAACACCAACTTGATACATTTGATTTCCTTTGTCCAAAGATTGTCAGAAGCAATCTCAAACTTAGAGGTTATCTGTTGAGCTGTGTCAAAAGTTCTCAGATGAGCTTTTAGTGTTAAAATCAGTTCATGTATTGTCTAAACTCATTAGCTCTCCGTAAAAGTCCCCTGTGGACACCCTTACTTCTACTGCGGGTGCCCTCCCCACATGGTAACCAAGCCGTCCCCAGCGTCACATAGAATCTCTGATGCCTGTGATGTTCTCTGTGTTCCTTCTTTGACCCCGTTTCTCTATTCCCCATCTGCCCCTTTCACCTGGGCAGCTCCAGCATGAACATTAGGGTCAAGCGTGAACAAGTCTACAGGCACCCATTGGGAAGATAGAGTTATTCTCAGCTCTGTCCCAAGTGACACTTGACCATATCACCGTTAACATATCCTGTCACATTGTGTTTCATTTTTCGTCAGTGATTTGTTGGATCATGAACTCTCTGAAGACGTACCTAGTAGTTCCTCAATAGATGACTCAACCGCTTCCTCTGACGGGTGAAGAGCCAGAGGCCAAGCAAGTGAAGGACTTGCCTCAGTCGCATAGTGTGAAGTGAGCGGTGACTGTCTTCTCAGTCCCAGGACTCATGCATTCACTTCCTCCTTCTCTTTAACACCTGTGGATGGAAGTAAAAGGAACATGCCAGATACAGTGGGGCTGATGGTCAGCTTCACTCAGTTTTGGCTTTGACAGGAGGATGCTAAGACTGGTTGAGAGGGTGGTCGTTGACCTGGTGTACCTCTGGCTGAACAACCCTAACGTACGTAGAGGTCGGTATCTATCGCTTACGCTGGCTTGAAAGACTTAGTTTCTCACATGAATGATAAGCTTCCTATCTTCACTTGTGTTTTATACAACATTAATTTAAAAAATACTCTCACCAAAGCACATGATTAAATATGACTTGGTGGGGGGAAAGCAAAAAGTTTTTATTGACTTAAAAGTAAAAATAGTCATTATTTTTCAAATGTCGAATTGATCGTAGAATCTGTATGGATGCAACCATGCGAACGGACACAGCTCATGTGACTTTTGGATTAATTTATGATCTGACTAGTTATGTTGGTGAAGGAAAATTGTGACCTTTGAGATTTATCCAAATAATAACGAAAGCTCTCCTGCAGTGCCTTAATTGTCCAAAGACTTGCCATTCTATCTTTCCTGTGCAAAACAGACATTTATTCTCTTTGTTATTGTATACTGCACGCAGAAGTCATGGTCTCCACCTTTGAGGATCATTCATGGGCAAGAGATGGAGGGCATAGTGTGAAGTTTAAGTCTGAGGTCGGGAGGGAGACTCTCTTGGTGTAAGTCTTGATCTTGCCAGTGGCCGGCGATGTCAACTTGGGGAAATTGTTTGTCTTAGTGGAACGGTAGTTTGCTAGGTTTTAAAATGAGACAGTGATAGATGGAGATAATCTACCTCGAGGTCAGGTAGGGTATGTGAGGACTAAGTGAGATCACCCATGTCTGGCATGTAATGAGTGCTCAGTGGACTTACTATTGCTGCCACATTGAAGTTTCGACCTTGAGGTGTCTAGGAAACAAGGAGAACACTGTGACTCGGTGGGATCTGCAACTTCCCGGTTCCTGGACACTTTAATTTTCTGTCCTCTGCCTCCCAATCGCACACGTATATGGAACACAGCTGAGATGTCTGGACCATGCTTGCCTACTGCAGAATGTGTACTGGATGCTGACATGCGGCTTTTCCTGTCCTTTTAAAAATACCAGAAGCTTTTTAGATTTTCTTTTCCTTTTATCTTTGAGCAACAAATCCCTTAGAATAGTTGTGGGGTTTTCTTGTTTGTTTGTTTGTTTGTTTTTGTGGTGGTTTTCCTTTTTGCAGAGGATGACACCTGGGTGAATAACTGTGTGTGTGCACGCGTGAGATAGAAGGTTTGCCGGGGTTGCCATCATAAATTACCGCAGATGGAGTGGCTTAAGGTAGAACTTCACAAATAGAACTTACCAAATAGAAATCTGTTTTCTTAGCTCTGGAGACGAGAAGTCCAGGGTCAAGGTGTGGGCAGGGCTGGTTTCCCCCGGGGCCTCTTTCCTTGCCTGGCAGACGGCTACCTTCTCGCTGCGTCCTCATCATGCGGCTCTCTCTCAGTGCGCACGCACCCCAGGTGTCCCCCTCCCTTAGAAGGGCACTAGTCCTACAGGATCGGGACCCACTCATGACCCCATTTAACCTCAGTTACCTCTTTAAAGGCCCCGTCTGCACAGAATGTATAGACTTGTTCCAGTATTTCATATTCCCTACCTTGGGACAAGTCATGGACGCTGTGTGACCTCCCTGATCAGGGGTCACCGCCCGGCATCCTATGGTCACGTCATAGTCATGTCCTAATGGAGGCTGTCCACTGGAGAAGAGCGTCCTTCTTTCTCTTCCCCCCTTTGTTCCACATTCCTCCCTTTCTCCCTCCCCTGTTCTGAAAAAGTGAAGAAGATCAGACACAGCACCAGAGAAATCCGTGTGTGCTGGGACGTGACGAGGCATCGCCCTCCCCTGTCTATGCCTCAATATCCTCACGCCATATTTCACAGTGTCACTTCCTTGCGGGTGACGCGCTCACGTGGTGCAGCCTTCTTCTGCACCAGACCTGGCGGAGTGAACTCGCAAACTCATAAACCTCTTGCAGGGCAGCAGCAGGGGGTGTAGACGGGGTCTGTCGGTTGATAACTGAGCTAGGAGAGAGCTCACGGACATATCGCTGTTCACACCTATCCTCTGCATCCTCTGAACTAGGACGGGGGGGGGGGGCGGCTTTCTGTGAGAACACAGAGAATGCAATTCTAGACACTTCCAAAGACCTGCAAAAACGAGCAAACCAGACGTAAGCCACTGTTCTGGTTAACATCTGCATGGGAGCAATGAACATGATCAACAATCTCAATTTCTTCCCAGATATCCCTCCCTTATGGTTGGGGATGGGATGACTTCAGAGAGTTTTTCATCTCTCACGATTCAGATGTTTTCATCTCTGCCTGGTGCGACTGGATAATGGGTAGGACGAACCTTCCTCACCCAAGTAGGGATATTCACCCAGCATAAAAATTCTAGCTCCTTGTTGGTTCGTTTGTTTATAGCTAAGTCCTTATAGATATGTATCTTATTCAGGGATAGGAAATAAGAGAGGATTTAAATTTGAATTAAGATAAAAGCTTATCCCAAAACTATGTACTGAAAGTCTATCTTTCCTTTATTGATTTGCAGTGACTCACTTATTGTTTCATAAATTATTAAGTATGTGCATATATACCTGATATGTGTGTGTGCTTAGAATTTCGAATTTGGAGGCACCTGGGTGGCTCAGTTGGTTAAGTGTCTGACTCTTGGTTTCAGCTCAGGTCATGATCTCTGCGTCCTGAGATCGAGTGCTGCACTCAGCTCCACGTTCAGTGCAGAGTCTGCTTGTCCCTCTTCCTTCTCACGTGCTCTCTCTTGCTTTCACATAAATAAATAAATAAAATCTTAAAAAAAAGAATTTTGAATTTGTTTGCATCTTCTGGCAAAATTCTACCCTATCCTTTTAAACTAGTTTTATAGTATGTCACTATCAAAGCAAGTCCCTTTATCGTCAGTTACCAGAGGTTTCCTGTTGTGAGACATACATATGATAAGAAGAATTGTAAACACAGTGAAAATATTTATAACGTTGAGCCTCCTCATACAGGACTTTAGCCTCATTGTCCGCTTATTGCCCATTTCTATAATAATCTTCATTAACTTGTAATGTGTTTTCCATATTTCTTGTTAGGGATACGCCTTTAGATTTTATGGGATTTGATGGTGCTGTGAATGGAAGTTTCCTTCTCGCATTGGTAGTTGGTTAATGTTGATAACTCAAGGAAGCTCTTTAATAGTGCTTTTTAAAGTTGTGACCAACCATTCTGTTGAATTCTTTTATTTGATCTAACGTTTTCTTGGTTAAGTATCTTCACTTTTCTTGGTAAACAAAAATATTACTCTCTAATTTCTAATATACCTGTTTTCATTATTTTATATGAATTTACTTGAACTTCTAGAATTATGCTTAAAGTTCCAGTGATGAAAGTATCTTTGGTTAACCACTCTTTTTTGGCATTGTTTGAATAGGAATGATTGCTGATTTTATCTGATATTTCTAAATCATGGATGTCAGTGATCTTCTTTTTTTCATCCTTTGAATTATCTTATTTTTCATGTATTTTTAAAAGGAATACGTACACACACTGGTTAACTCATTATTCAGAATTTACAGTATTATGGTTATAGTTGAGCCCTGAAATATGACATTTCCTTTCTGGTGCAAATTTTTCTCAGTTGTCTGTGTTCATTTGCTTTATTTTCTATGAATTATCTGTCCTTTACAATCCATTCAGGCATATCAATTAGTCTGTCACTTACATCCTCTTAAAGATAGCATGTCTTTCTGGAGCCTTCTACCCCAGCCTGTATTGGCCCCTCTTCATGCATGCTGTTGAGCTGTCATCTTGTGTCTTGTGTCACTTTTCACTGTTACTCAAGAATTCCTTTTGTCCTCTCTCTTGTTGGATCCTCTGTTTCCTGTTTCCGTGGCTTCTCCTTTCTTGGCTTACACCCTTTTTTTTTTCATCCTCCGGAAACTTCCTTTATTCCATCTTCACTTTTGTTTGATAGTTTGGCTAGGTATAGAACCCAGGTTAGGGGCGCCTGGTGGCTCAGTCGGTTGGGTGTCTGCCTTCGGCTCAGGTCATGATCCTAAGGTCCTGGGATCGAGCCCCTCATCAGGCCCTCTGCTCATCGGGGAGCCTGCTTCTCCCTCTCCTCCCCGCTCATGCTCTCTTTTGCTATCTCTGTCTCTCTCTCTCTCAAATAAACAAGTAAAACCTTAAAAAAAAAATCCTATTCCCTCCAAATTTTGAATACATTTCTTCACCATATCTTCTAAGATTTAGGGCTCATTTTGAGAAATCCAGTGCCATTATAACTTGATTTTTGGAGTGGTACTCTCTCCGCCCCCCGCCCCTCCACCCTGGAATCTTTAGGATCTTTTCTCTGTTCCCATGTTTGGAAATTTCATGAGGATATGCTAGGGCATGGGTTTTCTTTCTTTTTTAATTTATTATTATGCTTTTTAAAATTTATTGTGCTTTTAAATTTATTATTAAGCTTAAAAGTGGATCCTTTTAATCTGTAAGCTTACTTCTTTTTGTGCTAAGAAATTTTCTTGATTTTTTTTCTTTTATAAAATTTTCTCACCTGTGTTTTCTGTTGTCTGTTTCTTGCTTACCTGTTATTAAGTTGTTGTGTCTCAGAACACAATACTTTCTCTTCTGTTTTCAATCTCTTTATCTTCTCGTTCATCTTTCTGGGAGATTTTTTTTCAACTTCACCTTCGAATTATTTATTATTTTATTTCAGTTGTATTTTTTACATTTTCAAGAGCTGTTTTTTCTTTCGAGTTATCTTACATGGGAATTATATACATTCTATGGTAACTGGGCTTCATGTGGGGTGTGATATCATTTCAGTGTAATTTGGGAAGGTGGTAAAGGTAAAATGTGTATTCAATTAATTAGATGTCTAGATTTACTAACTACAAACCACCTTTGTGTTGCCACTTGCAATCCCATTTGACCATTTGTAGTGCCTTGAACCTCTCAAAAGCCAGAATTACCAGAAGCAGTAGTGACACATTTTTTGGAATTCCAATCACTTAGGTCTAAGGATCTCCAGAGCTGTCCTTTTCTTTTTTTTTTTAAGAATTTATTTTAATTTTGATTTTTATTGGAGGAAGCACATAAAGTATTTATTTCTGAGTAATACTATTATTGGTAACTTTGGTTTTATTCTTAAAGATTTCTGTGATTTGCACAGTACAAATATATTAGTTTTATAATCAGAAAAAAGATTCATGTGTAAATAATACAAGTGGTTATCAGAAATGAAAATCAAGGGGAGCCTGAGTGGCTCAGTCATTAAACATCTGCCTTTGGCTCAGGTCATGATCCCAGGGTCCTGGGATCGAGCCCCGCATTGGGCTCCCTGCTCAGCGGAGAGTCTGCTTCTCCCTCTGCCTGCCACTCCCACTGCTTGTGTGCGCTCTCTCTCTATCAAATAAATAAATAAAATCTTTAAAAAAAAAGAAATGAAAATCAAATCGAAATGCCATAGTGGTAGTGAAAAAAAATCTTCAGGCTTGAGGAAAGAATGATCTAAATAGGAAAGAGATTTTTTTTTTAACACCCAGTAACTTGTTCCTAATATATATATATTCCTGATGTATATGTTATTGCAGTATAATTAACAAAAACTGTTATATTATTTTTAAATCTGTCTTTTTCCTCTTCAGTCTTGATAATATGTTCTGGGGGTTTAGATTCAGCTTTGTTGCTAAATTTTTGCATTATTCTCTTTTTAAAGTCAGAAATACATGTGTGGTACATGCATCATTCATTTAGCTGAATGTCTGTTTTAATGTGTTTCAATACTGACCGCTAACTTTTCATTCATTTTAATAATGCCCAATTCTCATTTTATTAAAAATTCATCTTACACAGAGTTTTGTTCTGTTCTTTAAATGAAAGATAATGGGGACGCCTGGGTGGCTCAGTTGGTTGGGCATCCCACTCTTGATTTTGGCTCAGGTCATGATCTCAGGCTCGTGCGATTGAGCCCCACGTCGGGCTCCCTGCTCGGCAGGGCATCTGCTTCTCCCTCTTTCTCTCCCTACTGCTCGCACTCTCTCTCTCTCTCAAATGAATAAATAAAATCTTAAAAAAAAAAAGATTCTCTTTTCCCTCTCCCTCTTCCCCTCCATCCCTCTGCTCTCTCTCTTTCTAAAAAACAAAAATTGAAAGCAAATAAATGAAAGATAATAGATGGGGAGTAAATGTTCTGATCCCTTGAATATCAGAGAGTTACTTCCAGTGGCTTCCCTTGTGAAAGACAGCTTGGATGTACAAACGTTCGGTCACACATTTTTCTTGAAAGCTTCTGGAAATTGCTTCATCATTGCCTTCTGGCAGTCAGCCTCACTTTGCTTTTTGTTCAGATATTTATAGGTTTCATTTTCTTTCTGCTGAAGTTAACCAAAACAAGCCAGAAAATAAAACCCATTAACTGTAGTCAGGACTTACCAAGCTTTCAGAGTTTTTTCCTTTTCTTTCTTTCTTAGTATTTTTAGCCTTCATTCATACACTTTAAAAAAATTTTTTTTCAAGAAAATAATTTTGGTTTCTTTGCAGTCCTTCCTAATTTTAACCAGTTCCCTCTGACCCTCATCCTAGGAGGCTTGTTATTTCATTTTGTTGCTCCTTTACCCCAGTCCTTTCTCTCTGGACTTGGCATTCATAATTGAGCATGCTTTGTCCTGCATTCCACTGGGCATGCCTCCATGGTTCCTGAATTTTTCAGGCATGCTCACTTTCCTGGGTATTGTTCCCTGTGTGCTCTTACTGTTCATTTTAGGAGGTGGTGTTTTCCCAGTCTCAGAAAAGGTGACCTCTTACTCGACAGCCGTGGAGAGCAGGATTCTCCTTCACGCCAGTGCTGGCTGTGGATTGGATTCCCAAGTACAGCCAGAGTTTTAGTGGAGGACAGCCCGCCCACCTCAGTCTTGATTTCCAGCCGGCTTGTACCTTCCCTACAGCCCCTGTGTGGAGGTGGCGTCCTTCTCGCCTTCACTGCCTTTCTGCAGCGCTCCGAACCAGCCAGAGCATGAAGCAGGCTCTGACTCAGAGCAGCACCAACGGTCCAGCAGCCCTGTCATGAGCTTGGACACTTTCTACTTCTCTGAGCCGGGATCCAGGTGCTGTCTACCTGTGGGGGCGGGGGGGGGGGGAAAAGGGGAGGGGCGTAAGGTGTACCCACTTTTTTTCTTTTTTACATATTCTCTTCTATGATTTGAACATTTGCTAGGATGGGAACTAAAGTGTCTTTCTTTCTTTCTTTTTTTTTTTTTTTGGTGACAGTTTTCCCTCCAAATTTTATTGTATTTTCTAACTTTCTGTTTCTTAGCTATTAAGATGCCCTCAGAGATTATTTTTTTTTAAAGATTTTATTTATTTATTAGAGAGAGAGAATGAGATAGAGAGCATCAGAGGGAAGAGGGTCAGAGGGAGAAGCAGACTCCCCGCTGAGTGGGGAGCCCGATGTGGGACTCGATCCCGGGACTCCAGGATCATGACCTGAGCCGAAGGCAGTCGCTTAACCAACTGAGCCACTCAGGCGCCCTCGCCCTCAGAGATTATTGCATTACTTTTCCATGGGGTGACGTTGTGTTTCATTCTGTGGGCATTTTCAGGAAATGTTAAGAGATGTGATTTTGAGCTGGAAGTTAGAGTTGTGGTCTGGGTTAATCACGGACAACAAGGTAACGTGTGGAGTAGCATGGGCAGAGCGAACTTTCCTTCGGTGGTTTGGTTCTCAGAGGTGGAGGTGAGCTTTGATGGGGACTGAAGCAGGAGCAAAGAACTGAGGAGAAAGGAAACACACCGCACGTTTTGAACGAGGTCCTTGAAAGAAGTGGAGTCACCTGTGGTTGGAGCCTGAGAAGTTTGAGGTTGAGTCAGGACTTTCTGAGGAATGAAGTGTCAATCCAAGTTGAGAACCATGGTGGGAGAAGATGCTGTCTTTCCTCCCCTCCCCTCCCCTCCCCTCCCCTCCCCTCCCCTCCTCTCCTCTCCTCTCCTCTCCATTCAATTCCATTTTTTGGTCTCCTATTCAATCTTATTTCCCCTGAAATACGTACTTTCCTTTCAAAGGGACTAATACACTATAATTCATGCTCTTTTTCTTCATCTTTCTAGATATAATTGTAAAAGATAAATGGGCATCCTACATGGACAGGGATAAAGTGGAGATTTTGATATCATTTGTTACCTTTGAATATGGTAGATGATTACCAGAGTAGTTGAGCGTAAATAGTATACATTTGGTATCCCCTCTGTAATGACGCTAATGTGTTGTGATTTGCACGGGGATGATGATGCTCCTTATCTTTGAGCTAGCACACCTATCATGCAGGAGTATATTTCAAAGGTTGTGAGCTTTGTAGGAATACTCCATTGCTCTAAAATATCAGTTTCCTTTTAAGATTCTTTTTATCAGGTTACATATTATTTTTTGGATGGTGTTTTGGCATTTGGCATTATCATTTTAAATATTTTTGATGATGCCGTGCATGCGCACAGTGAAGATATTCAGAGGCTATAGAAGGGTATGACCATTTTCCAGGGGTCCATTTTTCCTTTCCAGAGTTTTCCTGTTTAGCTTTGTGTGCCTTCCGTGCACAGATCTGTGTGGCTGGGAGAGAGGAGTGAGCAGGAACCGCTTTTCAACATTTTCCTTTCAATTTTGAAGGTGGTAGTTGGTCTCTGTTGAGGGGTCCAGGCTGTTGGTCGGGCCAGGCCGTGGACGTTTCCCCGAAGACCACTTCGTCAAGTGCGTGGATTTGGGAGAAGTGGTGTCTTCCTATTGTTTTAATTTCCTGGGTATTTACAGTGTCCTCATTTTTATTTTGCATTTCTGACTTTGTGATTTTTTACCTTACTTTTTCTAGAGGGAGCGATCACTCATCTGTTCTTTTTCATGGATTCCGCCATTTATTTAATTGTTCCATAAAATCTTGTCTTCTCATTATTCAATTTCTACTTTAACTGTTCTTTCCTCTGCAATCCCTAGACGTCCTTTTGTTCTTTTCCTAAATTTTTCGGGTGATAATTGAGTCCAATTATTTCTTCTCGCTTACCGAAAAAATTTAAATCCACGAATTTTCCTTTGACCATTGTTTTAGACAACACTCAACCTACAACTTCATTTTTTTATTTTCTTCTAGATAGTGCACAGCATCATTTAATTTTTCTTTTTGGAAAGAGCTTCTATTCTGAAGCTCCAAAAGGGTATGAGGTTTTTTTTCCTCTTGTTTGTGTTTCGGTGGACCAGGAAATCTACGTGGGTCATATTTCTTCCCCATGTGGATCTTTTTCATGCTCATGGTGTATCTGATAATAATATTGTGAGCACTTCTTTTTGTTTCCTTGCTCCCTTGTCTCTGTCTCTGCACTTAAGATGTGCCTCTCTTAGCATTGACTGGTGCGTTTGCTTGTGGTTCACTCTAAGCATCTTTTGCTTTATTTTATTTATTCGTATTTATTTATTTATTTATTTAAGTATTTATTTTTAAGAGCCTTTTGCTTTAATCATTGACCTTATCCGTTTATATTTATTTTGTTGCTAGAGAAGTTACTTGGTGCTCAGGCTGTCCTGTTGTTTTATACCGAGCTTTGTAACGTAATGCCAATATTCTCTTTGTTGAATTACCTCACTGTATGGTCTAGTCCTTTTGTTGTTTTTGTTGATGACTCGTTTCTGTTGTCCACATGGACCCACATTTCTCCTGATAATTTGGAGGATGTTTAGCCCGTGGCTAGCTTCTCTGGTTTCTTCTACAGATAAACTCTCTATAACACATATTCTTTTGCCGCTTTTTAGGAATCCTACTAACGCCTTGGCATAAATGATACAAATTTGTATATTCCCGATTCCACATACCACCCCCTCTCTTCTTTTTTAATGGATCTTGCCATTGCATTGTTTTACCCCTAGCATGGTGGGGGAGAGCAACATGACATTGGTCTAGAGGTCAGGGCTGGACGCGGCCAGAGATCGGGGGTGACATGTCTCTCCCATCCTCACCAGCATCTCCACATGGGGCAGTGTGTCACGCTCTTACATGGACTTTCAGTCCATTTGTGAAAGGAAGACAACCTGGAATTCTCCATGGTGTTGTTTTTTTTTTTTTTTTTTGAGGAAAAATATAATTTCTGAGAGACTAAAAACTTTAAATATTATCAAACTGAAGAATTATGTTATGGTTTATCAACAGCTTATTTTTTTTTAAGACTTTATTTATTTGGGGGGGAGAGAGAGAGAGAGCACATGCACGTGAGCAGTGGGAGGAGCTGAGGGAGAGGGAGAAGCAAGCTCCCTGTGGAGCAGGGAGCCTGAAGTGGGGCTCGATCCCAGGACAGGGATCACGACCTGAGCCGAAGGCAGACGCTTAACCAGTTGAGCCACCCAGGCGTCCCATATTAACAGCTTATTAGCAATAAAACACGAAGCTGTCTTGCTGATAGCTTCATTTGCAATGTATTTTTATTTTTTTTTTCTTTGCAAATTTTTGTTTAAATTCTCGTTAGTTCACACAGTGCACTATTGGTTTCAGGAGTGGAATTCAGTGATTCATCCCTTACATACTCTGAATTATTTTTTATGATAGTGATTCTTAGTAGATTTTGAGACATGACATAATAAAATAACTTATACTTCTAACATAGGAATTTTTAAAAAACTGCTTTGAGAAAATTAGGACGCTCGTGAGTTTGCCTGCCCCTGCTTAAATATTCGAAGTCTCAGGTAGGTAGAAAATAGTTGCACCAACATTCACACTTTGTCAGTTTCTTGTAAATGGCATAGGTTTTAGTATTTCTTTATACGAAGATTCTTTATGTAATTTAAATAATTAGAGCTACCCAATGTTGGAGTAATTTGAACTGTTTAAAGTGAAAAAAAAATTCTTCCTGGCAATACCATGGAAGTGATCAGGCACTTAAAAGAATTTGAATTTACTTTCATACGAATATGTGCAAGCTGTCTTACCGATAATTACCCTGTGAATCCGTGACACTCTTATTGATCATCCTGAGTCTGTGAACTTATGGAAAACTTTGCTTACATTTTAACACTGGCCTGAGGCAGAAGAGAGTCTGGTAAAGGGGTGCAGACAATCTGGAGCTGTGCTCATGGTTTCTGGATAGTTCCTAAACATGTGGATGGGTACGTGTCGCCATGATGACGCCTCAGATGAAAGAAGCATCAGATGAAGAGTCTGAGTGAGAGTGGAGTAGGTGAAAAGCAGACGGCACCATTTATTCTTTATAAACAAGTCTCTGTTGTCTTAACTAATCTCTTCCTTGCATAAATTACTAGGCTGGAAGCCTGACCCATGCTACGCCCAGAGAATAGATGAAATGAGCCATTTTGTTGCCAGAAATCCGTAACATTTTCTTGTGGGGAAGAAGGCAAAGTCTTGGCAGTATGAAAATATAATTAGCTATAATTTTACTGTTTTGAAAGGACATTACTTAATCAGGTTTGTGGCTTCTCCTTTAGTCAGGTGCAGAGGGGAGATAAAAGTGAATAAAAATCACAGCTTAAGTACCTCCTATGTGAATGATTGCACTCTCTCTTGTCGTGAGCGTACTTCTGTTTGAATCCCAACCCAACGTTCTCGAGAAAACTCTACTGGAGTTAGGTGGTAGGATACGTGGTTGCTAAGTTAGTTGGATCACAAGCTCTCTGAAGAGCTACAAAGTAGTTCCTCAATAGATGACTCAACCACTTCCTCTGACGGGTGAAGAGCCAGAGGCCAGGCCGGTGAAGGACTTGCCTCAGTCGCATAGTGTGAAGTGAGCGGTGACTGTCTTCTCAGGCCCAGCACTCATGCATTCCCTTGCTCCTTCTCTTTAACACCTGTGGATGGGAGTAAAAGGAACATGCCAGATACAGTGGGGCTGATGGTCAGCCTTGCTCAGTTATGGCTTTGACAGGAAGATGCTAAGACTGGTTGAGAGGGTGGTCACTGACCTGGTGTACCTGAGGCTGAACAACCCTAACGTATGTAGAGGTCGGTATCTGTCACTTACGCTGGCTTGAAAGACTTAGTTTCTCACATGAATGATACTTCTAAATATGCTTGGTACCTGCACTTGTATTTCACATGTCATTTATAAGAATACAGATGGTAAAATCTGTGGGGCGTGTGTGTGTTTAGGTTTAAATCCAGGGAATGGACTTATTCTAGCCTTCAGAAAACAAGGTAAAAACATCTTAGTGATCCACGTTTAAGAAACAAAACAACATGGCGGCATGATACCCTTTCTGAAACCATGTGCAGCCATTATGGAGGGTGCAGATCCAGTTATTGGCTTTACTCATGGGCACAGAAGCTTCTCCTGACACACGGCTCACATTCAAGAGCCAAGGGGAGAAGCTCATGGACAGTCTGGTTACTTAGGTACCAGTTGTGAAAACAGCCCTGCCCTCACCTGACCAAGAAGGCTCTGGGGTTCATTAGTGGGTAAACCCTGGGTTGATGTTTGGACAGTGGCAATAAAGCCTCAAGCAGTTTGAAGGCAGACACGTTTAAAAATCTGACGAGGAAGCAAAGCAACCCAGGGCCACTGAACGGTTCTTTGTTGGCTCTTTTTAACTCACTTTGGCAGCTTGCAGACTGCTGATATTATATAAAAGGAATTAAATACGTGAAGTGAGAGGTAGAACCCAGACGAAATCTTACAGAATATCGAAACATTGGCTTGGCAGAGACCTCTCAGAAGGCTCAAAACATTTTATTTAATTTTCAGAATTCCTCATTATGTTAGTTACATCATTAAATAAAGAAAGGGGGAAAAAAGCTGGCCAGCATGCATCATGATAAAAGCCACTTGGAGCTCATTTTTATGTTAGATCCTTGCCTGAAAAATGTCTTGCCTTTCCAAGAGGTGCTGAAGCATAAAGCATACAGAATGGTGTGACCTCCTTTATCAGGTTCAGATAACTGACATGCAGGGGTGTGCAGACGACAAGATAGATGAGAGCATCTTCTAATAACGTATAAACGTGATTGACAGTAGGCTTGATGTAGAAAAAGGTTCATTAGCATCACTCCTGTGAGTGATGCTAACGAACCTTCGCATAGGTTGAGATTTTAGCCGTGGGCTCATCTTCTTCTAGGTCAGGTGGGATGAACTCTGGCTTAGACGCTAAATTCTGGCCTCATCCCAGAGCGTCATTATCATATGACCTTTTATTTATTTATTTGTTTGTTTGTTTGTTTGTTTTGTTTTCTTAGGTCAGTCACCATACATTACATCATTAGTTTTTGATGTAGTGTTCCATGATTCATTGTTTGCTATATAACATATGACATTTTATATGCAAATTTCCGCAAGGCTGTGCCCACTTGGTGTCCATATGGATTATAACAAAGCACCATTGAAATGGGTCCTCTGCACCTAAAGTCTGAGGTATCGATTGATCTCTCTAGACAATTCTTTTCTCCTACATTTTGATAAAGAATTTTAGCTACTCACAGAGCAGCAGGTATTTGAGCTAACAAAACAGAGATAGAGAGGCCACAGGATGCTTTTAATGTGTCTTTAATGCGATTTGGAGACCTAGCCCCACTTTGGTTCAGGAGCCCCGGGCTCCTTTCTGCAGATATTCTACCAAACCACCTGCAGTGGTGGATACCAAGTCATAACAAATGCCAGAGAACTGATAGATCTCTTATGTGCAAGATTTGAGTGGGGTAATTTCCACGAACTCAGAGCAAATGAAAGCGTTTTACTTGCACGGCCAACAGAAGATGTTCTGCTCTGAAAGTAGACGAAAGGGCTCTTCATTCCACTCCAGTGTGAAATCTTGTCCTTAATTTAAGAATGTCACTCCCCTGTCACTTGAAATTAGGCAGCCATTAGTGTGATGAGTAGTTCTGAAGACAGAACGACAGTCATACTCTCTCCGTTGTTCAATTCCTACATCCCTGGCTGCCATTAGTAACGTGTTCTGAAGCTCAGAGATCCCAACTGGGAAGGAATAAACAGGGATGCGAGCACCGCGGAGGCAGGAGGGGCCTTGGGGCCACTGAATGGTGAGACAGATAATTTGAATAGCTCTCCCATATCTTTAAATGGCTTGTACTGTTTAAATGTAAGTTTCAGGTTGCCTGAGTGGCTCAGTCGGTTAAGCGTCTGTCTTTGGCTCAGGTCATGAACCTGGGATCCTGGGATCAAGCCCCACATCAGGATCCTTGCTCAGCAGGGAGTCTGCTTCTCCCTCTGCCTCTCCTCCTTCTTCCCCCTCGGCCCCACTAGTGTGCTCTCTCTCTCTCTCTTCCTCTCTCTCTCAAATAAATAAAATCTTTAAAAATAAATAAATAAATATAAGTTTCATACACTTATATTGTCATAGAGCTAGTTGATTTGGGCAAGGCTTTTAGGAGACCAGGAAAACTCATTCCAGCAGAACCTAGATAAACACATTTAAATGCTAAAACTGGTGCAAGGAGTTTTATAAATTAGCGTGTGCAGATGAGCCATTTTTAAAATGTTAACTTTAAATTGAGATGTAGAATAGCTAAAAATCCTAAGTATGAGGCTTGATGAATTTTTGAGCCCTGAGTCAGGCTCCCTGCTCAGCAGGGAGTTTGCTTCTCCCTCTGCTCCTCCCCCCACTCACACGCGCACGAGTTGCAAAAAATAAATAAATAAAATCTTAAAAAAAATGAAACCCTACAGTGTATACTCCTTGGTGAGTGGCTTCTCTCTGGCCGTATCACGTTTGTGAGATACCGCCGCACTGTTCTTGCTGTAATAGTTTGTTCATTTGGGTTACTATTGGCAGCTACGTGCTACGGATGTTCTAGAACATTTGTTGGTGAACCCAAGAAGACCTTTATGTTGTGTACATATTAAGGAATGAAATTGCTTCTGGACGGCATGTGCCTTTTAGCCTTTGCGTATGCTGACAAACTGTTCTGATTGAGGTAGAATTCATGCACCATAATACTCACATGAAGTGCAGCAATTTGGTGGTTCTCAGTGTAGTCCCAAAACCGTGCAACTATTTCCAGTGTGTAATTCCCTAACATTTTCATCGCTTTGAGAAGAGATCTCGTCCCACGAGCAGTCATTCCCTACTTCTCCGTCCCCCAGCCTTCACCAACAGTTAAGTTCCATTTTGTCTCTCAGGTTTTACCTTTCTTGGACATTTCATAAAAATGGAATCGTACAATACGTGGTCTTCTGTGTTTCTCTTCTTTCGCTTCGTATATGTTTTCAAAGTTCATCTGTGTCGTAGCATGTATTTATACTTTGTTTTCATGACTGAACAACACTCCATTGAATGAATGTGCCATATTTTGTCCATCCACTCCTCAGTCGATGGACATTAGGTTGTTTCTGCTTTTTCACTACTCTGGGTCATGCTCTCACAAACATTGAATGTGCGCGTTTTCTCATGGATGTATGTTTTCAGATCTTTTGAGCGGCTAGCTAGGAGTCATCCTGGGTCATACAGCAGATAATGCTCAGTGGAGTAGCTGAGACTCTGCAAGCTGTTTTTTAAAGCAGTTGCACTACTTTTTTTTTTTTTAAAGATTTTTATTTATTTATTTGACAGAGAGAGAGACACAGTGAGAGAGGAAACACAAGCAGGGGCAGAGGGAGAGGGAGAAGCAGGCTTCCCGTGGAGCAGGGAGTCTAATGCGGGGCTCGATCCCAGGACCCTGGGACCATGACTTGAGGTGAAGGCAGATGCTTAACGACTGAGCCACCCAGGTGCCCTGCAACTGCACTATTTTGTATCCCTAACAGTAATGCATTAAGAATAGAATATTTCCCACATCCTCCCCAGCAAGCATTATGTCTTTTGATTGTAGCTACTCTAGGGGGTATGAAGTGGTACTTCACTGTGGTTTTGATTTGCATTTCCCTAATGACTAATGGCACCAGCCAAATTTTTTTCTATGCTTATTGGCTATTTGTGCATCTTTGGAGAAATTTATATTGAGATACTTTGCCCACTTAAAAAGTTGGGTTACTTGCAATTTTATTCTTGAGTTGTAGGCATTGTTTATATATTCCAGAACAAGTACATTATTAGATGTATGATTTACCAAAAAATTCCACCATTTGTATAGGCTGCCTTTTTATATTTTTGATGGTTTTTAATTGTTTTAATTAAAAATTATTATTATTTTTTGTAGTTTCAAGTTTTCATTTAAATTCCAGCTAGTTCACATACCATCTAATATTAGTTTCAGGAGTAGAAGTCAGTGATTCATTACTTACATACCACGCCCAGCGCTCATCACAACAAGTGCCCTCCTTAATGCCCATCCCCCACCCCCTTCCCCCCCAGCAACCCTCAGTTTGGTCTCTATCATGAAGGGTCTATTTCCTGTTTTCTCTCTGTTTTTTTCTCCTCATTTTCATCTGTTTCGTTTCTTAAATTCCACATATGAGTGAAATCATCTGGTATTTGTCTTTCTCTGACTTATTTCACTTAGCATAATACCCTCTAGTTCCACCCAAGTCCTTGTGAATGGCAAGATTTCATTCTTTTTGTTGGCTTAGTAATACTCCATTGTACGAATATACCACGTCTTCTTTATCCATTAATCAGTCCATGGACATTTGGGCTCTGTCCATAGTTGGGTTATGGTTGATAATGCTGCTATAAACATCAGGTGCATGTGCCCGTTCAAATCAGTATTTTTATATCCTTTGGGTAAATACCTAGCAGTGCGATTGCTGCGTGGTAGGGTAGTTCTATTTTTAACTTCTTGAGGAACCTCCATGCTGTTCCCCAGAGTGGCTGCACCAGTTTGCATTCCCACCAACAGTGCATGAGGGGTCCCCTTTCTCCGCATCCTCACCAATATCTGTTATGTCTTGTGTTGTTGATTTTAGCCATTCTGACAGGTGTGAGGTGATATCTCATTGTGGTTTGGATTCGCATTTCCCTGATGATGAGTGATGTTGAGCATCTATTCATGTGTCTGCTGGCCCTCTGAGTGTCTCATTTGAAAAAATGTCTATTCAGGTCCTCTGCCAATTCTTAATTGGATTATTAGGGTTTTTTTGGTACTGAGTTATAAAAATTCTTTATATATTTTGGATACTAACCCTTTATTGGATATGTCATTTGCAAGTATCTTTTCCCACTAGGTTGCTTTTTGTTTGTTCATGATTTCTTTTGCTGTGCAAAAGCATTTTATTTTGGTGTAGTCCCAGTAGTTTATTTTTGGTTATGTTTTCCTTGCCATGTGTGTCAGGGTTTCTTTACTTCTCAAGGATGAATACTATTCTGTGTGTATAGGTGTACCTATCATGTTTTGGTTATCAATTAATTCATCAGTGGACACTTCGGCTATTCACCTTTTGGCTATTGTGAATAATGCTTCTACGAGCACTGATGCATGAATTGACGTATGAATGTATTTCTGTTATTGCTTCCAATTCTTTTGACTGTATATCCAGAAGTAGAATCACTGAATCATATGGTAATCCTATTTTTATTTACTTTTCCTATGGAAATGCCATACTGTTTTTCATAGCACCAACACTATTTGAAAACAAAAGTGTGCAAGGGTTTCAGGTTTTCCACATCCTACCAACACTTATTACTTTTTGTGGGTGTTTTTTATAGCCAATTCTTCCCTTGTGCAAGAACGAGTAAACAACAAAACATGTACAGCATAAGTATTATTGTACAAAAACCTATTGGAACAGAGAAGAAGGAGTAGAACTGTAAAAATAATATACTGACTTACGAAATTTTAAGAAAATTTTAAGAAATTTAAGAAAATACTAAAACATATGATCTGGCATCCTTAGGATTTGAAAAAGGAAAGTTTTATAACCTGAAGGGAAAAAGCTTCATGACAAAGGCCCTCACTGAACTTTAAAGAGAAAAGGACATGGATGTGATATGGACTGTATAAAGGAATAAAAGTACATAGTGGGGCTCCTGGGTGGCACAGTTTGTTAAGTGTCTGACTCTCGGTTTCTGCTCAGCTCACGATCCCAGGGTGGTGAAATCAAGCCCCATGTCGGGCTCCGTGCTCAGCGTGGAGCGTGCTTGCGAGTGAGGGGAGGGGCAGACAGAGAGGGAGATTAGCAGGTGCCCTGCTGAGTGGGGAGCCCGACCTGGGGCTTCATCCCAGGACCTGGAGACCATGACCTGAGTTGAAATCAAGAGTCAGAGGCTTAACCAACTGAGCCACTCAGGCACCCCATACCTAAATTTCTTTTTATCTAATAAATAATGTCCAACCTTCCACCAAAAAGTTACGAGGCACTCTGCAAGACAAAAAACACATTCCCTAGACACAAAGCAAGCATTACCACCAGACCCTGATATGGCATATGGCATATGGTGCAGTATCAGATTGGGAATTCAAAATAACTCTGATGTGCTAAGGACTCTAATGGGAAAAGTAGACAATATGCAAGAACAAATGGGTAATTAAAAAAAAAAAAGAACAAATGGGTAATTTAGCAGAGAGATGGACATTGTAAGAAGAAAAATGCTAGAAATAAGAAGAAACACTGTCAGAAGAATGAGAATGAGAAGAGCCAGAGAAGGAGGAGCGCCCCTCATGGGCTCATCGTTGCCCTGACAGAGCGGAGGGAGGGGGCAGTGAACTTGCAGACAGATTAACAAAAACTCTGGAAACTGAAATGCAAAGAGAAAAAAGGAAAATGTGGAACAGAGTATCAGGGAGTTGTGATGGTTACAACACATGGCATGCATGCATAATGGTGGTACCAGAAGGAGTCCAAGAGAAGAAATATTTGAATAATGATGGCATTTTCTTCCCAAAATGTATAATGGATCACAAAGTACAGATTGAAGATGTTTACAGAACACCAAAGAAAAGGAATACCAAAAACCTACACTTAATCATATGATACTCAACCTGTAGAAAGTCAAAGACAGATTCTTGAAGGAAGTTGGCATGGCGACAGATACCTTACCTACAGAGCCACAGAGTTAAAAATGGCATTGAACATATTGGAAGCCATGAAAGAAGGAAGACAGGGAGCGGAATATTAAAGCTTTCAGATAAAAATAACCACCCACTAGAATTCTGAATCCAGTGAAATTATCTTTCAAAAGTTGAAGGAGAAATAAAAACAGAAGGAATTTCTTGCCACAAACCTGTCTTGCAAGAAATGTTGAAAGTAGGAAAACAATAGAGGTCAGGCAGTCAGATTTACATAAAGAATGGATGAACATTAGAGAAGGAATAATTCAAGATCTTTTACATTTCTCATTTTTAATCAGTCTTATAAGTAACAGTTTGTTTAAATTCATAACAGCAGCATTGTAGCCAGCCATTGTAGCTTATGGCTAAGTGACATGGATGATGGTAATACTATGTGGGAAGGGAAGGAGAAATTGAGAACACTCTGTTATTAAGATATTTCCACTTTATTCTTATTTGAAAGTGGACTTGGAATGGCTGTGAATGTATATTATGAACTCTAGAACAACCAGCAAAAAAAATTTTTAAAAGAAATATAATGGATATTCTACGAGAGGAGAGAAAATGAAATAGTATAGAATGCTCAACTAAAACCAGCTAAGGCAGAAAAGGAAAGGGAAACAAGGGATTGGATAGAAAATCGTTACAAACATGGCAGATAGGGGCCCTTGGGGGGCTCAGTCAGTTGAGCATCCGACTCTTGGTCTCGGCTCAGGTCATAATCTCAGGGTCCTGAGATCGAGCCCCGTGTCGGGCTCCACACTCAACGCAAAGTATGCTTGGGATTCTCTCCATCCCTCTGCCCCTCCCCCTACTCTTGCGCTCTAAATAAATAAATAAATAGATAAATAAATAAATAATAAAATCTTTTAAAAATCCAGTGGCTGATATAATTCATGTGTATCGAAACTCATGTTAAATGTACTGTTCTAAATATAATTGGTGGAACTGCACCAATTGAAAGACAAACTACCAGAGTGGGTGAAGAAACAAGATCCAAATATATAGGTTTTGTAAAAGAGTCCCACTTTGTTTTATTTATTTGTTTGTTTGTTTATTTATTTATTTATTTATAACTAGGCTCCACACTGGGTGTGGAGCCCAACACAGGGCCTGAACCCACAACCCTGAGATCAAGCCCTGAGCTGAGATCAAGAGTCAGATGCTCAACCCACTGAGCCACCCAGGCGCCCCAGGACTCCCACTTGAAATGTAAAGACCTGGATAGATCAACTGTAATGGGAAAAAGAAAGATCCATTGTGTCGACATTCATTAAAAGAAAGTTCGAGTAGCCACGTTAATTTGAGGCATTAGGGGCCGTTACATCCTTGTAGAGGATTGGCTCCTTTATCATTATGTGATAATGTAATAATTATTATTATATTAATTATATAATTATAGGGGGCCCCTAATGTGTGTAAACCCAAGCGGGTCAGGATCTGGGAGGGCAGAGTGGTGTTGCCGAAGGAGAAGAAGGTGCATCCAGTCCCCCTTTCAGTAACTGACAGAACCCACAGGCAGAAAATGGGTCAGGGTAGAGTTGAACCAAGCAGCACATTAATCAGCTGGACCTGATTGACATTTCTAGAATATTCTGTTCAAGAACAGCAGCATGCCCTTTCTTTTTAAGCTCACATGGAAGATTCATCAAGAGAGACCCCATTCTGGGCTGTAAAGTACACCTTAACATTTTTAAAGTAGAGAACGTGCAAAATATTGCCCTCAGAGGACAATAGAATTAAGCTAGAAATAATAGAAAGACGGCTGAAAAATCCGCAAATATTTAGGGATTAAACAAGACACTTCTAATTCGTGTACGAATCAAAGGATAAGTTGGACTCCGTTAAAATAAAAACAAAGTCTGCTCTGTGAGGGACGCTGAATGGACTGAACACACAAGCCACAGATTGGGAGAAAAAGTTTCAAAACATGTATCTGATAAAAGACTGGTCTCCAAAAGATACAAAGCACCCAAGAATAAGAAAATAAATTAGAATGTGGTCAGAAGGTCTTGAAGGGATGCCTCACTAAAACAGATGTACAAATAGCACGTGAAAGGACGTGCAACATTGTACGTCATTAGGGAATTTCACATGTAAACAACGAATATATACACGCCTGTTAGAATGACTAAAATCCCAAATGCTGCCAGTGCCAAACACTGGTGAGGATTAGGAGCAACACGAGCTCTTATTTACGGGAAACACACATAGTATGACCACTACCAAGGACAGTTTGTGAGTTTCTTAAAAAACTAAACATGGTCTTATGATATCATGCAGCAGTCTTCTCTGGGGTATTTATTCAGATGACCTGAGAACTTACATGCACACACACACTCACACACACACAAAACCCCCCTGTAGATTAATGTTTACAGCAGTGTTATTAGTAATTGTCAAAATTTGGAAGCAACAGAGATCCCTTCAGTAGGTGAATGAATAAACAAACTGGAGTGCATCTAAACAATGGAATATTATTCATCAGTAAGGAACGAGCCATCAGGCTGTGAGAGGACACAGAGGAACCTCAAATGCATATCACTAATGAAAGAAGCCAGTCTGAAAAGGCTGTGTGCTGCGTGATTCCAGCTCTGTGACATTTTGAAAAGGCAAAGATATGCAGACAGTAAAAAGATCAGTGGTTACTGGGGAGGCGGAGAAAGGGATGAATTAGGGTCAGGGCACAGAGGATCTCTAAGGCGATGCAAGGTCCTCTGTGATGCTGTTGATACACGATGCTGTGAATTTGACAAAACACACAGAAATACAACACCAAAAGAGCTCTAATGTAAAGTATGGACCTAAGGGAATAATAAGGTCTCAGTATGGGTTCATGAATTGAAACAAAAGCGCCAGCGCAATGCAGGATGGTAAGGATGGGGGGGATTCTGGGTGAGAGGCGAGGTAGGGTGTGGGAACCTTGCACGCGTTCTGTTCAACTTTCCTGTAAACTGAAGCTACTCTAACAGTTGGAACTCTATTCATTACAAAAATGATTACCTCCCTCTTCCTTTTTTTAATCTTATTTTTCCCCTCTTCCTTTTTTTTTTTTTTAATCTTATTTTTTTCCCCCTCTTCCTTCTTTATGTGGTTCTTTTCTCTTACGCCTTATGGTCACGGGATGAAAAAACGTGGTGGACTTCCAGGTGCAAGGCAGAGTTATTGGAACCGGTCCGTTCGTTAATTCGGGGACTGCTGTAACACGTGGGCTTCTGTTTTATAAAACGGCAGTGGGGCTTTGAAAAAAAAAAACAACTGTTGTGTGCATGTCTACCAATAAAAGGAAATAGAATGAAGTACAGATTCACGCTATAACGTGGGTGAGCCTTGAAGACATGCCAAGTGACAGAACCTGCTTGCAGAAGTCGTATCCTTTATTGTTCAGTTTCTGTAAACTACCCGGACTAGGCAAATCCACAGAGACAAAAGCTGATGAGTGGTTGCCAGAGACTGGGGGGACAGTGACCGATTTCTGGGAGTGGGGTTTCCTTTTGTGGGGTCAAAAGCGTCACAGACCTGGACAGCGGTGATGGGGGCCCAACATCATAAATGTCCTCCTTACTGCTGACCTCTATACCTTACGACTGCTAAAATGATAAATTTTATGTGATGTGCATTTTACCACCACGGAAGATGTGCATTTTACCACCACGGAAAAGAAAAGATGGAATAGGGAAAGAAAAAACTAACGGAGTGAAATTTTTCCAGAGGCAGTGGTTCAAACCAAAGCCTGGCATTGTACAGGTGATCCTTCAACGACACGGGTTTGAAGGTTGTGGGTTCACATAGACAGAGATGCTTGCTTTTCAATAAATCCAGGACTGTAAACGTATTTTCTCTTCCTTTTGATTTTCTTAATAGCTTTTTCTTTTCTCTAGTTTACTTTATTTTTTTTAATAAGATTTCGTTTATATATTTGAGAGACAGAGAGAGCACGAGCAGGGGGAGGAGCAGAGGGAGAGGGAGAAGCAGACTTCCCGCTGAGCAGGGAGCCCCATGCGGGGCTCGATCCCAGGACCCTGGGATCATGACCTGAGCCCAAGGCAGACGCTTAACCGACTGAGCCACCCAGGTGCCCCTAGTTCACTTCATTTTAAGGATACAACATATACTACATATAACATACAAAATATGGGTTGATCAGCCGTTTGTTATCAGTAATGCTTTCTGCCAACATAGGCTGTCAGTAGTTAGGTTTTGAGGGAGTCAAAAGTTATACGTGGATTTTCTCCAGCCCGGGAGTCAGCGCCCCAACACCCCGTGTTGTTCAAGGGTCAGATGCTTAACCAAGGCGCCCCTGTGTAAGGTTTTCTTTAACATAAAAAGCAACGGTGGCCTCAGAGCCAAGCGTAGACACGTGGGGTGCTACTCATTCACTGAACCCATTTATGCTCCATTAATCAGTTGCATTAGACAGACTGCAGTGAACCTCTCATGGATGAGCCAGGTTGAAGGAATGGGTGTTTGTCTGGGGAGCCGAATTTTCTGGACTGTGCGGCTGCCTCTCTTTGCAGAGAAGTCGTGGATCTGTCTTTGGCGGGCGCGGCGGGTGTTCGCATTGGCTACTGTCCGCAGCAGGACGCCCTGGATGAGCTCCTGACCGGCTGGGAACACCTGCACTATTATTGCTGCCTCCGTGGGATTCCCAAGCCAAGCATCCCTCAGGTAAGACTCCCCGGAGTCTTTCAGAAAAGTGTCCTGCTAAGCAGTGCTTGGCCAACACCTCCGGTCCCAAGAGAGCTCTCTGACCCCTTGAGAAGGAATCACGGTGCCAGCTAAACGTACCTGAAAGATGTTTCCAATCTGATTCCACGGAAGGAAACACAGTAAAGGTGTTAATGTTGCATTTAATTATGTATTTAAAATAGATCTGAGTGCAGAAGTCACTTGGGGTTAAAGCTAACAGTGTTTGCAACTTTGTCTCCTCTCCAAGTGCCTTTTGCATTTCCTGGACTGTTACTTTTATTCAGGAGCAAACATCATAGACCCTCCTGCTGGTTCGCAGAGAAGGGCTCAGGCTGCCTGCGGAGTGGGGTGGGTTGTTGGAAGGAGGACTTCCCGGTGAGGGGGCTGACACCTGCCCGCCTGGCTCCTTCCCTGGGTGGCCTCTGGAGGACGGAGAGGTGGCAGAGACCGCAGACCGCCTCCTTCCTCCATCTCTGTGGGGGGGTGGGGTGGGCACAGTCCTGAGAAAGCCAGAGAGCTGCCGTTCTGCCTGTTACGAGCGGTGGTCAGCCAAGCATAGCTGACAGCCTTGACTGACAGCTTAGAGAACGTGCCAGGTGGTAGCCACTGGAATGGCAGGTGCTGGGGGCACAGCTTTACCTTTTCTGCCCCTTGTAGAGATTCTGGAATGCTCCTTGCATTTCTGGATTCTGAACAAGGATTAGAAATAAGTGGCTTACGTGTTGCATTTTCAGTGCGATTCTGCGGGAGAGGGAACGTCCCAGAATTCACGGGAGACAAAACTAACAGCCTCTCTTTCACTGGCCCATGAAAATTCATTCCGTGGGCTGTTGTGTAATGCTTCTTCAGCCTCCATTTCTTATGGATGCACTGTAACTTAAGTTCAAGTAAAGCAGAAACCCTCCTCGTCCTCGGAGGGCCCCGCTCCTGTCCCCCACCTCCTATCTTCATCAAGCCAAGACAACTGTTCACCCCTGGAGGTCTGCTCATCGTGGTTAAGCAGCTAGTGAAACCCAAGACTAATCAGGAGCTCTGTCTTCCAAAGGTGTTTATCTCTGTCAGCTCCCGTGGCTTGTTTCTGATGAAAGAGGCAGATGCTTGGCAAACGCCATACGCTGGCCCCTTCGCCGGCCCCCGGGGGAAATGCACACTCGGAGACGGTCCTGTTAATAGAGTAAGGCTCGGCACGTCCTGTCATCTGGGGCGATTGCCTCCTGAGTCTCAGCGCTCTTATGGGCTCATTTTTCGGAGCTCCTCCACGGAGAAAAGTTGTTTTCATGGTACCAGATTAGGAACTGGCTTCACTTCCTGCATGAAACTGCAACTGTTTGGCAGCCTGCCTTGCTACTTGCTCAGAGCCTTCTGAGATGGCAGAACGTGTGTTCCCAGGGGAGTTAGCTCCTTTTGTGGCCAGGGTCCCTCTCCCATTCATTTTAGAAATATGGGAAATAGAGAGCAGGTGTATCCGTTCTAACGTGCTTATCACTGGGTGCCCAGAAGGGATTATGACAAAGCAACAGAAAACAATACTTCTAGCCAACATTTCAGTATCTGTTCTGGGCTAGGCGCTATTCTAAGTATTTTACAGCAACCATAGGAGGCCGATAAGATGCTTATTCCCTGCTTTGCAAATGGGGAAGCTGAGACGCAGGTGGGATAGGAAACCTGCCTAAGCCCCATGGCTAGAAGGTGGCGGGGTTTTCTTTTGAAATCCGGTAAACCAGCTCTGGAGTAAGTGTTCTTAATGAAGCTGCGATCCGGATGCTGAGCTCCTCGTTGAGTACCATGGAACTTCTTGTGTCCCCAACAGCTCAGTCTTACTTTCTGCACCGCTTTGGTGGCTAAGGGTGTGGAAACTCTGGGGGGTTATCTTGGGGTCCCTCAGCCCGGGGGTCCCTTTTCCACAGCTTCCTCAGGGCTGGAGCTGTCCCGGGTGAGCCCTGCACCCGCACTCTGCCAGGACTTGGAACTGGGGTCTTTTCCTGCTGTATCTGCTGCTCCCCACCCCCGGTTCTCTCCTCCAGGCTGACCTCTGCCTTCACTCACCTGGGCAGCCCCAGTTGTGCCCGCGGGAAGTCCCTGCTGACCGCCGCCCGCACCCCTCCCCCCCTCCCTCCCTCTGCACCCCAGGGTCCCAGCTCACGCACGGCCCAGTCTCTGGTATTTTGTGTGTAGTTCTCTTCCTCTCTCCCCGAGCCCTCTGAAGGTTCAGTTAGGTGGGAAAGAGAGGCTGCATTTATTTGGCTTGAATTTAGGCTTGGCAGGTTGATGTAATGGTGTTCAATTTTTCCCCATTGTCCACACTGCATGGCTTTCTCGAGTCCATATTTGACCCTGAATTCAATGGACCTGAATTGTTTTTTTTTTTTTTGAACTTACATCAAGTTATAACAGAGTGATTCAGGAGACGGGTGGCATGGTCTGCAGTGTTGGAGAAACGGGTACAATAATTTAAAGGTCGGCGTCATCCCAGCCCCACCGAACAGCCTTGTTGCTGGGGACAAGGACTGGGTTTTCTGTAGTGTGGTCTTGCCTGCGATGGAAGAGGCAGAAGCCTCTGCCCCGCTGCTGTGCCCGCCTTTCAGGAAGAACCGCCCCCCCCCCCCCCCCCCGTGTCTCACTACCTCCTGTTTTCTCCACACACATGCCTCTTACCTTGAAAGTTTCTTCCGTTCACAGAGGGTTTTGCTAGAAGGAGTTAGAAGTGATGGCAAGAGGAATAGGGACCAGGAGGAAAGTCAGGGGGACGGGGCTGGAAGAAAGTCTTTCTGTCTTAAACCCTAATCTCCGGGGGACCTTGGACGTGGCCAGCAGCGTGATAGTGGACAGAATTTGGCTTTGTAAGCAAATTAATGCGCGTGGGGACGTCTGGGAGTAAGTGTTCCTGACGAAGACGTGATCCGGATGCTGAGCTCCTCGTTGAGTACCGTGGAGCTTCTTGTGTCCCCAACAGCTCAGTCTTGCCCCTTTGGTGGCTAAGGGAGTGGAAACTCTGTGGAGTTATCTTGGGGTCCCTCGGCCCGGGGTCCCTTTCCCACAACTT
This sequence comes from Callorhinus ursinus, assembly GCF_003265705.2. Taxonomy (NCBI): domain Eukaryota; kingdom Metazoa; phylum Chordata; class Mammalia; order Carnivora; family Otariidae; genus Callorhinus; species Callorhinus ursinus. The sequence goes on along the minus strand of NW_027397122.1, from coordinate 6,221,959 downwards.
CCTCAGGGCTGGAGCTGTCCCGGGTGAGCCGGGACAGCTGTGGTTCAGATCATGCTTACAAAAGTCCTACTGAGTGTGGATCATGATTTTGCACCGGGGACATAAGGATGAGTGAATCCTAAACTCTCGTCTTAAGTGTCGAACAACAGAACTTTACGGGAGAAAAACACCTAATAGCAGAGAGAGATTCCTTAAGCAGAACACATTTGGGGGTTGGTACAGCATTTTGCCGACCATTGCTAGGGCCTCATGTTTGCTGTAATGTTGACAGGAGTCCTGAGTGCAGGAAAACTGCAAGAACATACTTGTCAGGCTATTTTCTGTGATTTTCTGAAAATACGACCTTCAGGAGGCATGGGATCAAACCAATGCATTTGTTCCTATGTGTTCTGGATTCTTTCCTGTGGCCATCCAACCCAGGACGTGTAGGCTGCAACACTGACCTTTTTTTTTTTTTCTTTAAGATTTTATTTATTTATTAAGAGAGAGGGAGAGAGAGCACATGAGCAGGGGCAGGGACAGAGGCAGAGGGAGAAGCAGACGCTGCTGAGCAGGGAGCCCGATGCGGGCGTTGATCCCAGGACCCTGAGATCATGACCTGAGCCGGAGGCAGACACTTAACCAACTGAGCCACCCAGGCGTCCCAACATTGACCTTTTGTGGAACTGGGAAAAGGTGAACTATGTTTCCTGGTTCCATGAACATCAGTATTCATAGTTTGGCGAGTTTATTCTGAAGTTCTCTGTGTCCCTTTGACTTACAATCTCTGATAACTAGGCCAGTTCTCGAGATTCTTAATTCTTCCTGTGTTATTTTGAGGAGGCGCAAATAAAGCTTATAGAGCGCTTTCTGTCGGGGGTTTTTCTTGGGAGGCATAAATATCATGCCAGTATTTTCAGACGTTCTTGATATTTCATCATTTCCATATTATTAGGCTTATCCCAACTTGTATGCATTTATCCAAAAAAGCATGAACATTAGTCCATATATTTTATTTAAATATATATTTTATTTCGTTATTTTATTTTTTAATTTTCTTCCATTTATCTTACATTTTACTCGTCATTCAGGACAGAGGGTCTTCCGCACCTCTCCTAAATTTGAATTAAGATACGATTGCAGCCAGTTTGATTATATGATGAATAGACAAACCGACAAAACAAAACCGCGGCCATGCCTCTGCGGTCACAAGAGTTACGTAGAACGCATTTGTCAAAGTTTTAAATTGTGTTTGTCCCTCGGTCTCAGCCCCAGAGGGAGCTGCACCGCGTTGGAACAGAGAGCAGACCATGCAGGGTGGTGGGAATTGTGGTGGGCGTCCGAGCAGGAGGGCTGTTTGACATCCCATTTGACATTTGACAGATGCCGCCCACTGGGGAGGGGAGAGGGGCGGAGACGAGGACGGGAGTGGGGTCCCCGGGGCGTATGAAGCAGGGCAGGTGAAGGTGGGGCAGGGCAGGGATAGGAAGAGAGGAGGCGGGACACGCCATGTGTGCTCGGGGTCAGAACCCCCTGTCCTGTGCGGTGGCGCTCCGTCACCGTCCTCCCGGCTTCGTGCAGCGGTTCCCGGCAGTGGCCGGTGAGAAACACTCCCTCTTTGCTCCCCGTATCTCCGAGGGGCCCGTCTCTGGCAGGGGCTCCTCGGTGGAAAGGGTCATTTCTTGTCCGTGTGAACACTGAGAACTCTCTTCTCCATTCTCTGCTCCCCAAGGTCCCGTCCTGCCCGGGCCCTCCCTGCTTTCTTCCCTCTCTTCTTCCTCGGTCTCGGTTAGGGCTCACCTGCGCCCGCTCGCCCCAGTGTGGCTGTGCATTGGGCCCTCGCTCGACGGGGTGTCTGACACTCTCTGCTCCCCTGAGCTCCAGTCCTGAGTGCTCCCACAGGTGCCCACCTGCTGTTCATCCTCTGCCGGCCTGGGGTCGGGAAGGGAGGGGTTCATGGGGGGTGGGCAGGGGCAGCGGGAGGAAGGAGGGCATGCAGGGCTGAGAGCCCAGCTCTGGGGGCCCTGGGTGCATGGGGATGCGTCCACGGATGGTGCCTATCTTGCAGGTTGCCAGGGACCTCGTGAGGCGTCTACACTTGGAGGGCCATGTGGACAAACTGGTGGCCACCTACAGTGGGGGTACCAAGCGGAAGCTCTCTACGGCCCTGGCCCTGCTGGGCAAACCTGACCTGCTCTTGTTGGTGAGTAGCCGAGAGATCAGTGGTCTCTGGGCATCTTCAAACAAGATGCCCCTCCGGGGAGGAAATTCAGATCTGTAGTGTGGGTTCTCTGAACTAATAAACATTTTGCCCTAAGACAACATTTCCCAAACAGAATCCAAAAAAGCAGAATTTAACAGAAATAAAAAAAAGTGTCTTTTGATAGAGTCCCCGTTACCTATTTCATTGAGGACTCAATAAAAATTTACCATTAACAGCAGTATTTTAGAGTAACACCGGGATCCACCTATAATCTGAAAACCAATATATATTTGACATCTAGCATATGGTTTTTGAGTCTTTTCTATGTACAGATAAGTGATTGTCACAGCTGCGGTGACATGAGTCCGTGGTGAGTCCTGACGGCGGGTGTCAGGTGCAGGATGGATAGGGCGGGGAGAGCAGGTCATTCAGCAGGAAGTGGGGCTTAGATGCAGTGGCTTTGAGACCAGGCTGTCTGTAATCTATCTGGGAACTGGGGTTAATCCAGTTTGACTGGATGAAAGCATGAACTGGTGGTGGGGGATCAAGAAATAGAGCCAATTGTCTTGCATTTCTAAAGTAGCTCAAAGTCATATCCCTCAAATAATACACAAAAGGCACGATTTGGATGCCATAAACGGGATACGAATCACTGGGGTGCATCCCTCAGCTTCCCACGTGTACGGAGTCAGAGGGGCAGCAAAACGTGTGGGAAACAAATTATTTTCTTCTTTCTGTTCTTGTTCATTAAATGGAAACGGTGTTTTAAAGGGGATTCAAGAGGCCTGCGTTGGACGAGTGGCCCTTCATTATTTAACGGGGTGTCTTCTGGACTCGCAGTTGATTTTCCTTTATTTGCTCTAAGCGTGCTTCTTTGCACGGTCCCCAAGTCAAGGACGTTGCAGCATGCCATCTCCTGACATCCGGGAGTGACGACGAACAATTGCCCTGTTCTGCAGGTTGTAAACTAGGTTTTCTGTACAAGAGGAGGCCCACATCGAAGGGCTCACTAGGCATGATGTCTGTTACCTTCTGTAGAACTTTCCCCATGCTCATTCTCACCCGGCACGTGTCCTGCATCAGGACGGGGACACCGCCCCGGAGCGTGTCCCCTGTGGTCTTCATGCAGCCTTGCTCTCGGCTCCCTTGGTGGCCCTAGACTCTGGCTTAGTGGTCGGGCCCGAGTCAGCTGCCAGGGGCCAGATTCTGCTTCTAGAAGCACCTCCCTGCACGCACTCGACCTGGCACGTTGAACCCATGTCTCCTCCTCGTGTGCAAGTGGCCGTGATACAGTCCTGTGTATTGGGCCCCTTGAAAGCAGGCCACGGAATGATATAGGCCGATAAAGCGCGTGGCACCCAATGGGCTTTAGTGACCGTGATGGTGGGGACGCATTCAGAGCATCTGGTTCAAGACATGCCTTGCAGGGCCTTCCAAGTTCTCCCCCAAGGAAAGACAAGTGGCTCCCACGTCTGACACCAGCGTGGGGTCAGGAAAATGTAGAGCTATACCCATCAGCTTTCTCGCTGAGCAATGCATGACCACTGCTGCTATTTACTTATGCTTCTAACTACACATATGTATCACCCGGTTTGCAGAAAAGCGCAGGTGTTTGTTTTCCTGCTCAGGGCCATTTTTTTGTCCACTTTCCGTCCGTTTTTCTTTTAGGGGAGTTGATGACCCTAAGCTCTTAAGAAAAATGTGTTTAGTACTCCCTGACTGCAAAAAGCCCAGAAATGCATCACGAAGTCCAGAACCATTTCTCTCAAAAGTGGTTTAGTAAGTGCTTTGTTGTTTATTGAAGGAGAAAGCTCCAGGTTCCAAAAATCCCACTTTACTTGACGGTGCTACATAAGGGAAGCTTTCTTCCGCTTTTGCCTGTCTGTCTGCGGTGGATCTTTCGGAAGTTCTGCGGAGGCGGACAGTGTGGCAAGGTGGGCCGTCCTCTTTGACCACCAGCTCTTGTGAAGACGTGCTGCCTGTAAAGCCAACGCGGGGTCCACCCGCCCCTGCCCCGCCCCCCCCCGGCCAGGCCTGGCCTCGTGCAGCCTGCGTGTCCCAGCGTGCACCCCCAACACCCATCATCATGTGCTCTCTCCTTCAGGACGAGCCCAGCTCCGGGATGGACCCCTGCTCCAAGCGGTACCTGTGGACCACGATAATGCAGGAGGCTCGGGGGGGCTGTGCAGTGGTGTTGACCTCCCACAGGTGAGCCACAGCCCTCGCGGCCGGTCCCCGCTGAGCAAAGGATCCCCGAGATCCCCAAGGTCATGGCCTGAGCCAAAGTCAGTCTCCCAACCGAGCGAGCCACCCAGGTGCACCCAAAAGCGTGGGCTTTTGTGTCTAAATTCTTTCCCTTGCTGTGTCCTTGAGGCTCTTCCGTGTTGTGGCGTGTCAGCCATGTGCTGGTTTTCAGTGCGGAATGGTGTTCCATCACGTAGCCAGATCATATTTTGTCCATTCTTCCCTGGTCGATACGGGATTGCTTCCCATATAATGTGCTGTGAACAGTCATATAAATGTCTTTGTGTGGACGTATGTTTTTATTTGTCTGGGATGGTTTTTAGGAGCCAAATTGCTGGGTTGTGTGGTAAGTTTGTGTTTAATGCTTTAAGACACAGTAGAGCTTTTGCTTTCCGACGCGGCTTCATCATTTGATGTTCCCAGGACCAAAGATGAAGTTCCTAGTTTCTGCAGACGCTTGTCAACACTCTGTCTTTCTGATTGTAGCCATCCTGGTTAAGTGTGATTTTAATTCACATTGCCCAGGTGAATGTGTCATCCCCGTGTTCTCTGCCACGTTCTCTTATAAGAAGCCGGCCAGTGCTGATTCTGCTGTTGCCCCGTACATCATGTGTCATTTCCGCCTTGCAGCTCGCAGGATTCCCCTTGGACTTTCACATTTCACAGTTAAACTTCGATGTGCCCAGAGGTGGATCTCTGTTTATCCTACCTTGGGTTCATTGTGCTTCTTGAATGCACAGGTTAATGTTTTTTTCAGTAAACACGGGGACATTTTGGCAGTTACTTATTCCAGTGTTTTTTTTCTGGATCTTTCTGTCTTTCCTTTCCTTTCCCGTGCAACTGGTACTTTCTGTGTATGTATGATGGTGTCCCACAGATCTGTGGGTTTCTGTCCTTTCTTTTTAATATTTTTTCTCTCTTCAGATTGAATAATCTTTATTGATCTATCTTCAAGTTCACTGATGCTTTCTTCTGCTACTCAAATTTTGCTGGTGGCTCCGTAGTGAAATTTTCATTTCATTTATTATATTTTCCAACTAAAAGAATTCCATTTGGTCCTTTTTTTTTTTTAAGGTTTATTTATTTTTTGAGAGACAGAAAGCATGAGTGGGAGGGGCAGAGGGGGAGGGAGGGAAATCTCAAGCAGACTCTCCCACTGAGCATGGAGCCCAATGCAGGGCTTGATCTCATGACCCTGAGACCATGACCTGAGTGGAAACCAAGGATCGGACGCCCAACTGCAGGCACCCCATTTGGTTCTTTTTTAAAAAAAAATATAAATTCAAAAAAAAAATAATTTCAATCTACTTCAGAATCTCTATTTATTGATCATTATTGTCACTTTTAAAAATATTCTTGAAACGTTGTTTCCTTTAGAGCTTTGAACATACACAGAGTAGCTTCACTGAAGATTCTTTTCTGCAAAATGTAATGTTTGGGGACACTTAGGAACAGCTTCTGCTGACCATTTTCCCCCGAGTATGGGTAACGGTTTCCGGTTTCTTTTGCAGGTTATAATTTTTTGTCAAAAGCTGGATATTTCACAATACTTAATAAATTGTGGCATCTCTGGTTTGATTTCTCCGCATCCCCCAAAGTTGCTGTTATCGCCAGTTTTTTTCAGGTTTTTTGTTTTTGTTTTGTTTTGTTTTTGGTTTGTTCCTTTTGTGAGTCTGTGTGTTAGTGTTTCTTTGCCTGGAATGAATCTATGAAATCTCTTTCCCCTGCAGCAAGTAACTGCTGATGCCTCCATACAGTTTGTGTTTTAAATTTTGTGCTTGTTTTTTAAAGCCCAGCTTCCTTGGAGGCACCCTGATCTTACATGGGCAGAGGCAGCCCTCAGCTACCTCAAGGCAGCAAAGATTCTGTCCTCTGCCAACGGATCTGTGTGTGCACAGGGGAGAATGTTCCAAGTGCAGGCTTCATCTAGATGGCCCAGTTTTGCTTTCTCTTGGGTTCTGCTGGTCTCTTGGATGTGCACGTGGATGTCCCCTGGGTTCACGGGGAGCGTGTGGATGGCGTGGCCCCTCTCTGACCTCTACGGTGTGTACATGCAGCCCCAGTAGGCTATATACATGCCCCAGTCATGCAGTATCAGCCTAGTAGAGCCCACTGCGGTCCAGATACCGGAGCTATTGTTCCTTCTTGTTTGCTGGGCTCTACAAAATTCACTTATGCTGACGATGTCCCTGGGTATGGGCATTTTCCAGGGGTCCACATTGAGTGCAGAGAACCTGCTAATCCTCACGGTCTGCCCTGCCTGCTAGTAGGTGCATGTTGGTAAAGCTAATCACAGATTACCCTTCCTCTTGCCCTCAATTCATCAGTTTGTCACCTGTGTTGCTCAGATTGTTGCATGCCTTTGGTCAATTTCCAGAATTCTGAAATGGTTGTTTTGGTTCATTTGGTCCAGTTTTATAGTTTTTTTGGGGGGGAGGGCTTGCCAATTTTCCCCCTTGGCCACAGCCAGAAGTCCTGCTCTTGCCTTTTTGTCTTTGTTCTGTTTCTCTTCAGAAAATACAACTTTACATCAAAGTAAATTTGGCACATCCTCTCCCTGTTAAGATATATACATTTTGGCCGAAAACGATCTTCTGGCCGTGTCAGTTCCAGGAGCTCCCTGCATTCCTGTGTTCACTGTGCTGGGATTTGTTAAGTCCTCACGTTCGTAGGCAGGTTCTAAGATCGGATAAACCGGTGTCACATTAAAAATGCCTCTTAAGTTCCACAGAGCAGATCATGATTGCAGACCGTTCTCAGAAAGACCACATGTCACTGTAATTTCTGTTTTATGTCCTCTTCCCGTGGTTTCACATCAACGATGTGTCTTCATTTCTGTAAGTCTGTCCATATCCATGCAGTACGAGGGTCTAAATGACTCCCGATTAATGAAGAGTGGGGCAGCTGGTGATTGAGTCTGTGATTCTAAAACAACTGACTTCAGCTGAAAAGGCTCCAAATAGCAGTTTCCTCCTAATTTTGAGTTCCTGTCTCTGTTCCTCTTATTATTCCTTACCTAGAGGAGCATGGTAGAAACCTGAGGTGGGAAACTCTTTCCCACTGTACTCACTAAGAGGAATTAAAATGAGTCCACCCGGGGCGCCCTGGGTGGTTCAATTGGTTAAGCGTCTGACTCTTGATTTTGGCTCAGGTCATGCTCTCAGGGTCGTGAAATCAAGCCCCACATCGGCTCCATGCTCAGCGCGGAGTCCGCTCTCTCTCTCCCTCTGCCCCTCCCCCTGCTCTCTCTCTCTGTCTCTCAAATAAATAAATAAAATCTTAAAAAAAAAAAAAGTCCATCCAAGAATGACCAGGAGTGTTTTTTGCTTGCCCATCCAACCCTGACTTGTACATTCCGTTATAAGCCCTTAACTCTTTGTCCCACCGCCACCCCCACCCCCGGCCAGCGTTCTGTCCCAGTCAGCTCAGCCACCCGGAGGAAATACGGTGTTCGTTTTCTGAGTAAATGGTCAGAGGTTACTTTCGTTGATGTTGAACCCCTGGCATTGTATATTCTTCTTGATGTCGAAAATCATCAAAATCTCACAGTCTGTTCCCCCCAGGCTGAGATGTTGTGGTATCCCACCGGTTGTTGGGACCTTGTCTGTTTGACAGCTAGTAACAGCTCACTTGAAACTAACAAGTCATTACTCTGAGGTCAGTGTCAATGGATCTCCACTCATCTGAACTCTTTAAGGATGTAATACCGAAATGGCTTCATAGTCTGCCCATGTAATTACAGCACCTACTACGAGCTCATAAAAATGGAATTAGATTGTTTTAAATTGAAATTAACTAAAGAAACAAAGACACGTTTGCACAGAAAGATACATGAAGCGTATTTGGAGCGTTGATAGCATATATTCCTTAGACTTCATGTTAAGCTACTATAACAAAGACCCCAAATTACAGTGGCTCAGACCAGACATGGGTTTCTCTTCCCCATTAACAGTTTATGCTGGTGGGCTATGCTGGAGCCCAAGGTCATCCAAGGACTCAGGGTCTTGCCACCATGTCATTTAGTCACCTGTGATTTTGTCCTCATTTTCATGGTTGAAGTCGACTTTCTAGTCCACCTCATGGAAAGTGGAAAGAACCAATATGCAAGGCTGGTGGCTTGTCTTATTTTGATGTGACCCAGAAATTATACTTCACATTGATGTCCACCTCCAGCTGCATGGAAGGCTGACTGTATAACCTTGATCTGAGCATGCCGTGACCTAACAAGCAGACTGCTTTATGTCCATTTCCTAACAGTAAAAACAATACATGTTTCCTATAGGTGATTTGGATGGTACAACGAGGTACAATGAAGGAAAGATATTCCTCCATTAACCTCACTTTTCAAGTATCAGAATCATACCTTTTTGTGTGTTTTTCCTTCCCACTTTCTTTTTCACATACTGTGCAATATTCCTAACATGCATTGTCATTTTACCATTGCCATATCATTACTTTTTCCCTGTGCAATTAACTGAGTTTGGAAAACCTCATTCTAATGGCTGATTAACACATGGATGCACTCCCATTTATATGAGTATTGCATTATCCTATTGTGGAACCGATTTCTGGATTTTTACTATTATGCATAACTTGTTATAGCATTCATATTTTCTGAGTTTCCTAAGGTAAATTTCTAGAAAAGAGATTATTGCCAAATTGGGTTTTTGGAAAGTTATGCCAATTTTTCATTCCCACCGACAGTATATGAGGGGCCCCTTCTTAGGATGATGGAGAAGATGTTTTGGGTATTTTTTTGATCTGAGGAATCATCGTTTTTATTTGCCCTGGAGATGGGGGCGGGGAGTGTTTTCCTGTGCAACATACAAAAGCACCATGACAAATGGCTTTCTGGCTGGAAAATAATTTTAAGATCACTTACTTGATGGTTGAGTTTTTAATTTGTTGGCATGTGTATTACCTGTGAGCAGTTTTTTGAATAGTCTCTATATTTGCCCTTTTTCCTGGATTGCATTTTCATTGTTCTGTTTTTACACTAACATGTATTGGTTCTTTATACGGAACGTATCAACCCTTACACATTGCATTTGTTGTCATTATTTTTAATGTTTGTTTGCTGTTTTGACACAAGTTTGTAGTTTTGCATTGCCAACCGCTAAACATTTCTGTCATGGTTTCTTCTGTTGCTGTTAACGCTTAGAAGGAATGTTCCCATCCTCCGATTGCTTACGTGTTTAGGGTGTGAATGTCTCCTTCCGCACTGTCTTATCTGGTTCCAATGATCTGCCTTCTGGTTCCTTAGCATATTGCCTTATTTAAATTATTTGAGCCTTATCCCTGCTCAGTGGGGAGTCTGCTTTTCCCTTTCCTTCTGCCCCTCACCCTGCTTGTATTTTTTCTCTCTCTCTCTCAAATAAATAAATAAAAATCTTAAAAAAAATTATTTGAGCCTTAAAACAATAGTTTCTGGGGCTTACTGCTCTTCCTACTTAACAGTTTTTCTGCCTCTCACTAAATAACTTTGAAGATATGCTTTATAACTTTGATTGGCATTATACTATATCTTTATTATATTTTATTTTCTATGTAATTATAATAATACTGTTAAAAGTTACAAATCTTTATTACATATTTTATATCGAGATAATATTACATACTAAACTTACAGACTAAATTGTAGTTGCAAATTACACAATTTCATTTGTTTTATTTTATATTATGTATTATCGTAAAATAGAATAAATACTTGTATTTTATATAAAATTCACTTATTACATTTTATTTATACATATATTTTGTAAAATAATTTTCCTATAACAGTAATTTTCATATTATAATTCCTTTTTCTGAAATATATATTCACTGTTTTCCTTTTCTTGACACATCTTTTTATTGATTCAGGATTTCATTTAGGTTCATTAGTAGCTCTTATTCCTTTTATTTTTCATAAAACTTCCACATTTTCCGTGAAGGTCACTCGTATCTAGTTTATGTTTTTGTACTGTCGCTAAAAGGTTCTGTCCTCATAACTGTTGTTCCTCGGATATTGAAATGCTGCTAAGTTTTTGGATAATTGTATCATGGGCCATCTAAATAAAACATCCATTTAAAAGGTGCTTTTGGGGGGGTTTATTGAGGTTTGTATATAGATATTCACAAATATAGAAAATTCACAAATTTGCAACAGCAGTGTTGGGGTCTACCTGTTGATTTGACTGTTTGGTCCAAGCCTGGCATCCGTAGGACACGGCTCGCTCATGTGCTTCTTGTCTTTCCCCGCAGCATGGAGGAGTGTGAGGCTCTTTGCACGAGACTTGCCATCATGGTCAATGGCAGCTTCAGGTGCCTTGGCTCTCCCCAGCACATTAAAGACAGGTATGTTACATGTATGTTACGTGCTCTATGTATACATGTATGTTGTCTCTGTGTTGCATGTATATTTCCCTTTCGGTTGAACTGTTTACCGTAAGTCAGCAGCATGATGCACCTGTAGCTGGTGATGCTCTAGAGCCAGGGTGGTCCAGTCCCCTCGCAGCAGGGAAGGGAGATGGGGGCTGAGAAGGTGAGGGTGTGTGGGACGCACGTGGACCCAGCCGTTCCCCACCACGTTCACGGCTTCTTCCGGGAGGACAGGCACTCTCCTTGTGACAGTCAAGATGAGGAGAGGAGAAAAAAGTCCTCGCTGATACAGAACACCTTCTATGTTCAGAGGTTGTCCACCCCTGTACCCCTGGTCCAGGGTGGATCAAGGGCCTGTGTTACGGGCCGGCTGCCGTGCTGGGAAACAGGTCTGCACCGAGTCAGGAGGGAACACAGGACTGTTGTGGTTGATTTTCGTTTGGACTAATGAGGACTGAAGATTTTTCCTGTGTGTCTTCAACCCTTAGATTTCTTCCCTGCTCCTGCTAATTGTCCTTTTATGTCTTCTCCGTTGACTTTTTGGGATCGTCATGATGTTGCTGTCAATTTCTGTGAGCACGTTTTCTGTCCTACTGGTGCGTTTTTTGAAAATTCAGTGTCACCTAAACAATTTTCAGTTTCTGATTTCCTTTTAACTTGTTATTTCATCTGTTGTTTCTGATACAGAATGATTCCTTAATATATGTTGATGAATTTTTCATTTTCATTTATTCAGTGTTTTTGATGTTGGAATTTGCAGGCAGAGATTTGTTAAACAGATGTATATATTAGGTTGAAGTGTGTTTATTTCATGGAGCAAATATTACGGAATGCTTCATGTGCCGTCCTGGGAGTGAGTATCCATTTTCCGGTGGTCGGAGTCAGGTGCTACCAGGACAGCCAATCCCGCTCCTGCTTGCCACATCGGGTCGGTCACCTGTCATATCAACCTGCTGGAAACTGTTCTCAATATGTACTCCACTCACCTTTAATAAGTGTCATCAAAAGAAAAATAATATTCCACACTCCCTAACCCTTATGAACGCTTACATAAAGTTTTATAGCCCATGCCTGATTGTTAGGTGATTTATGTCTCGGCTTAGCTACCTGCCTCTCTCGAGGTTTTTGCAGGTTGCTGGAGGAGCTAGCCGGAGGAAGCACAGAGGAAGAGTCCTCCTCCAGGTGGCTCCACAGTTTCTCCTACTCCCGGTTTCAGTTCCGATAACGCATCCTGTGGCTGAGGGCGGATTGTTAGTAGTGTGTGGACTCTACAACGACATGAAGCAGAACTGGCTTGTGGGCAATTCACCGCAACGCTGACCTTAATATGTTGCAAAACAATTTGTAAAGTTGGTATTTTCCTGCAGCAAATAAACTGATGACATCTGTTTCCGGAATATGAGATGAAAAGTGAAGGAAGGGTTAATCCTGACATGGACCTGGGAGTTCCCCGCATCTGTGCCTGCTGAGGTCCCAGTGCCTGAGGGTCTGCATGGAGAGTGTGGGCTCCTTCCCCACTCCTCTCTGTGCACACCGTCCCGGAGTGTGCACAGCCCACGGCATGCTCGTCTGCGTGCTTTAAGCAGACGTGACACGCGCTGCTTGGCTTCCAGCCTTGTTGTCTCCCCCCCGACGGCACACGGTTTTGTCCCAGTGTCTGATGGCATCTCCACGTGCTGTGACTGGGAGCGGGGACCCTAGAATTTCCGTCTGTGCCCATGATGTGCGAGGCGCCTCTGGGCACCTGCAGGGGGGCCTGGTCTGCCACCCCTGCAGCCGTCACACAGCCTGTCCGAGCGTTGCCAGCTGGGGACGGGTCACTGCGAGGCCAGGCGAGGGTGTGGCCGGTGGAGGAGGGCCGAGCTCAGGCCACGTGTGGTCTGCAGAGAGGCTGACGCTTTGGAGGCACAGAGGGAGCGAGGCGAGGTGCTTCTGCGGTGGTTGTCCGGAGGGAGCGCGAAAAGCCACGGCCAAGCGGCGGAAGTCAGTGTTGATGTGCAGTGAGTCTGCACAGGGTTGTGCTGAGAGCAGCAACGAAGCTGGCCCCCACGACGGTGCACGGGCCCGAATGGGAGGAGTCAAGGCCGCCTGGAGATTTGGGCCTGAGGACGTTTGAAAAGAGTGAGAAGACGATGCGGATAGAGCAGGGGTGAGGGCGGCGGGCTGAGGCGGCCCCGGGGGAAGCAGCGTCCGGGAGAGACAGTCCTGAGCTCTGCGGAGGGGTTTCCCTGTGGAGATGCAGGGGTGGGTGTGCAGGGCCCTGGCTTGGGCGGGGAGGCGTCTGCCTCACAGGGTAGCTGACGCCGGGAGCCGCAGGAGCCCGGTGGAGGAGACTCGCAGAGCCAAGTGGAGGGCGGGGCGGGGCGGGGCGGGGCGGGGCGGGGGCTCTCTGTACCCCGAGACACCTGCCCCAGCCCCCCACGTGCACTCCTTCCCGCGGCGCCCCCGCCCTGTCCACGGCCCCAGCGCCGCCGCCGGCTCGCGGCTTCCTGCCCCTGCGCTCCGCTGGCCTGGCCGTGCTCAGCGCTCCTCTTCCCAGCCACCACGGGCTTCTCTTCTCCGGCGTCCAGGTGCATCCTCCCCGCCCCGGGGTCTGTCTGCGCTGCTCCCTTTCCCCAGACCTGCCTGCAGCTCGCCCCTGCGCCCTGGGAGAGCACAGCCTCTGCCTCCCGGCGGCCCAGCATCGCCCGCCGCCCCCGCGTCCGCCCTAGTTCGGAGATGCCCTCTGAGGGCGGTGACAGCCGGTCCTGGACGCCTCGTCCGGGGAAACGCAGGAGGACCACCCCGCAGAGGACAGTCACGGTCCCGAGATGTTTAGGCTTTCACTCCCCCGGAGGACTGATGTTGCCAGACTCTAAATCACTCACTTACCAACTTGGTGTCCTCTTCTCAAGTTCTAGACCTTGTTAGAACTTCTTAGAGCTTCCTGTGCGGTACTTCTACAGCAGTGCACACTGTGTCTAACCGTACAGTTCCAACATATTGCTAAAATGCTGCTTGTTCGTAAGAACCAAGTCCAAGGTTCGCGACTGTGGCCCTACTCTGGTATTTCTGTGAAGCAGCCAACCACAGACTTCTCCTAGTTGGACGACCTGATGGGTTCCCCTGACTCTGGCCGGGGTTTTCCTGCTCCCGGCAGCTTTGCCAGCCAGCCACCCCCGTTGTCGCCTCGCCTCCAGGTGGGAGGATTTGTCGGACGTTGGGAGCTGCCTGGCCTGAGGGACAGACGGGGTCCGGAGTACAGGATGTCAGGGACTGGGCCTCGCTGGGGAAAGTTAACGCCCCCCGCCCCCCGAGTTTGTCCAAGCCGGCCCTGGCTGCGCCCCAGCTGCCGTCACCCACCTCAGTGGCTTGGAGCCTGGGCGATGCCCATGGCTTTCCTCTGCCCTGCTTCAGTGCCCTGGATGGCCTCCCTTTGGGCTCACGAAACTGGGCAACGTGCCCTTCTCCCCTTTTGGCTTTGTCCCTTTGCTCTCTGACCAAGGAGAGTCCTAGTTCCTGACATTTGCATCCATAAGCTGCAGTCCTGGATCAGCTCTCCGTGAGGTCTGGCCCCTTCTCGGGAATCACCCGTGTTTTCCCGTCTCTGCTCCCCGGTGTCCGGATGACCCCCTCTCCTATGTCCCACTTCTTCCCTTCTGTCTGGGGGCCTTTTAGGACACGTGATCTCTTCTCTACTGGGCCGAGCTCTGGGCACAGATGGTCTGGCTTCCAGGGGATAACGTCAGGAGGTATGACTTGTGTGGTGCTTACTCCGTGCCAGTTCTCGGTGCCCTGTGCACCAACTAGTTCGCTCCTCCTCACACCCCCACGAGCTGGCTGTTCGTATTCCTCCCCCTCTGCAAGTATAGAACATGAGTCAGAGAAACGTGGAGCGTCTTCCCGGCTGGTGCGCGGAGGAGCTAGGATTTGAGCTTGGGCTTCTGGTTCCGCTTTGTTCTGTGGCGTATGTTCTCAGGACAACCCCCACTCAGTAACCGCAGAGGGGGGCTGCGGTGGAGCTGGGATCCCGATCTTTCCTGTGACCTTCCTCTGGGCAGTGTTTCCATGCCCCCATTCTTGTCGAGGCCCTGACACCCACTCACTTAACACGTGGTCTCTAATATCCCGAGATGAGAGAAGCCACCTGTCAGTCCGCCCCTCAGGGTGGGCTCACAAACTGCCATTCATCCTTCTCTGCCTTTGTTTCTGTTTCTGAGAAGGAAATTTGCCTCTTTATCAACTGTCTTTCTTCCTGCGTCACAATCCCACGGATCTCCTTCCCTTCTGGGACCTTCCTCCAGGGGATTTTTTCCTTCTCTCCTATCTTTGATCTTCTGTTTCAGTCATGAGCTATGTCCATCTCTTAGTAACAGAACATCAAACACATTGATGTAAGCATATCCATTGACTGAACCATAGTCACTTTTTATATGTAATAAAAGTCCAGAAGTACCTGGTTATTGGCACTGGTTCAGGGGCTCAAGTCTTTACAATCTTCTTGGTCCCAGAATGACTGCTGTAGCTCCACCCATCGCATCCTTGTTCTAGGCAACAAACAAGACGGAGCAGGGAAAGGCATGCTGTCTGTAAGCCCTACCCAGCCACTTGCACTTACGTTTTGTCAGTTGCCCTGGTTACTAGGAAGCCTGACAAATGTAGAATTTAGCTGGGCATTTTGCCACTTAAATAAAGTTAGGTTTCTGTTAATGAACAAGATAAGGAAGTGGATGTTGGGTGACTATCTACAATCTCATGTGCTCCTGATTGGATTCTTTCCTCAGTTGAGGGTAGGTCATTAGGTTGAACAGTGTATCTCTTGTGCGAGCCCTCATTGTGTGTGTGCATGCATGGATGGGTGTGTGTGTGTGTGTGTGTGTGCGCGCATACATGCATGGATGGATGTGTGTGTGTGTGTGTGTGTGTGCACAAAGCGGAGCTGGAGCACAGGGGAGGCCACCTGATGGCCAGGAATGGCTAGTACCACCCTCTGTGGCACTGATACTTCATCCCCAAGAACTGGAGATATGTTCCCAGATTCTCTCCAGTGCGTAACTGGAGTGCATCCTGAGAGCCAGCAGGCTGTGGGCATGTTCACGACCCACCTGGAGGGAAGCGGCCACATCTGCGTGTTGCACCTATTTGCTTTCCCCTGCCTTGAGACCAACTGAAGCAGAAAGTTTAAGTCCAAGGGTAAAAGTAGTCCTCCCAAGGTGGGGAAATAAATCATGCTTCTGAAGCCTAGATGTTTGAAGTTTGCCCGGTTGATTTCTTGGTGGGGAGGGAGGATAAGGCTGTTGATTTATTCAAAACAAAACAAAACCAAAGCTTTAAAAATAAAGAAAATCCTTAAGATTATAGGATCTTTTCTTTTTATTTTTTAAGACATTATTTGAGAAAGAGAGTGCACAAGAGAGAGAGCATGAGTGGGGTGAGGGGCAGAGGGAGAAGCAGACTCCCTGCTGAGCAGGGAGCCCAATGTGGGACTCGATCTCAGGACCCCGAGATCATAACCTGAGCCAAAGGCAGACCCTTAACAACTGAGCCACCCAGGCACCCTGAGAGCTTTTATTTTCTTGAGTCATCTAACTTGAAAACTTTAGGAATCAAAAATAATAATGGAATCAACTTCGAAGGAGGCTCTCATCAATAGGTTATATGGCCATTTTACTAAGAACATAGAGAGTACTCTGGAGGATTTGTTTGTAGGTTTTCCTCTAAGAAATAGAAGAAGGTGTAGTGATGGTGGAGGTCTCAAGCTACGACCATCTGGCTGGCTGAAAATTAACCCGTCACCTTCCGTGACACCTTATGCTCAGCGTGGCATCTTTGATTTAATGCTTCTAGAAACCATTGCTATGAACATCAAAGCTTAGATTAAGATTACATCACCAAATAATAAACTGGCTTAAAAATATAACAATGAAACATTTAATTGGATATGCTTATGTCACTGTCACAAATGGGGAAGGAAGTTTGCACACCCTCACGTACGATTATTTTGGCAGCTGTGGGATGACTGAATTCTATCCTGCATTTTGTTTTGTGTTCAAGCATCATCAAATTCAGCTGCTTCTACCCGCCACTGAATTAACTGTCTTTACCAGGAAGGGCTCTTTTCAGAGAAAGGCGCTTGCAGGCTTCTACCTCCTCAGCCTGATACATGGCATTTGTCATTTCGTTTGCTTTCACATCATCGTGTCATGTGAGTACAATCCACATTGCTCTGATGCAGTTCCCTGGGAAGGGCTTCTGAGCCACCTGACGTTCTCATGCTGGACATTTCGGCTGGGTGCCTCAGGTCTTGGAAATTCGGGTCATGAGCGATGTCACCTGGAGCGGTCACTTTCTAATACGTTCTGATAAGAACACTCAGGCAGAGAAGATGGGAAATGGAAGCATTTGAGACATTGTTTCACGGATTCAGGTTCACATTGTGATTCTGCTCATGGGTGCACATTGGCTGAGTGCCTGTCTTAGGAGAGACAACAGAGGCATGGTCTATTCCCCACTGGATTTCAAGACCCTGGCGCTCCAGAAAAACCCATTAGTGTTAGATGACTTCCATTGAGCTGCGCCCCCAAGCATCTTGTTCCCCAGGCTTAGGACAATTTCCACACTGTGCTGCATTGACCTTTATGTGCGTGGTTGTCTGTCTGACCCAGACCGAGGGCACCAAGAGAGGGACCATGGCCATTCGTAGAAGCGTAAGATGCCCCAGATGTTACCTGGCCACTGGGCCACTTGGAAGTAAGAATGCATCTCCCAGATGTGGGGACCTGCTGCAGGTGGCCAAAGAGATACAACAAGAGAGGGGTCTGCAGCTTCAAGGGTGTGGATTTGTAGGGAGGGACGTCACTTTCCGTACCCCTCCCTCCTTTCCTTTTGCCCTGAATGCAGATGTGATGGTTAGAGACAAAGCAGCCGTCTTGGACCACGAGGCAGCCTCCACAATGGAGGCCGGTGAACAGAGCAGTAGGAACAGAAGGAGCCTGAAGAGTGCCTTACCCGCTCTGAGCTGTCTGACGTCAGACTTTCAGCCTACTAATGTCCTTGCTCCTTGGGGTTTTCTGTCACTCATACATGAATCTGAACAGACTAATACACCTTTGCACGTATTACACACAGCGTTAATTTGTTCACCGGATTGTTTTCAGCCTCTTCCCAGTGGAGTGGAAGCTCTCTTAGGAGTGGGGCCTCTCTTCTTGTTTATTTCTGGGTGTCTGATATTTGGGACAGTGCTCAAGGTATTTGTTGAAGAATAAAGGAACGAGTGAATGAAGGTAAAGTTTCTGTGCGTGGCGGGCTGGTGCTAAAGGAGGCTACAGCTGGATTTGAAAAAGGAATCTTGACTACGGCAGCCCTTGGATTCTGTCTAGCTTAATGAACAACTAGTACTAATAACAATAATCAGCCCTTTTGGTAAAGGCTTTCATTTAGATCCCACCCATCTCCAGACAGGGTGGAGCCTGCTTTTTCTTAAAACAGTCTGCATCACCCACGCTTGGCTTGCTGCTTTTAGAGACTGGGCTCTGCTGTACTCAATGTCTCTCCATCAGCGGGAACTACCAGGTGTGTGATTCAGGCCTAATTGCTGCCACGGCCCTGGCAATAGTTTCCGTCACCTTCTCTGCTGGATGGCTAGCTTCAACATCGATGCCCACTGGTCTGCCGACAATTTGTGTGCAACCCAGAAAGCAAAAACCTGCCATTCGGAGACTCTGCCGTACACAACCGGACCGTGAGTTATGTTGCAAATAACAGCCTAAGCTTGAGAAAACACAGCCTCGCTGGGGAATGGATTTCTGTTAGGTCAGAACTATATTTCTCCAAAGAAGACTTGCAGATGCCTGACAGACACATGAAAAGATGCTCCGCATCACTCATCGTCAGGGAAATGCAAATCCAAACCTCAGTGCAATACCACCTCACACCTGTCAGAATGGATAAAATCAACAACACAGGAAACGGCAGGTTTTGGTGAGGATGCAGAGAAAGGGGACCCCTTGTGCACGGTTGGTGGGAATGCAAACTGGGGCGACCACTGTGGACAACAGTATGGAGGGTCCTCAGAAAGTTATGACCCAGCAATCTCACTGCTGGGTATTTACCCAAAGGAAATGAAATCACTAACTCGAACATACCTGCACTCATGTTCACTGCAGCACTGTTTACAACAGCTGAGGTATGGAAACAACCCAAGTGCCCACTGGTGGACGAATGGAGGATGAAGAAGCCGTGGTTTGCATGCACCTGCACACACACACACACACCAGAGTATTACTCAGTCACAAAAAAGAACGAAATCTTGTCATTTGTGACAACAGGGATGGACCACAGAGCATTATCTAAGTGAAGCCTGGGTGGCTCAGTCGGTGAAGTGTCTGCCTTTGGCTCAGGTCATGATCCCAGAGTCCTGGGATCGAGCCCCACATCGGACTCCCTGCTCAATGGGGTGTCTGCTTCTCCCTCCCGCTCTGTGATCTCTCTTGCTTTTGCTTTCTCTCAAGTAAATAAATAAAATCTTAAAGAAAAAGAAATAAGTCAGAGAAAGATAGAAACTGTATGATCTCACTAATATGTGGAATCTTACAGGAAGGAAGGAAGGAAGGAATTAAGGAAGGAAAGAAAAAATTTATGGGTACAAAAAATAAACTGGTGGTTGCCAGAGCTGGGCCAGGGTAGGGACGTTTATTTACTCTGGATTCAGTTAGCCTAAAATGTGTGTGTGTGTGTGTGTGTGTGTGTGTGCGTATACCTGTATGTGTGTTTATGTATGTGTGTTTATATGTGTGTAGTATACCTGTGTGTCTGCGTGTGTATTTGTGTGGTGCGTATGTGTGTGTACATGAGTGTGTGTGCATGTGTGTGTTTGTATTTGTGTGGTGTGTCTGTGTGTGTGTGGTGTCTGTGTCTGCATGTATGTGTGGGGTGTATGTGTGCGTGCATGTGTATTCAAAGAAAATTCATGAATCCTCAGCGTTTCTTTCTTTCATAGTTCAGGGATATTTTACAAATTTGATGTCTGGCTCTATTTTATTAAAGCATCAAAGAACCCTATACATCAGTTAGATGTTTTTATGAAAAGCAGCATAGCAGAGTTCATAAAACACAGTAGCTTATACAATTATCATTCATCCTCCTGCATCTGCAGATGTCTGGGGATAGGCTTCCAGGTGGCCCAGGTGGGATGGCTCTGCTCCACCTGTCTCTCATCCTCCTTCTGGGATCAGCGTCTGAGGGGCAGGGCTACAAGAATGGAAAGGCTGAACTGCACAAGTGTGATCTGAACCTCAGGTCACATCACACCGGCCAGTGTCCCTTTAGCTAAACCAAGTCACTTGTTATAGGGAAAGGTAGGACGGTAGTCTTACCCACGGCCCGCTAGCAAAGGAACGTGGCAAGGCTACGTGGCGAAGGGTGTGCGTGTAGGAAGGGGCAAAGAATATTTACGATCTACCACAATCTCCAGGCATTTTGTAACTGATGTTTTTTACCTTGGCCATCCTCTTTGCTTTTAACAGCTTTGTTAGGATATACCTCTCCTGTTCTACAACTCACCCATTTATGGCGTGTGATTCAGTGTTCGTCCATGTGGTCACACAATACATGCCACCGTCTCCAAGGGTAACTTTAGAACACTTTCATCATCTTAGGAAGGAGCCCTGTGCCTTTAACCTCTCCCCCTTCTATCCACCAAGCCTGAAGCCCCTGCCAGTCTATTTTTTTTGTCTCTGTAAATTTGCCCAGTATTGACATATAAATGGAATTGTATAACAGGCTTTCACTTAGTATGCGATTTTAAGGTTCCTCCTTGTTATCAGAACTTCATTCCTTTGTGTGGCCAAATAAGATGTCTACTTCATCCACTGTTGATGGGCTTGGGATTGGTTCCACCTTTTGGCTATTATGCATTATGTTGCTGTAAACAGTCATGTATGAGCTTTTGTGTGGACATATCTATTTATTTTGGGGGGTATATACCTTGGAGTGAAATTGCTAGGTCATATATTGATTGACTCTATGCTTAACCATGTAGGGAACTATCAAACTGTTTTTACAAATTGGCTGCACCAGGGGCGCCTGGGTAGGACCATTGGATAAGAGTCTGACTCTTAGTTTCAGCCCAGGTCAAGATCTCAGGGTCATGAGATTGAACCCCGTGTGTTGGGCTCTGTGCTCAGCACCGAGTCTGCTTGAGATTCTCTCTCCCTCTCTGCCCCTCCCACTCGTGCTCTCTCTCTCTCAAATAAATAAATAAATCTTAAAAACAGCAAATTGGCCACACCACTTTACATTTCTCTTGGCAGTGAACGAGGGTTCCAATTCCACCCCATCTTCACCTCTACATTTTATTTCCCTACCCACTGAGGGTAAGGTATGTAGTATCTCACTGTGATTTTGATCTGCATTGCCCTGATGATATTGGACATATTTCCATGTGTTTATTGGACATTTTTGTATCTTCTGTGAAGAAATTTCTATTTATTTATTTACTTATTTTTAAGATTGTATTTATTTATTTGAGACACAGCATGAGAGAGAGAACACAAGTGGGGGAGCGGGTTAGGAGTAAAGGGAGAGGGAGAAGGAGAGGCAGACTCCTTGCTGAGCAGGGAGCATGGGGACTTGATCCCAGGACCCTGAGATCATGACCTGAGCTGAAGGCAGATGCTTAACTGACTGAGCCACCCAGGTGCCCCTGATACGTGTTTTTGAGTTAGCTTTTTTATGACTGTGTTTGAGGTAGAGGTTCATCTTCTTACCCGGTTGCTATCCAGTTTTGCCAGCACCATTTGTTGAAAGATTACTCTTACCATTGAATGGTCTTGGCTACACTGTCAAAAATCAGTTGACCACAGACCTACAGGTTTATTTCTGGACTCTCAATTCTATTTCATTGATCTCTATGTTAATCCTGTTGCTAGTACCATAGTGTTTTGGGTACTATTGCTTTGTAGTAAGCTTTGAAATCAGGAAGTATTAGTCCTCCAACTTTGTTCTTCTTTTTCAAAACTGTTTGGCTGGTCTAGGTCCATTGCAATTCCATATGAATGTTGGAATCAGGTTGTAATTTCTACAAAGAAGTCAGTAGATTGTGTTGAATCTGTAGATAAATTTGAGGAGAATTGCCATCTTAACAATGTTAAGTCTTCCTATCCATGAACATGATATATTTAAATCTCCTTTAATTTCTTTTAACAATGTTTTTTAGTCACAAATCATAGGTTTTATACTTATTTGGTTACGTTTAATCTGAAGTATTTCTTTTGATGCTACTCTAAATGGAGTTGTTTCTTTAATTTCATTTTTTAGATTGTAGAAAGTTGTAGAAAGACAATTTTTTTTTGTGCATTGATCTTGTGTCTTGTAATCTTGCTGAAATTATTTATTATTTCTAAAAGTATTTAGTGAATTCCATAGGCATTCCTACATACAGAATCATACCATATATGAATATGTTTTTACTTCTTCCTTTCCAGTATGGATGCCTTTTATTTCTTTTTCTTACTCTAGATAGAGCCTCCAGTACAATGGTGTATACATGTTGTGAGAGTATACACACTCATCTTGTTCCTGTTTTTAGGAAGAAAGCCCAGTTTTTCATCATTAAGTATTGTTATTTATGGGTTTTCCTCAGTGCCCTTTATCAACTGAGAAACTATTCTTCTATTCCTATTCCTTGAGTGTTTTTTTCATTAAAGAGTATTGGATTTTATTGAATACTTTCTCTGCATCAATTGAGATGATCATGTGTGTGTCACATTCGTTGATTTTTAAATGTTAAACCAACCTTTCATCCTGGGACAAATCCCACTTGGTCATGATATATTTCTCTCTCGCTCTCTTTTTTTTTTTATGTGGCCATATTCAATTTGTTAGTGTTTTGCTGAGCATTTTTGTGTCCATGTTCATAATAGATATTGGCCTCTAGTTTTTGTTCCTCAGAAGTATGTTTGCTTTTCTATTTTTTGAAAGAAATTGTAAAGAATTGGTATTAGTTTTTTTTGAAATGTTTGATAGAGTTCACTAGTGAAGCCATCTGGGTCTGGCGTTTTCTTTACTAGTGGTTTTTAGATGACTAATTAGATCACTTTACTTACTATAGGTCTATTTACATAGTTTTTGTATTCTTGAGTCAGTTTTAATAGGTTTGTCTTTCTAGCAATGTGTCCATTTCACCATTTCATGTATATTTATATAATATATTGGATTACAGTTGTTCATAGTATTACTCTATAATCCTTTTTAATTTGGGAAGGTTGATAGTAATGCCTCATCTTTTATTTCTGATTCTAGTAATGTGAGTCTTTTTTGCTTGGTCAGTCTTGCTGATTATTTTAAAGAACTAGCTTTTTGGTTGTACTGATTTTATCCATTGCTTTTCTGTTCTCTGTCTCATTAAATTCCACCTCTCATATTAATTATTTCCTCCCTTCTTATTTTAAGTTTAATTTGTCCTTCTTTTACCAGTGTCTTCAATGATAGATTAGGTTATTGTTTTGTGATCTTTCTTATTTTTAAATATAGTTACTTCTTATTTTTAAATATAGTTATTTGAAACTTTAAGTTTCCCTCTTCCCTTTGCCACTTTACCTATACCTCAGACATTTGGTATTTTGAGTTTTCATTTCCATTTATCTCAAAGAAGTTTTTAATTTTCCATGTGACTTATTCTTTGACTTACTGATTACTTAGGGGATTTTGTTTAATTCATTTGTGAGTTTTCCAAAGTTTTTCTGAAATTTACTTATAATTTCATTCCCTCATTATCAAAGAATGTACTTGATATTATTTCTGTCCCTTTAAGTTTATTGAAGTGTGTTTTATGGCCTACCGTATGGTCTATCCTGAAGAATGTTCCATGTGCACTTGAAAATAATGTCTGTTCTTCTGTTGTTTGGTAGAGATCTCTGTAGATGCTTTTTAGGTATTGTTGGTTTATAATGGGTTGTTAAAGTGTGCTATTTCCTTGTTAATCTTTTTCCAGGTTGTTCTAGCCAATATTGTTATTAAGTTGTCCATGTCTGCCTTCAGTTCTGTCTGCTTTTTCTTCATGTATTTTTGGTGCTCTGTTCTTAGGTACAGATATGAGTATAATTATTATATTTTCTTGATGGGTTAACTTTTTATCACTGTAAAATCTCCTTCTTCTCCTTCAGTAGCATTTTTTGTTTTAAAGTCTACTTTCCACCGTGTTAGCCTTAGCCGTTCAGCTTTGTTGCTGCTCTTCGTGTGATACATCTTTTTCTATCCTTTGACTTTCAGTCTATCTGTATCTTTGAATTCCAAGTGTGTCTCCTAGAGGTGGCTATTTTTGGATCTTTTCTGGTCTAATGATCTCAGCTTTTTATTTGGATCATTTAATCCATTCATATTTAACATTTTGATTGATTATTGATAGAGTTGGATTATTATCAGTTACACTTGCCCTTTCACCTCTGTTTTCTACAAGTCTTGTATTGCTTTTCTTTCATTGTTTCTCCTTTACTGCTTTTTTTTTTGCATTAAGTGAATATATTTTTTAAACATTTTATTTATTTATTTGAGAGAGAGACAGAGAAAGTGAGAGAGAGCACAAGTGGGGTGAGAGGCAGAGGGAGAAGCAGACTCCCTGCCGAGCGGGGAGCCCGATGTGGGGCTCGATCCCAGGACCCTGGGATCATGACCTGAGCTGAAGGCAGACGCTTAACTGACTGAGCCACCCAGGCGCCCCTAAGTGAATATTTTCTAACAGCATCTTAATTTCTTAGTGATTTTTCCACTATACCTATATTTTTTGTTATATCCTTAGTGGATGCTCTTGGGGCCTACCATATACATCCTAACTCATCGGAATTAGCTTCAGATTTACGCTCACCTGGTTCCAATGATACACGGAAATGTTCTGGATCACTTTCCTGCCTCTTGGTGTTATTATGTTAGATACCTAACATTTATCAGTGTTACCAACCCAAGAACAGGTTGCTGTAATTATTACTGCATATAATTTTTAGGTCTTTTAAAGGAACTGTTACAAAAACGGAGAACAAGTACATATTTATAGCCTTTGTTATATTAACTCTCTTATGTGGCATTTCTGGTTCTCGTCCTTTTCCCCTGTGGATTGAAATTACCATCAGGGGCCCTTCTCTTTGTCAGACACAGCTTTGCTTTCTCTCGGCTCCTTTGGGCTGTTACCGGCAAGTTATTACATTCTGTATGTAATAGGCCCAATAATACAGCTGTGTATTGTTAATATAATTGCTTCTGCAATCACATAAGAGAAGAAAGGAGAAAGGATGTGCATTTTTACTGTTATAATTGCATCGTTACCTTTACTTGTACTGTTTTTTTCATGTGGATTTGAATTACTCTGTGGAGGTCACCTACTTTCAGACTGAAATAAGTGCTTCGTTTAGTATTTCTTGGATGGTGGGTTTTCCAGTTAAATTCTCTCCATTTTTATCAGGAAATGCTTTCATTTTGCCTTCTTTTTGAAAAATAACATTTCTGGACATAAGATTCTTCTTTGGCAATTTTTTGGTTTTTGTGGGTTTGTTTTTTGGTTTTTTTTTGAGCACCTTAAATGCTTAAATGTTATTAAATGGTAATGTTTAAATGGCTTCTGGTCTCCATTTTTTTTGATGAGAAGTCAACTGTTAATCTTGTTTATGGTGTCCTACACTTCTCTGAGGTTCTGTTCATTTTTCTTGTCTGTTTTGGGGTCACGTAATCTCTATCAATCTATCTTCAAGCTTACTAATTCTTCCCTTTGCAAAGTCAAACTCTTGAGCCTCTTGAGTGAGTTTTTATTTCAGTTCTGTTATTCAACTCCAGAATTTCCATGTGGGTCTTTTTCATAATTTCTGTCTCTTTGCTGCTAGTCTCTAGCTGATGGGACACTATCATCCTACCTTCTTTTGGCTTCTTTAATCATGGTTTCTTTTAGTTCTTTTGACATATTTATAATCACTACTTTGTAGTCTTTGTTAATCTAACATCTGGCTGCTTTCACAAGCAGTTTCTGTTTTACATTTTTTTTTTCTGGCATATGGGTCATTCTTTCCTGTTTCCGTATACGTCTCATCATTTTTTATTGGAAACTGGGCATTTTGATGATGTATTGCAGCAATTTTGGGCACTGGCCTTCCACTGCTGGGGCTTGTTATGGTTTTCTGCTTGTTGCTGTGTTTAGTGACTATTTGGATAGTTTTAGCGAAGCCTGTTTCTGCCCCCACCACAGGGTGAATTGTCTGATGGTGCTCCTCAGGGGGCAGCCTGGGGTGTGCCCTCAGTCACCCTGGGTGATGGTGCTTTGGGCATGGCTTTCTGCCTCACCTCTTGACCACGCTCAGCTGTTAGCATCACTGATCACTGACTGACTATTCTATTCATTTCAGTGATGTCCTGGGGCATAAATTGCTCCACAGCCTCATCCAGTCAAATTAGGGCTTTCTTTTTTTTTTTTTTAGGATTTTATTTATTTATTTTAGAGAGAGAGAGTGGGAGAGGGGCAGAGGGAGAGAGGGAGAGAATCTCAAGCAAACTCTGTGCTGAGTGTGGAGCCTGATTTGGGGGCTCGATCTCATGACCCTGAGATTATGACCTCACCCAAAACCAAGAGTCCGATGCTGAACTGACTGAGCCACCCAGGCACCCCTAATTTGGGCTTGTTTTTTAAGGTTTTATTTATTTATTTATTTGACAGAGAGAGCAACAAGCAGGGGGGCAGCAGAGGGCTCACCGACGTTGAGCCCTGTCAGACCGATGACCGCATATATAAACGAAGGACCTTTGGCTGCTTTGAGAGCTTTTAGACAGGAAAGCACACGAATCACATAAATCCCTCATGGAACTTAGATCACTAACATAAATGCGTAGGTTATAGGCAGGAAGGAGAAAGTAAAGCTAAATTAAATTCTAGTAAAGTAAATTAGATTCTTGCATCGTAAATGAAATCGCTAATCTACAAAGATTCTCCTAGTAACTGAACATGACCTGCTTTTGTAAGTTTCTGTCCAGGAGTCTTGTTGACTACTCCAGAGAGATCCTGAGACACGTGCCAGCCTGTCTCCGGAACATTTTCTTGTGGGGTGTTTCTCTTTCCTTAAAGAGCTTCATAATTCAAATTGTCTAGAGTAAAACTAGAAGTGGCCTAGTTCCAATGAAACTTCATCTCGAAAGAATTTTAAATAGTAATATATGTTCATAGTGTGAATTTATTAGATAGTGATTGGAATTTCGCATGAGTTTTTCAAAACGCATTAGCAAAGTATGCCCACGGGGCTGCAGTTTGTTTTAAGGGTGCATGTGGTCCCTGACGTGCGTAGGAGAGTGAGGTCATCCGTGCATACCGTCCCCTCCCACCTTTGTGCTCTATGTTGTTCTGATCCTCATTCTCATTGGTTCATCTGCTTTCATCTGTGTTTCCCGAAGAAATGTGAGCTTCACGCCAAAGCAAAGTGTTCTTCCATTTGGATCGTATCCTGCGCAGAAACTAAATTGGACTGGGTATCTGTTTACTTACTTGCTCAGTGCCAGACGTGGTCCCTGGTGGTTTCCAAGGAAATCATTCAGTCGCCTAGCATCCTTAGCAGACAGACGTGACTCCTGAGTCCCATATCTGGTACGTGGAGGGAGGGAATGCATTCCAACCCGGCCGGCCATCTGGGCCCACTGTCAGCAGCACACATGCTGTCAGACACGAGGACCACCAGACCAGCAACACACTCCATGCTCCTCTGTGTCCCCAGGATGCAACTTCCCCTGCAGACAGGACCCACGGCTCGGTGGACCCACGTGCCTGCACCCTTCCAACCTCAGTATCTTCCCCACCTGAGACATGGAAACACACCCCCACGTGGGAGGCCGTGGTGAAGATGGGGTTGGATGGGCTGGGTTAGTGGGCAGCACAGGGTGGGACCCATGCTCCTGAGCAGAGAAGCGGCCAAGACGCACACCTTCTTCAGAAATCCTTCCAGGCAGCTCAGGAGAAGCACCAGGATGCTTCTCTGCCTGTTTTCATCCATATTTTAGCAACGGCCTTCACAGCCTCTCAGCCATGAGTGGATTCGAGACCATCAGCCCCGAATGACAGGAGAGGTCGGGGCCTCGCTCACATCTGGGGGAGATTTGAAATCGGAGCAGGAGCAGGAAGTCAGAACCCAGACGAGGATCTCGGGGTGCTTCGAGTCAATGAGCAAAGTCACATTATCTTGGGCCTCCTTTTGCACCAGATACATTCCCCTGCAAAATGATTGGACCGTCAGTGTCTGAAGTGTTCAAGTAAATGAAGATGCTTATAAAGGTCTGGACATGCGATCTCTTCTTTCCATTTCATTCGTTCATTCAACTCACAGTTATTAGTTCTAGGTACTTAGGATAGATATATTAATGAACCAAATCGACACAGACTGCTATCATCATGATGTGTTCATGTCCTTGTTTTTAGTCTCACGGATCTTTGTTGAGATGCTATTATGTGCTCACATGTAATAGGCGGTAGAATAACACAGTTTTTGGAAGCCGCATAAATTCTTGCCGGTGACTCTTTGAGATAGCTCTGCAGTGTGGCTGTCGCCTCATGGGTGGTCTCCCGGTCACCGGGGGAGCTACTGTCCACAGCTCCACAGTGTGGGGGACGCACCTCCCTGACCGGCTTCCCCTGTGGTCACTGCACCTGCCGGGTCAGGGTACAGGTGGGAGAACTGCTTTATGTGATGAAGAAGTGAACGCCCGGCTCATTACTTCTGCACTCCCTGTCACCTCTCCCCTGCCACACTTAATCATCACAGACCTGGGGGCCGCCGTGCTTCTCAGGGTTGGTCCCCGGCCCAGCTCCTGCTTCTCGAACTCAGCACGTTGCTTTCGGTTCGCATTCAGCTTCCCTCTTTTACTGAATAGGGACTGATGCCAGGATTTGCTGATTTTTGTGTTTAAAGATAACTCCGTGTCTGTGTCAGTGGATTACAGAAAACCGCACAACTGAGTTACAATCAACTTCTGAGTATGATATTTTTGGAAAGTCCAGACTCTCCCATCGATTTAGAATAGTTACTTTCCTTTACTGTAGCCCTACAGAAGTGGACTTAGAATTTATCCCTCTTAGGTCCAAATGGTTGTAACCATATTTTAATTTCATTTGACTTCCAGGTTTGGTGATGGTTATTCAGTGAAGATTTGGCTCGGTCAGGAAACAAATCTGCACAGCGTGATTTCTGACTGCTTGAAGCTCCATTTTCCAGGGATCCAATTTAAGGTAGTGCTAAAATTCTGCATTCCTTCTTTGTTTTCAGCTGAGGAAGTGGATAAGTGTGTTTGTCTTTTTCCCTGTTTTAGTTCTGCACTGTTAGGAGATACTGCCTGCTGTCTAGGCCTGATTGCAGAGCTCCCCGCCCATGGCCAGTGAATATCGCTTGGCCACCGTGCAGGACGACAGGCCTGTCTGACCACGTTGTCGGGTGTCCCAGAGTGGACCGTGGTTACTTACCCCCCATTACCCATGGGCACAGCCCCCTTGCGTGGCTTGTTTTGTTCAGGAAGGAAGATCGTGTTGTCTGTGGGGCTTCTAGACTTGCTGGTTGCGGCATTATTTTACAAGGAGTGCCCTGTGCTTGCGATACTAATCCTCTGCTAACTTGAGGCAAAGTGTGATGCCTGGACTAGTAGGGTCTCCATCCCTGGGCAGCTGGTTCGACCTACAGGATCTCAAGTGCCAACCCACTGAATCCAAATCGGCATTTAAGGAGATGACCAGGCCACTCCTACGCACGTTAACATTTTAGAAGCACCATCTACAGGGTCTTGGATAACTACACGATTCTAGTTTATCATAAATAGGGTCTCATCTATAAAGTAGCTATCGCCTGTCTATTTCAACAAGAGCCACTGAGTAAAATCCCGCTGCTAAGAAGCATACTGTACAAGACCAGGCGTTCGTGCTCAGGTACTGCTCCAGATGTCCGATAACACGCTTGCTGTTATACCCCTCTACACAAATGAAGACGAGGGGCAGAATGTTTCCCCTCTTACCAAGAGTTGCTCGCTAGCTCATGGTGAGGACAAGAGGGAGCTCTGCTCAAGATCCAGAGAAGTTCAGGTGCCTTCATGCATCTCCTTCTTCCACGATAAATTCCTCCTTCTCGGTAGGGTGAGGCACCTTCTCGCCCCCAGGGAGGGCTTCCCCATGCTGTGGCAGGGCGAGGGGGCGTATGAGGGGCAAAACAGCCACTCAGCCTTGAGGAGGACCACGTACCAGCTATGCCATCATCCGTAGGCACGCGCGGGAGTCTCTCAGAACTGACCCACCCTCCCGCTGCCATTTAGGTGTGTGGTTTGAAAGAAGATTATAACTGATAAGTTAAGTGCAGCATGGTCAGTTTTAACGATTGCTCATCATGTGATCCAATTTACAATTTGTTTTTGGCTTTTAGGGGCAGCGCCTTAATTTATTGGAATATCATGTGCCAAAACGATGGGAATGCTTAGCCGACCTGTTTGGAGTCTTAGAGAACAACAAGACCTTCCTGAATATCAAACATTACTCCATTAACCAAACCACTCTGGAACAGGTATGGTACCTTGCACGCTTCGGCCGGTTGCATTTTGGTGTGGGCTCGAGGCCTCCCCCAGCCGATTTTAAAACTAGTCAGATTACTTCTTGACTTCTTACTTCGCCCTTTCTTTAAATGATTCGCTGGTTTTACCAAATAGGATGGTGAGTGTTAGGTGATTTGTTTCTTGTCAGCTCTCCACTAAAGATATGTGTTTGGTAGGACTCCCATTTGTCCAGAATTACACTGGGCATTCACTGGGCAAGTCATGCCCCATTAACCTTCCCTTCTTCATTTTGCTCACCCCCCAAAATGTCTAAGGGGACTCCATCATAGCTGAGCTATAACTGACGTCGGGAAGCCAAGTGTACTGAGTGCCAGAATGTAGAATTAAGTCCCACCTTCATTCCAAAGCCATGCTCAAAGCATCCCGAATTTCCCGGTGGTTTAGTAACCGTCCCCACATCGAGCTGTGTCCTCAAAGGATTTACCTGTTTATGGCAGTTTCCGAGGGGGTGGTATGGATGAAAGCTTGGTGGTTTTTTTAGGAAAAGTCAGGCAGCGCTTTGAAGAGATGGTTCCTTCTTATAATAGTTGAGAAGAGAAGGTCTGGTGTCCTCACAGGTTAACAATGATTTTCATCGTTTCGTTCAGGTATTTATTAATTTCGCTACCGAGCAACAGAAATCCTCACCATCTACCGTGGCTACACCTACTGGCTCTCACCAGCCACCTCACCTGCTTATCTAAGCACCGAAGGGGACGTTTCTAAGAGGAATAATACCTTGTCTTTTGTTACCATTCATCCTTAGACATCAAAGGAGCCCTCTCAAAGGAGCTGGCAGTCAGGCTCCTGGTGGCCAGATCCATCCGCTCTTCCTTTCCTCTTTGAAGCTGTTGGTTAACGCAAACCAGCAAACTGGAAGTTTGTTTTCTGTAGACTTTCGGGGAGTTCCTCCCACGGGGCGAATCCCTTTGTCAAGCCAAGGAGGGGCCAGCTTCTTCGTGACGAGTGAACCCAGAGTCCAAGCTGAGACATTTCGGAGCTGTCAGAGACTGGCCATTCCCGAACATGTCACTGTACTTTTAAGGAAACTGAGGCAGCCAAGGCTAGTAACTTTCCTGACTGGTTTGTTTAGGAAATAGTACCTCGGACTGTTTTCTGTTTCTGTCCCTTTTCATCCCTCGATAGGCTTACATGTGTCTACATAAAAGATCGAGGATGTATAACACACGTTTTTTTGTAATACTGGATATTATATGGGATATATGGGATGACATGTAAAAATTGCCACTTTTTCCCACAATAGATGTTTCAGAATTAAGGAGCTTTTTAGAGAGCGCTTTAGCAAAATTAAGTAAATTGAACTGGGTACTCTGTGTCATTTATAAAAGTTTTGCCAGACTTCCACAGATTTTTAAATATATAGGCAGCGATGGAAAGAAATAGAATGTGGATGTATTTTATTTTTTCTTAATTCCTCAGTTTTCTTAATGCCTCCTGGTATTCTGAGGCACATTCTAGTTTTAAAGCCAATGATGTAAGCTATCAAGTTACTTCAGATTTTACCAGCAAAATCAGTACCTACTTTTAAATGCTTTAAAATTTTCTAACAATTCTGCCATTTTCAGAATTTCTGTGCTAGTATTTTCAGATATAAAGCGCCATGATGTGGCTCCAAAGGGCTGTAGACACTTGACATCCTGCATCTGATAGCAAAATGTGTAAAAGTCCTTTTGTCCACCACTGAAAATAGTTTCTAGCCAGACGTTTCTGAGCTTCAAGGTATTTCTTAATCTTCACTGAGTAACATTATTCTCAAATCTCCATGGAGGGCTGCGTTAATTTCATTGTAAAATTTGACCTTATCCAGTTAAATTTTTGAGTACTAGTAGCTTGTGGCCAAAGGGAACCGCTTTTCCGTCACATTTCTTTGCTAATGCAGGATTTCACTAAAATCTGTCTTTCCTGATGTCATTCGTATATACTGGAGATATTTTTAACTTGTCAGGATTCAGCCAGTCATGGAGAGTTTTGCTGACTGATTTTGATTCACATGAATCCCATGAATTACACTTTCTTAAGGTTTAGGGTTTAGGATTTCTTACAGTTTAGGGTTTAGGATCCCCCCCTCAGTTCTAACAGTCTCACTGTCAAAATGGAAGATGTAATCCTTTGTGATGATTGTTGTTGAATCAATCCAGAAAATCTGTGACACGGGAATGTGTTTATACTGCAGTGAATAAAAGAGATGTGCTTTGATTGAACCCGATTCTTGGAATGAGCTTGTGTATCTTCTTGCACTGTTAGGGACCCCGTTTAACCGAGCTAGGGAAGACATGTACCTACTCAAGATCTTTTAAAGCTTGAAAAGGTTACAGTTTGATTGAGCTTCAGTCTGTGATGTTTTGCTCGTAGGGATTCTTTTCCACCCTTTGAGCCGCCGTATTCTTGAAGGCTGTGCTTCCAGGTAAGCCTTTGAACAATAAACAGGAAGAAAAAAGAAACTCACTCTGTGAAAACGCCATACCCCAGAAGACTGGATAGGAAAGGTCAAATCTTATGTTAGTGTTGAAAATGTCATTGCATTTATAAGTCATGCAGATATTTTATGCCTTTGGAGTTAAGCATTTGTCTTAAGACCTTTGGGCTTATGGTCACACAACTGAGACTTTTAAACAAACTGACTTCTTTGGAAAGCATTCCGAGCAGAGTTCTTTGTAAGGCTGAGATCATCTTGATTATTCCTGTTCCAGCAACCCAGCTTTTATCGTACAGTTTATCTTTACCAGGATATTTAAACAGAGGACGTATGAGAAAGCCCTCATGCAAACTCGGGATTTGAGAAGGCAAACAAAAAGTTTATTTTTAGAACAGTAAACAGTGGGGGACTTAAGGTTATAGTTGGCTTGGGTTAGTTGATGTTGAATGTTGAACCGAGAAGAAGCGCAACATGATCGCTCTAAAACCTTTCACGAAATATACACCCTCCCCACCCTCCCCCGCTATTTGGTGTTTATGAGTATGACATGAATACTTTAGCTTAATCACAAATTTCCATACACCCCCCCCAATGGGGGATAAAGACGTTTAAAATTTTCAGACCAGTTTGAGCATGTTTTCGTATTTGACTTTGCTGTGGTGTGTTGGAGTATTTCAGGTCTGTGATGATTTGGGTGTGGTATGCTGATGGTCTTACAACGCAGTTTGGCATCCTCGAGTAATTCAGAGCCCCTCACACACACACACACACACACACACACACACACACACACACACACAC
>NW_027397122.1:6179357-6188365 GCF_003265705.2 Callorhinus ursinus | reverse complement strand
ACACACACACACACACACACACACACACACACACACACACACACACATACACACATGCACACGTTCATCCTTTTGATCCATACTGTTGAGCCCATTCTATGTGCATAAATAGATGGTCAGTATGGTAAACATGAGGGTGGGAGACTAACAGGTGAAGGACCCCCAGTCTGTGTCCTTGAGAAGCATGCAGTTAGGCGGGGAAGGCAAGGTGGGATCTGCAGGCAATAAGCACTCCCTGCTCTGGGGCCATGCGGTGGGTCCTTCTAACCCAGGGTGCAGGAACCAGGTTCATGGAACAGTTACCACCTGGGTGGGCCGTCCCAGATGGAGAAGTGGGAACAAAGGGAATATCAGAGCAAGTCAACAATTTTCCATGGGCCAGGGATATTTGCCTGCTACTCCGGTAGAGGTTGATACAGCAGCTCCACAGACATCAAAAACCCAGCTCTGCCATTTTTAGAATCTCCCTCATATGCCAAAGTGGCTGCGGGAGCACCAGCTCTCACAATATTCGAAGTAGAAAACAAACTGGATTAAGGGGGGAAGAAAGCACACCATTTAAAGAGGCCTCCTGGCAGTCTACCCCACATACTCAGGCATATAGGACGTTTCATGCAGTTTTAGCTGTGTCCCTAAAATGAAACAAGAATTCTGATTCTATATAAGAACAAAGTGGGTGCTGGATAGACAGCCAGCAAGCTCTACTGTAGGAACACAGGACAAGTTGTGTGCCATTTGCATGAGAATGGAATAAAATCACTTTGGGGCATGTTGAGTAAACCAACTAATAGCAAATGATGACTATCTTTGGGCATTCTGTGTTCTGAAGACTTCTATTTTCAGAGTTAAAGTAGCATGTTAAGATCTACAGGTCAGATGCCATCCGTATTTATAAAGATATTGTCAAGTGGAATGCAGTAGCTAAGGGGGAGAAAGAAGTTTATGGATATTTTCCATTTGGACTTAATAAATAGCCCTGTCACTTACTCACAGTGGGAATTCCTGTAAGAGTTTTAATAGATAATTTTTTTCCCCCACTGGAAAGGGTTTCAAATTGCCAGAAGTCAGAAGCATTTTTTCTTACTTACTTGCTTTTGCTTGTCATTGCAAAAGAAACACTTCACCATCTTATCAGTGAATCCATCACATTTTTCTTTCCATGTGAGTGTTTTAAGGAAAAATGGGGTCTACTGACTGAAATGTACATCTCAAACCTAGCAAAATTCGTCGCTTAAAAGATACAGCTAGAAATGTCGGGAGCACATCTTTCTTTTAAATAGAAGGGAATGTTGTGAACACCGTGTTTGTGGTGGCATTTGCATCTCATGCATGTGGTTTGTCTTGCTGAATTTCACCCATTACCAAATCGTGGTGGTATATTACCTGGTTCGTGGTTTTGTCCTTGAGAAACTGGGAACGAGGTTTCAGATCAACCTTCATGGGGCGTCATGGTGGTGATGAGTCCCTGGGTACCGTACTTGTCCCCACTTGCACACTGGGGCATGCGCTGCCCAAATGTAGTCATGGGAAGGCTTCTTTTGCCCCGGCATGAATTTAATTGAATTAGGATTACAGACAAGGGCAAAACAGCAGTCCAGGAGAAGTCCACTGGCTGGGCATCAGGAGACCTGGCTTGACTTCCAGCTCGAATGGGATCTTTTCCACTGAAACCTTGAGCTTCTGTTTTCTTCATAATGATCAGGATGAGATCTCTACATAGCCTAGTGAAATAAGCAAACCTCCACAGGGAGTGCATGAATATACAACATTAGCAAAGAGAACGGAGCAGATCTACATCAGAAATGGGGTGTAGGAGAATAATGTGAAAAACCTTATGCAGATTATTCCAAGACAGATGAAATAGACGAGATTTTTCAGAAACCATTAATGATCAAGATTATGTCAAGAAAACACTAGCGACGCGAGAAAATGAATTGGTAGCCGTGGGTCATCACCCTGTCTTTTAACTTACCCCAAGACAGGGGACCCAGATGGCTTTATGAGTCATACCAAAGGCGATAAACTATGTTATACAACTACTTTAGGAAATAAGGGAAGAATTCCTATCAATCTCTTTTTATGATGCTAATATTGCTTTGGCACAAAAAGTTCTCCAGGAACAGAGGTAAAGCAAGTATAGGGCAACTTCACGTACAAACACAGATACACAAATATTGGTAAATGGACCTCAGTAGTGTGTAGAATATGGCTTATAATCAGTATGATTTATCTAAGGATTGCAATGGTGGTTCAAAATGAGAAACTTGGGCGCCTGGGTGGCTCAGTCGGTTAAGTGTCTACCTTCAGCTCAGGTCATGATCCCAGGGTCCTGGGATCGAGCCCCGCATTGGGCTCCTAGCTCAGTGGGGAGTCTGCCGCTCCCCCTGCTTGTGCTCTCTCTCTCTCAATAAAGAAAAATCTTTCTAAAAAATGAGAAACTTAATGCAACCCCCTGTGTTCAAAGGTAAGAATGTGAATTGTCTGAGATGCAGACAAAATATTTCCTGAAATATATAAAATATATTAGAAAACTAACATGTTAAAAAAATTTTTTTAAGGTTTTATTTATTTGAGAGAGAGAGAGCACATGAGAGGGGGGAGGGTCAGAGGGAGAAGCAGACTCCCTGCCGAGCAGGGAGCCCGATGCGGGACTCGATCCAGGGACTCCAGGATCGTGACCTGAGCTGAAGGCAGTCGCTTAACCAACTGAGCCACCCAGGCGCCCAAAAAGCTAACATGTTAAAATGAACATTGCAAGTGAATTTCCACAATCCGGTCAAATATATCTAATCCTATGCATGAAATGTTACAAGCTGACCTGTGTTGTTCTGTGTAAATACACGATTCCTCTCTCCGGGACTTTTACCTACGAGCTTTTCTCTCATCTTTCTCTCTCTTGGCACTGGGTCCTCTTCAACGTTGAAGAGGCCCTGTCTGTCTCATTTTATGAATTAGCCTGTCAGTGGCTCCAGTCCCCCAGGTGCCCCTCTTCCTGGCCCGCAAGCCAGAGTCTCCACGGCCTTTGCAGCCCCGTGGACCCGCACAGCCCCCACCTACCGCACTCGGGACACGGCTCGTTCGTGCCACCAGAACAGCCCTGGCCGAGAAGGCAAGGGCCTCCACATAGTTAGGGACGGACTGACATCTGTTGCTGGCTTCCCCACCTGGTCGTTCACTGTCCTGTGAAAGGCTCCGTGACGTCCCACTGTACCGCAGTCCTGCTATGGCGCTCCCGCCGGACCACGTGCCCCCATCGAGTCCTGCTAGCCAGCCACCTGCTTTCTGCATTTATTGGTGGCTGATAGGATGAAAACTCACTGCTGTCAGAATACAACAGAGCATCAGTAGTGATGCCTGGACGCCCCAACTCGCTGCCCTGCACACACTTCTCCCCGCAGCTACTCGAACTGCGTTAGCCTTTGCATGCTTGAAATGAATCCCCTGCTGCCGCGGGTGTGTACGCGGGAGTCCCTCTGCGGGGCTGACTGGTCCGCTCCACAGCTCAGCCAGAGTGCAGTCCTCTTTGGAGGCTTCTCTGCACACTGCCCAGGTCCCTCCCTCCACGATCACTGTCATTGCAACAGTGTACATCATCTTCCCAACAAGCGCCATGGGGACAATGTCACTTGTGCGCAATTATTTGACCAAGCTCATCTCCCCCACTAAATTGTGATTGCCACAGGGCCAGTGACGTGGCTTGTGGATGTGTGCATGTGTGTTTCCTTTCACCATTGGATTCCCGAGGCCTGGCACCAGACAGTGATCACTGGATAGTTGTTGAGTTGAGGGTTCCATGAGTGAGTGAACAGCCATCGATTTGCCCTGAGAATAACCAGGCTGCTCCAGTCCTCCGGGGCCACGTCTGGAGGGGACGCGAAGCCAGCAGAGAAAAACGCACAGAGAAAAGCAAGGAATGCTGCTGAGCTGACGTGGAAGCTGCTTAGGACAAACAACCACATCCCGAGCAGGGGGTTCCGTGCTGCCAAGAAAGGCACGGAGTTCTGACGGCACCCAGCCTGCACGAGAGGAAGCAGGTGCAATAGGAGGGGAATGCGGGTGAGATGAGGGCTGGGCAGCCGCTCTGCAGGCGGGGACCTGGCGCGGCCCCACGCTTCTTGGCAGACACAGCGGCTGGAAGCAGGGGTGTGTCCTGCGATGTCTGTCGTTCGGGGCGAGAGCCTGCCCTGCCACCTTCCCAGACTTCATCTCCTACTTGGTTCATGGAAGTGGCCTTGATCAGGCTCCTGGACAGCAATCCTGCCACCACCACCCTACGGCGGCCGCTTTCCAGAATCACGCTGGCCCATGAAAGCCTCTCTTCCTCTGCTAACCCCGGTGCTTTCCGCCTCCTCTTCTCCGTCCAGGAGGCGATCAGCCCCATCCCCCGGCCCTCCAACCGCAAGTCTAAGGGCCGCTCTTGCGCACCTGTGCTTACTCTACGACCTTCCAGAACTTAATTCCAAAACACACTAATTACTGTTTGCTCTCTTAATTGTTTGAACCTCCCCTGGCCACGTCAGAGTCAACTGTGCACACCTCTGAGTGTCTGGATTCCTATACCCGCCTTTACTGTTAAAAAACATCTTTATATCATTTTTTTGAAAAATCATCTCAAAATCAGGGGTGCCGGGGGGCTCAGTCGGTTAAGCATCTGCCTTTGGCTCAGGTCACGATCCCGGGGTCCTGGGTCCCTGCTCAGTGGGAAACCTGCTTTTCCTTCTCCCTCTGCCCCTCCCCCTGCTCATGCATGCAAATAAATAAATAAATAAATAAATAAATAATAAAATCTTTAGAAAAATCATTTCAGACTCAGACACATTGTAGTAGTCCTGGTGTTGGAGCCTGGCATTGGATCCAGAATGAGTGTTCTTGCACATATGAGGACATAGGCAGGACCCACGTTACCCTTAAAACCTCATCTTCACTGTTAGTGGGCACCACGGAAATTCAGCCGTGAGTGAGCCATCACTCCCAGCAGACCACGCCTTAGCTTCGGGTTAGGCTCCGCGGGTTCTCAGCTGTTTCTGCTGCACCGCCCGCCCCCCCCCCCCCGGCCCGGGGAAGCGGCCCGTGCTCGTTGTAAGTATCTGTGCACAAGCCCACAGCCGTCCGCGACGCCAGAGTCCCTGTCCCCTGGAAAGTCTGGTCCTCTAGAGTGAGCAAGGCCACCCCCCCCAACACTCCTGTGTTGTCCTGGGAAACCCTCACTCGCTCAGAGCCTTCTTTAGAGGCGTGAGATGTGGATATGTTTTCCTTCAAGTTATTCAAAGTGAAAAATGTAGAATTACCTCCCCCGCTCCCCATGTAACTATAATGTCCGCAAGGAAAAGAGAATGGCCAGGTTCTAGGTCCCGGGTGTGCAGCTTGATAATGGGATCACCAGGACATATTAACCACACACCAACTAAATTTAGTCTCCTTCAAGCAAGTTGGTAAAAAAAAACCT
Organism: Callorhinus ursinus; assembly: GCF_003265705.2. Classification (NCBI taxonomy): domain Eukaryota; kingdom Metazoa; phylum Chordata; class Mammalia; order Carnivora; family Otariidae; genus Callorhinus; species Callorhinus ursinus. The sequence goes on along the minus strand of NW_027397122.1, from coordinate 6,182,919 downwards.
TTTTTTTTTTTTTTAGAGAAAGAGCGAGAGAGAGAGCTATCAGGGGAGGCAGAGGGAGGGGAGAGAGAGACTCTTAAGCAGACTCCATGCCCAGTGCAGAGCCCAACTCAGGGCTCAATCCCAGGATTCCTAGATCATGACCTGAGCAGAAATCAAGAGACGGACGCTTAACTGACTGAGCCCCCCAGGTGCCCGGTAACAAAGATCTTAATAGGAATTTGGCCTCTCTGGGGAAGGGAGTGAATTGTCCATCAGCTACAAGCAGAAGATGCCATTATTACTGATGACAACAATATGTCCCGTGCTTGTGGAAAAGGGTGCGGACATTTTAAGGCTGATTATCATACAGGCACCCAAGACGCAGCCGGACCTGGGACCAGGCACAGTGCGTCCTGGGAGAGGTGTCCTCCAGGCTCGGAGGGTGGCTGCTGGGGCCGGGCAGTCTCTGTCTGCAGGGCCAGAGGTCTGCATGGGAACAATGAGAGAAATGACGGTGCCCTGGCAGTCCCGGGGGGCCCAGCGGTGTGCAAGAGCCACTCCACCTGAGACATCTCTCACCCTGGAATCACCTGGCCGGTGCCTGCGTCGGCTCTGGTGTGGACGGAACCAGGACCTGGATGTCAGGAGAACCTACAAGAGCATGGAATTTATAACAATGGAAGAATAGAGACACAGGTGCTGGGTGCCCAGCAGACCCCTCTAAGACAAGTTTTGTTTCTGGATCTTTCTTCTTAGGTCTCAATTTTTCTCTTGTCTCCATCTTGCTATTGCCCTCCAGATTCTTACAGGTCTCCTGTCCAGTTTTCCAGCTCACCCCTTATCTTCCCTCCAGTCTTCAACAGACAACACACAAATAGCAACTCCCCATGCGGTTCTCATCTTATGCTGTGGGCGAACATCGAAGCACCATGACCCGAAATAATGAGTGATTCTCAGTGTGGTGTGAGCAGCCCTCCATTTCCCAACAGGGGCCAGAGGCTGCCTCTGGGCAGCTTGCCTGTTGTCCTTGGGCATTGGAAAGACCTTTAATGAGGGAAGAATGCCTTTATGGGGGTAGCCATCCAAACCAATGTACACAAAAATACCACCAGAATACCTTGCTCAGAAGTGGAAAGACATAGGAGAAAAATTGGGTTTTCCGACAGACATGCAAAGGAATGAAACCGAACCACTTTCTTTTACTATACACAGAAATAAACTCAAAATGGATTAAGGACCTAAATATGAGACCTGAAACCACAAAAGTCCCAGAAGAGAGCACAGGCAGTGATTTCTCTGACATTGGCGTAGAAACTTCTTTCTAGATACGTCTCCTGAGGCAAAGGGAGACCACAGCAAAAGTAAACTATTGGTACTTCACCAAAATAAAAACTTCTGCACAGGGGCGCCTGGGTGGCTCAGTTGGTTAAGCGACTGCCTTCGGCTCAGGTCATGATCCTGGAGTCCCGGGATCGAGTCCCACATCGGGCTCCCTGCTCAGCAGGGAGTCTGCCTCTCCCTCTGACCCTCTTCCCTCTCGTGCTCTCTGTCTCTCATTCTCTCTCTCTCAAATAAATAAATAAAATCTTAAAAAAAAAAACCAAACCTTCTGCATAGTGAAGGAAAAAATCAACGAAGCTAAAAGGCAACCTGCGGAATGGGAGAAGATCTTTTCAAATGACATACCTGATAAAAGGTTAGTATCCAAAATCTATAAAGAACGTATAGAAGTCAACACCTCAAAACCAAACAATCCAATTTAAAAATGGGCAGAAGACCTTTCTCCAAAGAAGACATGCAGACGGCCAACAGACACATGGAAAGATGCTCCACATCACTCATCATCAGGGAAATGCAAATCAAAACTACAGTGAGATACCACATTTGTCAGAGTGGCTAAAATCAACAACACAAGAAACAACAGGCGTTGGCGAGGATGCGGAGAAAGGGGACCCCTTGTGCCCTGTTGGTGGGAACGCAAACTGGGCCAGTCACTCTGGAAACCAGTATGGAAGTTACTCAAAAAGTTAAAAATAGAATTATAATATGATCCAGTAATTCTACTACTGGGTATTCACCCAAAGAATACAGAAACACTAACTCAAAGGGATCCATGTACCCCTATGTTTATAGCATTATTTACAGTAGCCAAGATATGGAAGCAGCCCAAGTGTTCCTTGACTGATAAATGAATAAAGAGGTGAGACACACACACACACACACACACACACACACACACACACACACACACACTGGAATATTATTCAACCATGAAAAGAATGAAATCTTGCCACTTGCAATGACATGGATGGAGCTAGAGGGTATTATGCTAAGTGAAATAAGTCAGTCAGAGAAGGGCAAATACCATATGATTTCACTCATACGTGGAATTTAAGAAAAAAACAAGCAAGTATAAAGCGGGAAAAAAAGAAGGGGAGAGAGAGACAAACCAGGAAACAGACTCTTCACTCTAGAGAACACACTGCTGGTCCCTGGAAGGGGGCTGGGTGGAGAATGGGGGAAACAGGTGATGGGGATTAACGAGTACATTTATCATGATTAAATAAAATAAAATAACTTAAAAATTAACCATAGTCAGTGAAAGCTTCCCCAAGGACTGACATGTAAGTCTCACCCCAAAGCAGGGGGAAAAAAAAAAAGAAAAATTGGGTTTTAGAGCTGGTCAGGGCCATATGTCTTGGTCTTAAGGTTTCTGTAACAAAAGCACTACAAATCAAATGGTTTAAAAGAATAGAAATTTTCTATGGACCTCGAGGGCATTATGCTCAGTGAAGTAAGTCAGACAAGGACAGATACCATATGATCTCACTCACATGTGGAATCTAGCAAAACAGACGAAAAGCAGAAACAGACTCATAAACACAGAGAATAAACTGATGGGTGCCAGAGGAGATGGGGGAGAGGGATGAACAAAATGGGTGGAGGGGAGGCACCCCTGGGTGGCGCAGTTGGTAAAGCATGCGACTCTTGGTTTTGGCTCAGGTCATGATCTCAGGGTCGTGGGATCAAGCCCCGCATCAGGCTCTGCGCTCAGTGGGGAGTCTGCTTGAGATTCTTTCTCCTTCTCCGTCTGCCCCTCCCACTCCCCCATGCTCGCTCTCTCAAAAGAAATAAATAAATAAATCTTAAAAAAAAACAAAAACAAAAACGGTAAAGGGGATGGGGAGGCACAGGCTTCCAGTTAGGGAAGAACTGAATCTCCGAGATGAAAGGTCAGGAATAGAGTCAAGGGTACTGTAAGTGTAGTCACAGCTCACCGCTGCACTTGGCCTGAGCATAGCGTGAGATGCAGAGCCGTTCACTCCCTACCTCACACCCCTGACACCACTGGAACATTGTGTCTCAAAACAACACAAGGAACAACACCAGAAACCTACCCTTTCACAGGTCTAGAGGCCAGGAGCCCCCAAATCAAGGTGTTGGCAGAGCACGTGCCCCCGAGGCTGGTGGAAGCCCCGCATTGTCCCTCCGTGCATCTGGCGGTGGCTGCTGATCCTTCGCATTCCTCGACCTGCAGAGGTATTCCTCCAGTCTCTGTCCCCGAGGCCAGCCGGTGTCTCTG
>NW_027397122.1:6156761-6179347 GCF_003265705.2 Callorhinus ursinus | reverse complement strand
TCTCTGTCCCCGAGGCCAGCCGGTGTCTCTGCGTGCACCTGTCTCCACTGGGCACCCCCTCTTCTATAAGGACGTCAGTTGTCCTCCCTAACGACCTCTTCTTAACTGGTCACGTCTGCTCTATCAGTGTCTGCCCCCTTCCCCGCCACGACCACAAAGAGTACATCAGCGCCAGCTCAGCCCCTCCTTCCTGCTGCCCGGGGATCACAGGAGACAGCTGAATAACCCACAGCTCAGGCCTACCTTGTGAACAAATTCCTTTTGAGTCTTAGATTCGTCAATGCAGGTACCCACATGTGACTCCCCCCCCTTGGAATGGCCCCAAGGTCTTCAGTCTCGATATATAATCAATCAACTTGTTTGCCAAACCTTGTTCAAGATGTTGGCAGGGCTCTGCTCCCTGGGCATGCTCCAGGGGAGAACCCATTTCCTTATCCCTTCCGGCTTCTGGACGTGACCAGCATCCCCTGGCTCATGACCCTTTCTTCCAGCTTTCAAGCCCGTCACTCCCACTGCCACTGCTGTCCACACACCTGCTCTCTGCGCCGGACACTTCTCTCTTTCCCTTATCCACACCCATGCAGTTGCCTTGAGGCCACCTGCATAAGCCAGGACGATCTTGCCATCGCAAAGTCCTTAATTTATCCAGCCCACAAAGTCTGTGTAAGGGAACACATTCCCAGGTGCCAGAGAGTAGGGCACCGACACTGTATTCTGCCTGCCGTAGGCGTCCAGGTAGAAAGGTGAGGGCGCACAGCCAGGTGACACCACAATGTTGGCAGTGGAGACAGACTTAGGAGGTTGTGAGAGAGATTTCCAAGCTCCTCGAGTTGGAAGGGTAGAGACCTCTTACCTAGTGATCACCACCTTTGCGGCCAAGGCATTTTGAGGAGGTGAAGTCGTTGATGATTCAAGTCAGGAAGCAGGAATGTTAGTGTTTCGTTATGTTTTTATCTGGAGCCGTACATTCTCGAAGCCGTGTTCCAAACCTTTGTCACTCAGGAAAAGCAAAATTAATATGGGCAAATAAAGCCAGAAAGAATCAAAGAGAGTAGAATGAGTTCTAATCAGATGTAAATAACAGCATAAAGTAATCTTTAATTCTCTCCCGCCGTGCTGAGTTAGAAGACAAAAGGGATATCAACAACCGGGGAAGATGAAAAAGAAGGTGCAAAGCGAGTTTTCGTCTCAAAAACGGGAGCTTGTTTAAAATGCTCATGGATCTTATGATTCCTCAGAAGTTCCCGTCCTTGTGTGCGTCACAGACACGTGGGGCATGGCTTTCCCACATGAGAATTACCCTGCTGCAGGGCCTCCTGTGGATGGCTCTCCCTCTGAGAACCTGAGCCCACAATGCCCCTTAGCCCTGACCCAGGAAGGAGGGCAGCCAGGAGGCTGAGGCTCTGCTCTGGGCGTGCCTTCCAGAAGTTGGGCTCCCCAGGAGGAAAGTTCTATTGGGCCCCGGGCGTGTCAGGGGTGCTGGTTAGGGTAGGGAGGGTGCCCATATAGGGTTGGAGCCAAGCTTTCAGGCTAAGGGGCTCCAGAAAGAGCAGTCACTGCGATGGAGATGGAGGGCTTCCTGGAGGAAGGGCTGTCGTGGAGCCAGCCCATGCTGTGAGGGAAGGTGGGAGGCACGTGGTCTGGAACACTTTGCCAAGTCACGTCGTCAACTTTATGCAGAGGACAACCAGCCTGAGGGGACCCACTGCAGGGGGCCTTGGACCCCCGTATTTTTTGACAGTAGCAGAAAAGGGTTAGTTGGGCAGGACTGACCCATGGAACGAAGGATGGTGCCCAGGTTTGGGCACAGAGGCAGGAGTGAGGTTGCTCCGCAAATATCTCTGGGATCACAGCAACCTGGATGCTTCTGGGCTTGGCATGGGTGGTGGAGGTGCCTCGACTCTGGGGGTGGAAATGGGTGTTAGCCTCTCTGTAACATCGGTGTATACGGAGACAGTTTCCTGCCCTGGAGAGGGGATTGGGGCTTGCAGGAATCAAGCCAGTCACTGGTTTTTGGGCGCATTCCTTCGAGACCAACAGACTGGGGGAGACAGCCTGCTGGGGCTTTGCCCTGGAGCGGGGGAAATTCACACCAGCCTGGAAGCACCGTGCGTTGTTGACCCGGTGGTGGTTCTGCCCCTTTTCCCTCTGTAACCAAAGCCAGTTTGTGTAAGGCGCAGGTTCTAGTGGAAACAGTTCATTACTGAAGCTAAACTGCAAATTGTCCTAAGTAAGCGGGGTGACAGCTCATTATCACCAAGTGATTGTGTCACACGTGCAAAGAGGCCCCACTCAGAGGGCATCTCTGCGGTCAAGAAGCAGGAGGCTACACTTCCCCGTGCTTCTGGGGAGAAACCATAAATTGTTAAAACTGTCCAAAGCGGTTGACTTCAGAAGTTGAAAACATCGCTTATTCTTGCATGTGGCCAATATATGTCAAGGAGCAAATTAAATTAATTAATCAAAAATTAATAACGCATGATAAAATTTAGTTGCAAACACATGTATCTTCAGACGTCTATAGCAGAACGTTAAAAATGACCTCGGTATCCAACAGTAGGGGGTTAGCTGCTTAAATTAATCTCATGGTGGCTTAATAATAAAAAGGTATATCCAAACCATAAAGTATAAAGTATCGTACAGAAGTTAAACACTGGTGGTGTGGTCATGCCCACAAATCGAATAAAATGAGGCACAAAATGATATTCACAACGCAATTTATTGGTAAATGTAGGAGGTAAAATTATAATAAGGACAATTAATATTTGTTTGGCACTTGCTATATATATCTATCTCAGGCACAGTTCTAAAGGCCTGGGTGTGTGTGTGTGTGTGTGTGTGTGTGTGTGTGCACTTATGTTTACCCACACATGTAGGTGGTCCACGGCTGCCCTGTGGGAGTGGAGCTATGATCATTTCCATTTAGCAGTGTCAGTGTTTGAACCCAAATGCACCTGCACACACACACACAAATGTACATACATGTGTATATATATCGTATTTGTATCATTAAAAGTATTACCGTGATTAATATCCTTATGTTTATACCTTTGTGTGTGTTTCAGCTGTTAACTTTGTTCTAGACAGTGACTGCTAGCCTATAATGAGTTACAAGTTAAGTGGAGTATGAACTATAAACTGTTACCTGAATGTGAACGATCATTTCCTTGTTGTTTCTATTATTTGAACCAAAACTTGTATCTGCTCTTCATTCATTTATTCATCTGCAAATTTTGCTATCAATCATGTGCTGGGGGGCACCTGCATGGCTCAGTCGGTTAAGCGTCTGACTCTTGATTTCAGCTCAGGTCATGATCTCAGGGTCGTGAGATCGAGCCCTGCATCTGGCTCTGCGTTGGACTGAGCGAGGAACATGCTTAGGGTTCTCTCTCTCCTCTCCCTCTGCCCCTCCTCACCTCCTCACTGCTCATGCAAACTCTTTCTCTCTCAATTAAAAAAGAAAAAAAAAATCATGTGCTAGGTACCGGGATTTGTAAATGTAAAGACCCCCCCCCCCCCAAGAGCTCGCTCTCCGAGAGTGCGCCGACAATCTAAGGATTCCCGCCCATAGTAGCTACAGCTGTGACAGGAAGGCCACTCGTGAAGGAGCATGTGGCTCTTGCATAGGAAGTCAGGGTGCATGTCACAGAAGAGAATCCTTTTTCCTAGTGTCGGGGAGATTGGCGTTTGCTGGATGGACCAGCGTGGCTACCCAGGGCGCAGGAAGGGTGTGGGAAGGTGGAAGGGTGCACCTGCCTGAGGTGCACCATTCTGAGGATGGCAGAAATGAGCAGTTGTTGCCAGAGCACAGGTGGGGACAGGTGTGGGGAGGTCTGGGGCTGGGCAGAACCATGAAGGACCAGACTTCGGAGTCTGAACTTGACTCCAACAGTGAATCACACAGAGACCGTCTCTCGGGAGGTTCCCTTCGTGGTCCCTGAGCAAGTGCACTTTGCACAATGTCTCTGAGACATTCTGGGACCCCCTGTTGTTGCAGAGTCACCGCTGGACATGGGGACTCACCAAGGAGGGTTAAGGACGGAGGATAAAAGCAGCATGTGGGAAAGACAGCTCTGGTGTCCACCAGGGTCCGTTTGGAAATCGGGATGAGCCCAGAGCTTCTTGGCCATTGCCTGAGCCTGAGCGGTAACACTGGGAGAGCGTGGTCAGCAGGGGCCAGCTGGGAGAGAGTTCTGAAACAGCTCTGAACCAGTCCTGGCAGTCAATTGCTTCTGCACATCGGTCCTTAGCAGAGGGGTAATCATGACAGCCAAGCCACCGAGCAGTCGACACTGATGCGGAGCAAGTGTGGGAGGGGAGAGAACACATACAAACCCAGAGGAGCCCAAGTTTGCAAAAAGAACAAAGGAAAAGGAGCCCCTGTTGACAACGGAGGGCGAAGGAGAGGGGTCGGGGGAGCAGACAACAGTAAGAAACCAAAATGAAGGAAGGAAACATGTTGGTGGCAGGTGCACTGTGAGTAGCCGGAGGGGGCGAGCAAGCCCCCCACCATCCAAGCCATGCCCTCCACCTCCCTCTACAAGTTCTCAGGGTGGGGGGTCTTGGTTCTCGCCATGGATTTCTTCCACTGGATATTCTGCCTCTGGCCTTTGTCACCTCAATCCTTCCTGGTGGGGTTGGCAATGCCTGCTCCTCTCAGCTCTTGTTTCGGGTGAGCATCTTTATTTCAGCTCCTAGGGGCAGCCGAATTCTGCCTCTACCCTCCCACTTTGTGGCCAAGAGCTAGCACGGATAAAACCCAGGGTTTTCGGAATGCTTACTATGCACTCAGTGGGTCTGGTCTCAGCCATCTACCCTCTGTGTTTAAAACACGCATCGCCAGGAGGGAAATACAGCCAATTTCCACCGAGGAGGTGGCGGTGCTAACTGCCCAGTGGACCGCTCAGGGCGGGGGCCCCTGCTGCTCACAGGGCGGGTCTCGGGCAGGTGGGAGATCTAGTTCTGTAGTGCAATGAGACAAGGTGAGTGTCTTCCCAGCTAGCTCCAAATATCTATGCCACCCATGGGGTGCGTGGGACAAAACCAGCCTTGGAGTTCAAGTAAGGCTTGTGGTTAGTAAGATGTCACAACCCTCAGCAGGAAGAGGAAAGTGGAATTTGTGGTCTTAGGTTTGCAAACTTCTTAATGGCTGGCAGGATCTGTTGAAGGGCAGTGGGATTTTATCCTAATTATGACCTAGCCAGTTTAGCCCTTTGTGGCTTCGTGGATGGGGACTTTATTTTCAAAGACAAACCTGCAGCCAGAACTTCATGTAGTTTGCTTTGGTTTCTCACTCTTGCTACATCCCATGGGGCAACATGGGCAGGACCAGATGGTGCCTGTCCACACCGTGGGTCATATGCCAGGGGTGAGACGCTGAGCCTGGGAATGGATTGCTTTTATGGAATTTATGTCATGTATTTCCTTTATAGCAGATCTTCCCTTTTCTGGGAGGTAGGGGGCAATTGTGGCTTCATCTTGCCTTACTACTCAGTATAAACACAAGCCTGAGGAAAGGGTCAAGGTTCTTGGCACCCCCAGCAAGGACAGGCAGGGCCACTCAGGGCCCATAGTAGACTGCCTCTCCAAAAATGGCTCTGTGAAAAGGATACTGACAGAACGATTTCCGAAGAGGTCATGCTCTTTGCTCAATTACATATTTAGGCTCCGTAAAGATGTCACAGGCTTGGGGGCACCTGGGTGGCTCAGTCGGTTAAGCGTCTGCCTTCGGCTCAGGTCATGATCCTGGGGTCCTGGGATCGAGCCCCGCATCATCGGGCTCCCTGCTCACCAGAGAGCCCGCTTCTCCCTCTCCCTCTGCCTGCCCCTCTGCCCACCTGTGCTCTCTGTCTCTCTGTCAAATAAATAAATAAAAAATATCTTAAAAAAAGAAAGATGTCACAGGCTTAGGTTAGGGGAGTAAACCAAGAAGGATCTATCTCCTAGTTAAGATTTATAACAAATTTGTGTCTGTGACTTGAACTTCTGTTGATTATAGAGGAGCTTATGTTCTTTCCTAGAGTTCCAGTGCTTCTGCCAAATCTTCAGTGTGGGATCTGGAAGATTTCCACTGGCCCGAGATTGGGCATGTCGTTCTCTGATACACTGTTCTTGTAACACATGTTCTTAGTCCATGGGTAGACTAATCCCCCATTTTCACTGTTCAGGTGTCCATGAAATCTGGCTGCGGACACCGTCATCACAGACCTGCTCTTTTTCCCTGGACACGGCATCACCTGGATGATGAATATATGTTCACAAAGATGGTACCTTTCTTCCCTGGCTCTCAACCATAATCAATAGTGTGGATATTTTCTAGGTGTGCCGGTGTACAAAACTGTTCCTAACTAGATGTACTTGCCACTGTATATCCAACATCTTCAGGGGAGTGGGTTTCCCAAGAGGATCTGTAATATATCTTTAGCCACATTAATATGCTGAGCAAGCTTCTGATGACTAGTGCTTGGCACCAGTAAAGGCCAGAACAACTCCAGTGGCTGATGCTATAGTAGCAATGATGGGCTGCCTCAGTCCCTTTGGGTTGTTTTAACAAAATACCTGAGTCTGGGTGGCTTATCAGCAACAAGCATTTATTTCTCACAGTTCGGGAGGCTGGAAGTCCAAGGTCAGGTGCCAGCATGGTTGGGTGAGGGCCTTCCTCTGGGTCAAAGTCTCCCCATTGTGTCCCCACATGGTGGGAAAGGGAAAGGGGGCTCTCTGGGGTCTCTTTTATAAGGGTATTCATCTTATTCATGTGGGTTCTCCCAAAGATCCCATGTCCTAATACTGTCATCACACTGGGCACTAGGATTCCAATGTATGAATTTGGGAGAGGGCAAAAACATTCAGACCACAGCATGGACCAGTGAAAACAGACTCAGGAGAATCTGTGCCCTTCCTCGCCCACCATGGGAATTCTCCAGAATTCCTCCAGGCCTTCCTGGAGGAAGGTCCCCTTCCTGGAAAAACTTCCAGGAAGTCCCCATGGGGGACTCTTTTGGGTTCTGGTGTCCTTTCTGATGGCAGCCCTTCCATCTGGCAGGTCATACGGCACTTGGCCCAGAGTGCTGTGAAGCAAACCACAACGGAACCAAAGGAGATGTCAAGGTGATTGTTTCAGACCTCCCCTCTGCCTCTCCCACTCTCAGTGCTGTTTACTGGCTTGGCTCCAGACCCTGGACTCTAGACCACGGGCTCCCTTCCCAGTGTTTCTGTCACCACGCCTTTAGGATTCACCACCCTCTGGGCTCCATGTGTGATTGTTGGCTCAGGGCTGTTAGTTTTGCTCTCGTGCCTGGTGGGCTACCTGGTCTTCTATATTCAGATGTGTGTGTGTGTGTGTGTGTGTGTAGGTTTTGTTTTGTTTTGTTTTTTTAAACCAAAGAAGTAGAGTTGGTATCTTCTGAGAGCCAGGAAGTAGGATACATTATTTCCAGGTCAAGGAAGTGCTTGTGGAGAAAGTACTACTTGCCCTGGTGATGGCTTGCGTTATGGAATGGGAAGATGTTGGAATGGGCTAATGGGCTGTGGCAGCAGGCATGGGAGGTCCAGAAGTAGTTTGCTGGGGAGCATCATGAGAGAGGGTGTGAAGTTTGGTTTAGGAACAAAACACACATAGGCACTGTTGAGTGCTGAATTAGCAAATTATACTTTTCTAAAAAGTGTGCATCTAATTTCTGCTCTGCCTTTTTCTTTTTGGAATTGCTTCTCTGTTCCTTAAACTGCATTATAAGTTTGTCCTTTGAAAGCTCAGCACTACGTGGAGAAACACTTGCCTGACACCATCCCACCCCTTGATTCTTCCTTAACAAACCCACTTTGTGGTTTCTCCAGTCACTTGGTCTGGACAGCGGCTATTATATTCTGTTTCTCCTGGATCACTGAAATAGTCTCCAGGTGACTTCTTCAAAGTTCAGGAGTCCCTTCCTCTTGCTATTTGCACGTATCTTTGGAAGCAGCAGACAAGTAATGATTTTGTGATCTCTGGGCCATAGAAACTCACCCCTTCCATATTTGTTTTCATTATACCTTGTTTCGTAGGAAGATTGCCAGTAAATAAATCAAAAAAATCAGAGCATTCTCTGGAGTCTCACTGCCATTCAGTACTCCTTAAAGTGTATGTCCTGCTGTTTATTTGTCTAAGTGTCCTTGATGGTTCTCAGAGAATTCCTTGTTCATCATCATGTTAGAGCACTGCACCATTCAAAATCTACCGCTTAGGGACATCAACTCATCTGGGAGAGTTTCTTTGTCTGCTTTTCTCATTAGTTTTGAACTTTCCAGAAACTGCCCCAGAGAAGGCTTTAAGTGCTCTTTGTTTAAACTATAAGTATATACCAGTTATTCCATTTTGTCAAAGAATTCCCAATGGTTGCTGAAAGGATTGCCTGTGCCATAAAAAGAAGGGCGGAGGAGGTCGATCAGAAAACATGAGACTGCAGAATTCAATGTATGTATTTGAACAAAATGGATGGAATTAAAAGGGATTGGGTCATAAAACTGACAATTTTTATGCTGTTTGGAAGCACTTTCTTTCTTGAATGATTTGGTCTTGCAACTAATTTTTCATTGCATGATTTTTTGATAAATATTTAATACATGTTAACTGAGTGTCTACACAGTGCTAAGTACCCATGACACAAACACGAGTAAAACAAAATCTCTGGCTTTGAGGGTTTGCAAGTGATTGTGGAAGAGTAGAATTTAGGCAAACGGTCTTGATAATGTGCCAGATCAAGATAAGTGCATGCATGTTTCCATTAGCTGGGAGTTGTCCATGCCTACTTGCTTAGGATCAGTGTGCTTATCACAGAAGAATCAATTACTGGAAGCAGCACCCAGATGGCTGGAAATAGGCAGCCAAAGGCGGTCAAGGCCAATGAAATGAGGGTGCGAGGTGTGTGCCAAGCAAGCTGGGGATAGTATGAGCTGACAGCGAAGTGTTGCTGGCGTCGGTGACTATGCAAGTGGAGAAATTCAGCTACTCACAGCATCTTCTCCTGTTGCTTCTATTTATATGTTCTGGGAGCAGTTAGAAAAACAATTGCAAATGCAGTTGGTTAATATGTGAGGAATCCCGAGGGAAGAATGAAGGATTTGTCTACCTCTGTCTGGAAGCAGTGAAAGTACCATATGATAAGTTGAATCCTGAAGATGAGTCATCGATCGATGTCGTGTTGGTTGAGATGGGGATGTCACCCAAAAAATGTACTAGAGACTTTTCTTCTTCTCTTTCTCTGGAAAAATACAAGCACAGGCTACATTGACATGATTTTGATGTTCAGATGGTGAAAATATTTACCATGAAGTATATAGTGGGTTGGAGAAAATTTTGCTCTGGTTTGTACAATCAGATGAGAATAATGTTCTGTTTCTGGATGTATCATTTGGTTCCCTATAGAAAAGAGAACTTACCCATGGGGCGCCAGGTAGGTCAGTCAGTTGAATGTCCAACTCTTGATTTCAGTTTAGGTCATGATCTCAGGGGTTTCACGCTCAGCAGGGAGTCTGCGTGGGATTCTCTCCCTCTGCCCCTCCCCCCACCCATACTCTCTCTCAATAAACAAACAAACAAATAAAATCTTAACAAGGAAAGGAAAAGAGAACTCATCCCATAGGGCTCAAACAGAAAGACTTCAACAAGAACACTTAATAGAGGTGAAGTTGTGGTTAGCGGTGAGGCTGTGGTGAGTCAGGATCCCTAGAGTGTAAGAAACGGGGATAGCAGTGGTCAGGGAGCGAGTGGAGACATAGAGACTTACAGAGGTGTGGTGCTACACCAGACAAAAACAAGGAAGTGCCCTGACCTCTCTCTCGTCCCGTTGTCCACTTTATGTTGGGGTTTCCCATTAGCTGAACCCAACCAGAAGCCAGCGGCAGTGCGCTTAGATGATGCAGTTTGCAAGCACCAACCTCCAGGGCAAAGACCAAGACGGGGTGTGTGTGGGGGGGAGTGGAGAATGGATGGGGGGCAATGCAGATGGACACTGGTTTACCAAGTATTAACAGCCTGGTTCAGCAGGAGAAAGTGGTTGAACCAGTAACGATTAGGTGCACATACAATGGTGGGGGGCAGTGGTCACCCATGTAATTTCTCTTTTTTTAAGATATATTTATTTATTTGAGGGGTGGGGGAGGGGCAGAGGGAGACAGAGAGAGAGAACCCCAAGCAGGCTCCACGCCCAGCATGGAGCCCGACGTAGGGCTCAATCTCACGGCCCTGAGATCATGACCTGAGCTGAAATCAAGAGTCGAATCCATGCTTCGAGAGAAGAGCTGGTCAGGAGAACTTCCTACCCTGGGCCAAGAGGTTGAAGCGAGAGACAAGACAGAAGCACAACTGCAATGTGCCCACCACCTCCATTTGCTGCACTCTCTCCATCCACAGCCCATTTTTAGCGCCTGAGTTTAGAGAGGGATTAATTTTGCAGAAATTTTGGAGAAATATCCAAATATACATCCTGTCAGTATATGTTTGAAAAAGGCGATCCCTAATTTGTTAGCCTACCCAAATTCTGCAACAGTAGAAAAAGGCATTCGGTTCAGGGTGAAGTGTGTCGAAAGGCGAAGAGAGAAGGAAGCGCACTGTGTGCCAGAAGTGTGCTCGTGTGGAGACGCATGGAGCCAAGACAGCTAGTCTGCAGAGAAGGAGCTGGGAAGACTTAAGACCATGGCACCAAGCCTGGGTGATCTATTTGCTTTCTGCCAGCAGTGGCAGCCCAGAAGGGCTTTAGTGGGGTGTGGCACCTGCCAACTATAATTTGCATTTTGATGTGTGCTTTATTTCTTTCCAAGATTCTATGTCAAATGCAAAAATGTCTAAAAAGCAAAAGAGCCAGAAAGTCCTTACAATTACTCAGGAAGTGCTCCTCTCGCAACGTTCTGTGATTTCCTCAGACCAGGTGAAGCAACAGAGCGCTGAGGTTAATAACAGGGGCTTCGGTATCAGCTGGGTCTTGGCTTGGACCATTCGTTAAGTATTAACCTGTGTTGTGACCCTCCTCAGGTGAGGTATTTAACTTTTTCCGAACAACATGCCCTCAATAAGGAGAAATGGTCTCAGTCCACGCTCCAGAAGTCTTTGCAAGGCAATTAGATATCATAATGTACTTGAAGACAGTGCCCAGATTATAAAAAGTGACCCCTCGATGCTAATACCAACGGATCCTTATACTATAGACAAGCACATAGTTACACAACTGCGCCTGTGTAGGGGTCTTCCTCTGCACATCCCTAGCTGATGATGGGCAAACACCTCCTTGTAGCCATGTGCATGGGACCTGCAGGGAGCACCAGCCTTCACTCACGCACACCTCAGGGGAGTCTCCAAGTTGGATGCAAGACTCTATCAAAGCCAAGTTAATGGAGCCTCTCATTCTCTTTTCAGGAAATGGAAATTGAATCTACCACTTCGTGAGTGACTTTTATATCACCATCTCCATGGCCTGTTTTGAGGATCATTTGAAGAATTCAGTATTTCTTGAATCCTGCTGTATGTTAGGCAATGTGATATATGATATAAAATCTGGTTTCACCCTCAACAGTTGGCATGAGATAGATACACAGGCAAGAGATTTGAAACAGAATAGTGAGAAACACAGATAGAGCCCCTACCCTCAGGGGACTATTGTCCGGGAAAAAAAAAAAAAACAGTGATAATTTTCGAAGTAATTATGAGCACATGATTTCTTTTTATAGTTTATTATATGAAACCAATAGAAATTATTCTGATATTAAGAAGTATCTTATGATAATCTTTTTTTCCCCTGATTTACCCAAAGCAGTAATTTATTTAAAAGATGTATTTTGGATATAAGTAATAAGTAGGCTATTTTTTCTTTCAGTTTTATTGAGCTATAATTGACATATAAGGTTGTATCCATTTAAGGAGGAGGCACAGGACTGTTTTGAAGGATAAGTGGCAGGTGCCACGAGGCGTGGGACTGAAGTAGGTTACATAGGTAAAGAGGTCGGCTGCCTGGAGGAAAGAGGGAGATGCTGATACTCCACGGCTGAGGCTTTATCAGCAGCGCCATCAGCCAAGAGTGGACTGCTCCGTGCAGGATCAGATCTTGCATGTGTTCCAAGGCACACTGAAGCTGGGGATGGTTCCTTGCAATGCCAAGGTGGTTGGCGTAAGTCCAGACCCACATTCTACCCTCAGTGTTATAAGAGGCATAGAGCAGTTAGCAGCTGCATGAAGACATTGTCATTTTGTTGAAGCTGTTATTTCTGGCATATCTCTCCTGGCCACTGACATGAAAAGGTGATGCATTCAAAGTTAATGAATATCACTAGCACTTGGATCTGAAACTGCTGGTGGAACTTGAGCAGAAGGTGTAAGTCCAGCTAAGCCCAACACACCACTGAGGGCAGTGCTGCGTCAGCCCGATTCAGGTGACCGGGCTGAAACTCATCTAGGCGTCTTTCATTGTCAACAGGTATTAACTGGGTGCTTGCCACATTCCAGGTTCATGCTCAGAACCAGGTTGACTAAGTCAGAGATCCCAAGGTGCTTATAGTCTACTGGGGAAGCAGAGAGAGACTATGTGGGTGATAACACCACGTGACGATGCCTGACCCAGGAAAGTACAGTACCTTAAGGAAGAGGAGGCTCACCTTTCAGATGAGGAACCTGAGAAAGTCCATTCAAGCCAGTGTTAAAAAATAAATAGTATAAAAGTGAAGGGCAAGGACTGAAATTTCAACTTGCCTGGCAACTCGAGTTAGAGTCAAAGACAATACTTAATGTCACTACCATGACCACCAACACCACTGTCACTGCTACCAACATCACCAACACCACCACCACGACCACCACCACCAACAATGTGATAGAACATCTTCTAAAAATTTACTGGAATCTTTTGTTTCTAAAATTATGTTTATAGTAGGATATAAGAATACTGATAAAATACAAACATATCATTGATGGCTTAGATGAGAGGCTTCAAGACTTCAAGAAGGAAGAGTTAGGATAGTTATAGAAATATTGGAGGAACCATGTCAAGCTCATCATTGCTGACTGTATTCATGCTAGAGAGGTGAGCAGGGGGTTTACCCAGTGTTCCTTTTTTTTTTTTTTTTTTTTTTTTGTGTACCGGAATCTCGCTAGGTCCTCCATCAAAGGGAAGACTAAATGCACCAGGAGCAATTGTTAGCATTTTTGCATTCTTAATAGTTTGGTAGATTCAGATATTTTTCCAGAAAGATATATTGGTCCAGTCAGAGACTCTGCTGGAGAAGCCATTAGCCAGTGAGATTCTGCTCTTTTTCAGCTGCATGAACAAGTGCTACTAAGGATTAGGAGAGCATTGAATTCTAGATTTTCTGGTAGTTGCTAAGAAGCACAGAAGCAAACTCTCCCATCATAAATACATTAAAAGATAATTCAAAGTGTCTACTGCCAACCCCCAAACAATCCCTCTGTGTGCAGAAACCAAGAGGGATGGCCTTGATGTGATAAATGATGGTGAGCTCTCTGAGCAGGTGCTAATCTCTAGCTGGGATACAATAGGAGACCCATTCAGAAGTGCACTTTGACTTCAGCTAGCCATGAAAACTTGTCCTTCCTCCAGTCTGTGATACTGCCAGTTTCATGTTATCATGCCGTGGCTGATTCCTTGGAGGAGGTAAAACAACAGCAGTGAGTGTACACTCGGCATTTAGCTCCATATGTACTCGAGATAACAACAAACCATGTTAGAGCCCTTCCTCTTCCCGTCTTCCATCTTTTCCTAAACAATTCAGACCTAAAGTCAGAAGGTGGGCCTGAGTAAGATTAGATGCTGCACAGTGATAGATGAGAAGCGGAGATCTGGCTAGGATGTCAGAGACATAGAGGGGTCAGGTGAGGAAGGGGGAGACAGCACCATCAAGTAGGCTGAGCAATACATCTGTGGGGGGAGAGGGGAGGAAGTGGTGATGGCAAGGAGTCGCTTACATACAGGGGGATGCATCAAGTAGACAATCACGTGAGAATATGGACAGCCAGTCTTCTCAAGGAGGGTTGGGTATTTTGGAAGGGGAAAAATTGGAATAAACCTTATTGCATTAGGTCGGGATTAGAGATATCTGTATGAAGTGATTTTTAAAATATCTGTAATAGATATAAAATAAATATAGATTAAATGCCTACATATAAATGTGTGTATATGCATATATATTCCCTAGCGTGGCTCAGTGAGGAAACCTGTGGATCAGTGACACAGGTGTTGTATTCAGATATCATTTAATATCTCTGAAAGCGACCAGAGCTCCTCAAAGAGATAGCTGATCCCAGAGCAGGAACAGAGAAATTACAAGATGAGCCTGACAAATCTTTTTTTCACCAAAAAGGAGAAAAAGCACAAAGAAACATGATAAGCAGTCCAAGGGCCTCCTTCTGGCCAAACATGAGACAATTAATGAAAGCATCATAATAATGATAGGGGATTACAATCCACTGAATACAACTTGAGTCTATATTGACAGAAGTTTAAGAAAAGAATGACCAAATTAGGGGCACCTGGGTGGCGCAGCTGGTTAAGGATCTGACTCTTGGTTTCAGCTCAGGTCATGATCTCAGCGTCCTGGGATTGAGCCCCACATCAGGCTCCATGATCATCGTGGAGTCTGCTTGAGATTCTCTCTCTCCCTCCCCTTCTGCCCTTCTTGCTCTCTCTCTCAAATAAATAAATAAAATCTTAAAAAAAAAAGAATGACTAAATTAAAAGTTAAATGAGGATGGAGGGCGCCTGGGCGGCTCAGTTGGTTAAGCGACTGCCTTCGGCTCAGGTCATGATCCTGGAGTCCCGGGATCGAGTCCCGCATCGGGCTTCCTGCTCGGCAGGGAGTCTGCTTCTCCCTCTGACCCTCTTCCCTCTCGTGCTTTCTATCTCTCGTTCTCTCTGTCTCTCAAATAAATAAATAAAATCTTAAAAAAAAATGAGGATGGAGATATTCAGGTAGCTTCGGAGTACTTCCCAATAAAATACTTATCAATTACAAAGGGGACAACGGTAACTTTTTAGTGGACAGGCTTGACTGACACCATCTTAGTCAAGCTATCAAAGTGAATGTCTGTCATCAGTGAAAGGACAAATTGACACCGTATGTCCCCTGAAAAGAAGCAATGAGAAGAACCTGAATCTAATCCTTAGGAAATGTCAGGAAAACACAAATGGAAGGACATTCCATGACATAACTGTCCTTTATCTTTCAAAAGGGTTAGCAGTATACAAGACCAGGCAAGTCTGAGGAACTGTGACTACCTGAAGCCATGTGTGGTTCTTCTCTGGATTCTTCACTAGCCGTATTTCGGGACAATCAGTGGAATGTGACAGGGATCTGGAGTTCAGGTGGTACTGATACATTAATGTAAGTCCCCGATTGTGATAGCTGTCCTGTAGTTGTGTATGAACATATTTAAGGGTTATTCCAAAGTGGCTCGGGAAAATATTGTTTGTGCTGTTCTTGGAATTTTTATGGAATTTCGCAATTATCGCAAGATAAAAATTTTAAAAATTAAATCAATGTAGACCTCTGTATGAATTCCTGAATATCCTCAAATTTTCATATGCTCAAAGAGAAGGAAATAACGTTCATTGAACTTTCCTGTAACTCAAAAGATTGGAAATGCAATGATCGTATTATAGAATAAAATCAATACGATTGTGGTACCATGAGACAAAGATAATTTTAATCATTGTTGGCTTCCCAAAGTTCAGAGGAAAGGCGGGTGCTGTGTGTCTGAGCTGGGAAGGTGGCCTGCGTGCAGATGGGTGGACGCAAGGCTCCAAGGGTCCTCAGTGCTCTCTGCAGGGTGGACTGGCTGCGAGGGGGTGGAGCTCTGAGGGTCAGACAGGCAGCCTAGAAGGCGCTCGTGTTTTAACTTTGGGAGGGGTGAAAAGGAGGACAAACCATCTTCGGGCTAGAAGAGATTAACTCAGACATGAGCAGGAAGAAGTAGGTGTGTTATGAGACACAATGAGTATTTGTAGAAACAAGATGTGAATATGGGCTCTCAAAACTGGCCCAGTGGGTTGTTTCCCGGGCACGGTAGGTCCTGAGAACCTGGTATGGGTAAGACTCATCTCACTGGGAAGCCTCAGGAAATGCTGCAGTGGGGCAGAGGACGGGTTCCCAGACTGGAGGAGGTTGTGCCTCTTGTCAGAGAGCTGGGAAATTCTTCATTGGATCACTGAAGAGGCCAGGTGGTCTGCCAGGATGTACAACAATTCAGGAAGAATGGGAATCTATGAGACAGAGAACCAGTCACATCAAACAGGTCCTTTCCTTCTATGATACACATGAGGACTAATGGGCTGTGGGTGGCACTTTGTTCTGTAAGTTCGTGGATTCAAGAAAGCCTGCCTTGCAGTATTATAGATAATCCCTACCGTTGGTTTGCGGATGAGCTGGAGAAATAGACAAATGTGAATGGCTCAACACTAAACACTTGCAGGCTTACGATTTATAACAAAGATGATGATGCCGTGAAATACTGACTGTATTATATGCAGATGATTCAGAAACAAAGTCTGTGGAGAAGGAATGGGGCTTTTGTACTTGGCCTGGTTCTATTCCGGATGCTTTCAAAATATCTAAACAGCCTCTGCATCGCATGAAAGATCTCATGGTGTCCACGGAAGCTGTGCAAATGACTTGGCCTGGCATTGAGGGCCACCTGTGGTTTAGGGCCTGCCCACCCTAGAGATGGCTTTGCGCACACTCACTGAGTGTGCTCAGGTGATCACTCCTATGGTGGGCTTTGACCTTTCGTAGATCTGAGGATTTTCTTAGTGTTTCTTCCATTTGAAAAGCTTCCTTATCTCTCTCAGTCTGGGTGGCTCATCTCCATGATGCAGTGTCTTTAGTCCAGAGGGTGCGTTGAGGATCAAATTAGACAATTAAGGTAAAGCTCTTATCACAAAGGTCCAGCAGGGAGTGGACGTTTGGTGAATATGAGCTGCTGTATCCTCATGGCTGTTATCTGGAGCCTCGCCTGGGCTCATAGTTTGGGCTTTGCTCTATGTACATAGCAGCAGTGACCTCGAAGAGTTTACTGAAATTCTGTGATTCAGTGTTTACCTAGAATGTCAGGATGGTAAGGGTTCTTATGGAGTCAGATGAGATAAGGCATAAAAAAGTGGCATGTGGGGAACACTTCGTAAATATTAACCGTTACAATTATTATTTGTATTAGTTAAATTGGGTGGCTGTAACAAAATCCCAAACCTGAGCTGCTTGAACAACAGACAGTTGTTCCTCCCAGGTCTGGAGGCAGGAGTTCTGCGGTCCAGGTGCTGGCGATCCTGGGACCTCTTCTCCCACCTGGAAGGGGCTGCCATCTGGTTGTGTGCTCCCATGGCCCTTTCTTCATGGGTATTCTCTGAGAGACGGGGAGAGAACAGGGCTCACTGGTGTCTCTTTTTATAAAGGCATGGATCTCTTCAGACCAGGGACCTACTCTATGGCTTCATGCAACTTTATTTACTTCTGTAATGGCCCTGTCTCCAAATACAGTCATGCTGGGGGTTAGGCTTCAATGCATGAATTTTGACACACCCATTTACTTTACTTTTACAGTACTTTACTTTGACACAAACATTCAGTCCAAAGCACTATGATTATTGCTTCATTATTATGTCCCACATGGATATCAATCTCATTTTTCAACCTTTCCTCTCTTCCCAGAAATGCTTTCCCCTCCGTATGTGACGATCAGTATGTTATATATGCATATATGTGTTTTCCCCACTAGAAAGATTAAGTTATTTGCATCTTGATACCCCCGATGTCAGTCATGTTACTGGAAAGACCTAGGCTCTGCAGATAGCCCGTGTCTGCTTATTGGCGCCCTGCTGCTTTCAATCTGTATGGGCTTGGCTTTGGATATTCGCATTGTTGCATCTTCACGTTCACTAATTTGTTCCTCTCTGTGTCACATCCGCTGTCACTCCCCTCCAGTTATTTTTCATCTTAGATGTTGGAGTTTTCAATTCTAGAGATTCAATTTGAGGTTTTTTTTTTTTTTTTAAATCTTCTGTGTCTTGGACTCAGGCTGTGCTCTACCTCCTTGAATACATCAAATACAGTTGTAATAAACATATGAAGGTCCCTTACACTATGATTCTGTCATTGGCACCATGTTCTGATCAGTGCTGACTGATTTTCCTCTTTGTGCTTCTTTTCCTATCTGGAATTTTTTTTAAATATTTTATTTATTTATTTGAGAGAGAGAGAGAGAGAGAGAGTGCATGAGCTGGGGTGGGGGGCAGAGGCAGAGGGAGAAAGGGACTCTGAGGCAGATTCTGCAATGAGCACAGAGCCTGAGGCAGGGCTCGATCTCATGACCTGAGCCAAAATCAAGAATTGGATGCTTAACCAATTGAGCCACCCAGGCCTCCCCTGTCTGGCAATTTTTAATTAGATCCCTGAGGATGTTGTGATCAAAATGCCTTTTTGGGTTTTGTACCTCCTCTTACTTCGGACAATTCTTTATTTTCGTTCAGTTAAATTACTTGGCAATAGTGCAGTAATATTTTTGAGACTTGTTTTTAAGCTTTATTAAACTGAACGAGAACAGCATTTAGTGTGGGACGAACTTTCCCCGCTATTGAAGCAAAACCATCCCATGCATTTACCCTTCCCAATTCTCTGTGTATTATCATTGTGCTCCACTTTGTTCAGCGGAAACACAAACCATCCCAGACTTGTGTGAGCTTTGACAATGCTTCCACCTGCTCTTTCCGGGTGGTTCTCTCCCAAGCTCCAGGTATTTTCCTTACATGTGCACACTGGCCCGCACTCTGCTGCTGCTTGAGGGGTCCCTGTGCGGACTGTGGGGTCATGCACCATGCCACTCTCCTCCCCACGGAACTCTCCCTAAAATCTCTAACTCTTGTTCTCTTGGAGCTCCCAATCCCTGTCCTGATGGCAGGGTGGTCATTGAGCTCCACCTGCATCCCTCCTCCAGGGGCCATGACCCAGAATCCCCTTCCAAGCAGGATGCAGGGGCTGTAACCACATACTTTGCCTCTCTCAGGGATCTCTAATGTCTAGAAACCATTGTTTCATATGTTCTCCCCCCAACCAATTTTCTTTAGTTGTTTAAGGTGTGAAGGCTAATCTGGTTCCTGGTTACTCCCTCTTATCAGAACCAAAAATCTTTCTGTAAATATCATGCTGATTGAGGACAATGAAAACCAGATAGTAGGAACACCAGTAGGAACACAAAAAGGTGCAGTAAATCCCATTTTGTAGTTCCAATGGGCTATCTCAGAGTAAACAAGACTATCTGAAGAAAGTAACAAATATAGGAATTGCCTCTTTTTTTTTTTTTAAAGATTTTATTTATTTATTTGAGAGAGAGAGAATGAGAGATAGAGAGCACGAGAGGGAAGAGGGTCAGAGGGAGAAGCAGACTTCCCGCCGAGCAGGGAGCCCGATGTGGGACTTGATCCTGGGACTCCAGGATCATGACCTGAGCCGAAGGCAGTCGCTTAACCAACTGAGCCACCCAGGAGCCCAGCAATTGCCTCTTAATTGAGTAGCAACACTTGTGTCCAAGTGTCCAGCCCAGGGTTTGCCCTGGGGGGAGGACTCTGATACTGTGGTAGGGGGCAGTGGTGATGTTTTACAGTTCTGTCCATTTCCTTCCATTGAATTCCATTTGTCTTTCCGAACCAGCAATTGTTCTAGAATTGCTAATCATGCAGTCACAGAGGCTTTAATGAGACTTAATTTGAGCACTGAGTTGTCTTTTTCTTTGTCTAGGGAAAACAGTCTTAAGATTAGAATTTTGTTATGAAACAGAATGTGGATATACCTAGCTCTAGTACAATTTTTATGAATCTGAAATCAATATCAAAACACAGGTTCTTCCCAGTGTATAGGTATTTCCAAAATGTATTTCCAAGATCTAAAGAGTTAAGCTTCATTTTGCAGGAAGGTTCTCAGAAGAACATTCCTCAAGTAGATTCCCACCACCACCTCATCTTTTACTGCTTTTAAATAATGAAGCAATGCAAATTGTTTTTCATGCATATGGATTAGAACATTCAATTAGCTTTCAATTATGTACCTGGCTGCTTTTAAGAAATCCCAATTTGTACCGTGCTAACACCAACTCTTTCTTTTTCTTTTTAAACCTTAACCAATTTTAAGAAATTGTCTAGCAATATTACAGCATCTCATGAAGGGAGAGTTCATGAGGCCTTGAAATAAGTCTAGCAGAGCTCGGACTTCCTGTCTTGTCTACTGGATTAAATTCATTTATTGGCATTATTAACAGTGGAGTATAAAGAACATATCAAGGTGTTCACAATCTGGTGCATAAGAGAAACAGCCAGTCAGAGAGGTGAGTAGAAGTTCCTAGGAGAGCACAGAGAAAGGACATCCTAATCAGACTAGAGACTAAGAGATACCAGATGTGGTGGTTGGTGAGCACATTGATCAAGGCTGTAACTATCACCCTCGGAAGAAAGAGATTTGTCCACAGATCTGTTCATTCATTCATTTGTTCACTGGCTCACTCACTCCTTCAACATATTCACTGACGTTTGTACTGTGATGATGTGTTCCAGGTGAAGAGCTGAGGGCTGAAAGGAGGGAAGCACGAAGGTGAATCACACACAAATTCCACCCGCAGGATGTCTACCTAGGGAGCCACCACTGATCATAATGAATGATCACGATGGAAGTTCTCGTCATGTGCTTGCTCTAGGGCTGCCCTTTTCGGTGCCTTCCCCGGTCTGGTCTTCCCCACAACACTGTCCGGGAGGTGTCATTGTGGCCATTTTACCGAGGACATAATGGAAAAGAAAATGATACTCAGTATATTACCACAGAAATAGCGGAGCTGCAGCTCAAATCAAGATCATTTTGACATTAACATGGTCACTTTCCCCCTTTTCTCAAGATTTCTTTCCTAAATTAGTACCTTAAAACTACATGAAGAAGAAAGCAAAGTGCACAAATGAAAACGGGTAAAATTGGCCATATCTGCTGTCCTTGGCTTCTCCTTGCATAGGGTGCCCCATGCTCACCTGCTTACTGCTTACCTGCTCACTGCTCTCTGCTTACCTGTGCACTGCTTCCCTGCTCACTGCTCACCTGCTACCTGCTTACCTGCTTACTGCTCACCACTCACCTGCTACCTGCTCACCACTCACCTACTCATCACTCACCTGCACACTGCTCACCTGCTCGCTGCTCACCTGCTACCTGCTCACCACTCGCCTGCTTGCTGCTCACCTGCTCACTGCTCACCTGCTACCTGCTCACCTGCTTACTGCTCACCACTCACCTGCTACCTGCTTACTGCTCACCACTCGCCTGCTCGCTGCTCACCTGCTACCTGCTCACCACTCACTTACTCATGGCTCACCTGCTACCTGCTCACACAGACTTCCTTCACTATTCCAGGCAGTCTTACCTTAGGCACTTGGCTTCGTTGCCTTCTCTGCCTGGAGGTTCTTTTCACAGACATCTGCATGTCTACCATTCCTACCTGCCACGAGGCATTGTTGAAACAAGTTACCCCAAACTGGCTGGCTTAAAACCACAGGTATTTCGTCTGAAGTCCGAGTGAAGGTTTGGGCAATGCCATGCTCTCTCTGAAAGCTCTAGGGTAGGGTTCTTCCTTGTGTCTTCTAGCTTCTCGTGGGTTCTAGAAATCCCCGGTGTTCCTTGGCCTGTAGCTACATCAGTCCGGACTCTGCCTTCATGGGGGCATGGCATTTCCCCCTGTGTATCTGTGCCTTTGTGTCCTCTCCCATTCCTATAGGGACGTCAGTCATTTGATGTATGACCCGCACTAATCCAGTATAGCCTCATCGTAACTACTTACATCTCTGAAACGTGAAGACTTACTTCCAAACAAGTACATTTGAGGTCCCCGGTTAACATAAATTTGAGGGGGACATTTATTCAAACGACTGCAGGTTAACAAACACGTACTAATCGCCTGCTGAGTGAGAGATTGAGTGAATGCTCTGGGGTGTGTATCCTGAGCTCCTCATCCAGGGTATCATGGCCCGTGAAGCTCCGACCATGACCACTTGAATGAAAAATAAATGAGCCCAATTTGTTCTGACCTTACTGTGTCCACGCCTTTAATTCTGGGTGTGGCTATGGAGCTCGTCTTAGCCAGGGGACACATTTGCAAACGGGGTGCACAGTCTTGGAAGTGCTTGTGCTTTAAGGCTTGTTTGTTGTCTTCATGTGAGCCCTCCCTATGAACGTCTTCTGGAAGATGAGCATCCGTGTGAATCTTGAAGGGTTATCATACTTTTTAAAGACTATATGTCCATGTCTCTATACACAGCTGTATCTGTATCTACATCCTACTGATTCAGTAATTAACCTTTTATTTTTACTGAAGTCTGCCTCTAGGTAGAGACATCTAATTTAAGGTATATGACCCATCTAAAGTTTAATTATCCTGATTCTTAAAATTACTGCACACCATTTCTAAGGTGGAAGATTTTAATAGCGTTACCATTTTGAGATTCCTTCGCTTTGAATGATTTTGAGATACATTTGCTTTCTTGCCAAAGGGATTGTCACACACAAAAGAGGAAATTTACATTGGTGTCATCAGA
>NW_027397122.1:6151135-6151761 GCF_003265705.2 Callorhinus ursinus | reverse complement strand
TTTGACAAAGTACAGCATCCTTTCTTGATCAAAACTCTTCAGAGTATAGGGATAGAGGGTACCTACCTCAATATCATAAAAGCCATCTATGAAAAACCTACAGCGAATATCATTCTCAATGGGGAAAAGCTGAGAGTTTTTCCCCTAAGGTCGGGAACGCGGCAGGGATGTCCACTCTCACCACTGCTATTCAACATAGTATTAGAAGTCCTAGCCACAGCAATCAGACAACAAAAAGAAATCAAAGGCATCCAAATCGGCAAAGAGGAAGTCAAACTCTCACTCTTTGCAGATGATATGATACTGTATGTGGAAAACCCAAAAGACTCCACCCCACAACTGCTAGAACTCATACAGGAATTCAGTCAAGTAGCAGGCTATAAAATCAATGCACAGGAATCAGTGGCATTCCTCTACACCAACAACAAGACAGAAGAGAGACAAATCAAGGAGTCGATCCCATTTACAATTGCACCCAAAACCATAAGATACCTAGGAATAAATTTAACCAAAGAAGCAAAGGATCTGTACCCAGAAAAGTATAAAATACTCGTGAAAGAAACTGAAGAAGACACAAAGAAATGGAAAAACGTTCCATGCTCATGGACTGGAGGAACAAACATTGT
>NW_027397122.1:6136646-6151035 GCF_003265705.2 Callorhinus ursinus | reverse complement strand
AAATGGAAAAACGTTCCATGCTCATGGACTGGAGGAACAAACATTGTGAAGATGTCAGTGCTACCTAGTGCAATCTACACATTCAATGCAATCCCCATCAATACCATCCACCTTTTTCAAAGATATGGAACAAATAATCCTAAAATTTGTATGGAACCAGAAGAGACCCCGAATAGCCAGAGGAATATTGAAAAAGAAGCAAAGCTGGCGGCATCACAATTCCGGACTTCCAGCTCTATTACAAAGCTGTCATCATCAAGACAGTATGGTACTGGCACAAAAACAGACACATAGATCAATGGAACAGAATAGAGAGCCCAGAAATGGACCCTCAACTCTATAGTCAACTCATCTTTGACAAAGCAGGAAGGAATGTCCAATGGAAAAAAGACAGTCTCTTCAACAAATGGTGTTGGGAATATGGGACAGCCACATGCAGAAGAATGAAACTGGACCATTTCCTTACACCACACACAAAAATAGACTCCAAATGGTTGAAAGACCTAAACGTGAGACAGGAGTCTATCAAAATCCTAAAGGAGAACACAGGTAGCAACCTCTTCGACCTCAGCTGCAGCAACTTCTTCCTAGAAACATCGCCAAAGGCAAGGGAAGCCAGGGCAAAAATGAACTATTGGGATTTCATCAAGATCAAAAGCTTCTGCACAGCAAAAGAAATAGTCCACAAAACCAAAAGACAACCGACAGAATGGGAGAAAATATTTGCAAATGACATATCAGATAAAGGGCTCGTATCCAAAGTCTATAAAGAACTTATCAAACTCAACACGCAAAAAAGAAATAATCGAATCAAGAAATGGGCAGAAGCCATGAACAGACATTTTTCCAAAGAAGATATCCAGATGGCCTACAGATACATGAAAAAGTGCTCAACATCGCTCGGCATCAGGGAAATCCAAATCAAAACCTCAATGAGATACCACCTCACACCCGTCAGAATGGCTAAAATTAACAAGTCAGGAAACGACAGATGTTGGCGGGGATGTGGAGAAAGGGGAACCCTCCTACACTGTGGGTGGGAATGCAAGCTGGTGCAACCACTCTGGAAAACAGTATGGAGGTTCCTCAAACAGTTGAAAATAGAGCTACCATATGATCCAACAATTGCACTACTGGGTATTTACCCCAAAGATACAAATGTAGGGATCTGAAAGGGTACGTGCACCCCAATGTTTATAGCAGCAATGTCCACGATAGCCAAAGTGTGGAAAGAGCCAAGATGTCCGTCGACAGATGAATGTATAAAGAAGAAGTGGTATACACACAGTGGAATATTATGCAGCCATCAAAAGGAATGAGATCTTGCCATTTGCAGGGACGTGGATGGAACTGGAGGGTGTTATGCTGAGTGGAATAAGTCAATCAGAGAAAGACATGTATCATATGACCTCACCGATATGAGGAATTCTTCATCTCAGGAAACAAACTGAGGGTTGCTGGAGTGGTGGGGCGTGGGAGGGATGGGGTGGCTGGGTGATAGACATTGGGGAGGGTATGTGCTTGGTGAGCACTGTGAATTGTACAAGACTGATGAATCATAGATCTGTCCTTCTGGAAGAAATTATGCAATATATGTTAAGAAAAAAAGGAGAAGACGATAGCAGGAGGGGAAGAATGAAGGGGAGTAAGTCAGAGGGAAAGACCTACCATTGGAGACGATGGACTCTGAAAAAGAAACTGAGGGTTCTAGAGGGGAGGGGGCTGGGGGGATGGGTTAGCCTGGTGATGGGTATTAAAGAGGGCACATTCTGCGTGGAGCACTGGGTGTTTATGCACAAACAATGAATCATGGAACACTACATCAAAAACTAATGATGTAATGTGTGGTGATTAACATAACAAGAAAAAATTATTTAAAAAAACATTAAAAAAGAACAGGTCACCACATTTTATTGAAAAAAGCATGATGCGTTATTTCACATTCTAGAAATATAATAGCCTTTGATGAATGTCAACATCTGCCCCCAGAAACAATGATGTTGGCACTGTGAATTGAGTCCTTTATTCTTTGTGCTGTCTTGGAGGTCACAAGAGCAGGTGCACGTGTGGCAGAAAACATCACTGGCAATTCCTATCTCTGTGTCCTCATGCATTCGAGGTGCCACACAGCCCCACAATGATACCCGCCCAACTTCGAATTTTGAAAGGTTCCCAATTACACTTAATAGGGAAGGTGTTGTACTATAAGGATATTGTGCTGTGGGCCACAAGCCATCCTTCCACACATGTTATAACAATGACACTTGAATCACTTGCCCAGATGCCACCTCAATATATTCAGCTCATAAAAAAAGAATATGGATCTGTCCAACGTCTCTATAAATTGCACTGGACCAAAAAGCTCTCCAAAGCACCTAATTTTGAGCTTTTTAAAGAAAATTTATACTCAGGGATGACGATGTGGTAAAAATGGTTGTATTTAACACACTTCTGGTTGGTTTTTAACCAGTCTGGATTGATCGTGCTCCATTGAGCACCTTTCTTTAGTTAGACTCAAAATGTTTCCTAGGTTTTGGGACGCTTGGGTGGCTCAGCCAGTTAAGCATCTCCCTTTGGCTCAGGTCATGATCCCAGGGTCCTGGGATTGAGTCCCGCATCGGGCTCCCTGCTCTGCAGGGAGCCTGCTTCTCCCTCTGCCTCTGCCTCTCTCTCTGTGTCTCATGAATAAATAAATAAAATCTTTAAAAAAACCTGTTTCCTAGGTTTCAAGTGTGAGCAAGAATGGCATCCATTCCTTCCACAGCTGGTACGCTGGGCTCCACCTCGGTCCTGGCCAGTGCACTGAGTCAGGAAGGTGGGAGCCTGATTCAGGACCACAAAAAGTCACCAATCATGGTCACGGCTCCATGTCCACTTGGCCACAGCGTGAACACGTTGCATTTTAACGGTGTCTTTATACCTTTGTTGTGAGTGACCAGAAAAGTAGCGTTTTCTTCATCTGGTTTCTAGCGGAAGGTCTGACATATGGTGCATGGTCCATATAATTTCCTGAACTGAAGTTAACTGCAGATCGTATAACAGGTTTGAATATCCAGCGTCCCATGAGCTAGTGGGACAGCTGACAGAATCAGTCTGGTCCAAATCGTCTTTTCTTTTCCCCAGACTAGTTTTGAATCTCAAGAGCAGCATTTTCTTCAGTTATGGGGAAGAAGCTATGACTTAATGCAAGTTCCAGAGATTAGAAATTCCCTCCCCAGATAAACAAAACAAGAAATCGGTTGTGGGGGACTGCATTAAACTTGCCTGGGTAACTATTTTGGACATATTTGGACAAGTAGCGATGGTGAACATTGTTTATAAAATTGCTGTAGAGTTGTTTATTTTTCAGCAAATCCTAAGGAGAAAAGTCATAAAAATTCACATAGCGTGGGTCTGTAAACTTACTTAAAGAAACGTAGGAATCTGGTCAACCACATGCTGATGGGAGATGCTGCTTGGAGGCGAGGTGATGCAGGAGAGGGAGGTGCTCTAGGGAGCACCTCGGCCAGGTCAGGGGCTCCACCAGTCATCTCGGTTCGGGCTCTCCCCAAGGCAGAGGCGAGATGAGCAATCCTGAGACAAGTATTTGGGTGAAAGTAGCTCCTTTGGCCAGAGATCCTGGGAGGCTGTGTGAGGAGAGGAGGGAGGCCAGGGAGGGAGGCAGCCAGCAGGATGGGGCGCATAGCAGGGAGCATGTTGTGCATGTGGCTCAGTCCCGTGGGGCTGCTGGGCCACTAGGAAGACGCCCCAGACCAACAGCATCAGCTGCTTCTGCTTCCTCTCAGTCGATCTGATAATGATCTTGCAAGGAAGGTCATTTTGCTCCATTATTATAACTGAGAAGAAGTCGGAAAGGCTAACTAACTTGTTCAAGTCCATCGATATAGTGACTGAGAGAGCAAAGCTTCAAACCCACTGTGAAGAAATCAGTGCTTCTGTCTCCTTGCTGTGCTGTATCTACTGTACAAGGATGAAATAGGGAATCCTAGAACCCTTCCTCAAAGTTCAACCACATAAAAAAAATGCTTCACTCAGAGCCTGAAACAGAAGGAACATGGTATTCCATTATCCCATGACTGGTATCTTTCTAAGGTAACTATTAATAATTTCATTCATAAGATTTATAAGATACTAACAGATCTCTTGCAAAGAAAGCACATGAGGGGACATTAATTAGAAGAATTGGAATTTATACAAGAAGAAATTTTTAAAAAAGCATGTGTTGATTCATCATAGGGTTTGAAAGTATCTTCATCATTTTTCATAGCTAATTTTTTGTAAGTACCCTCCACACCCAGCACAGGGCTTGAACTCACAACCCTGAGATCAAGACCTGAGACCAAGAGTCGGACGCTCTACCAACTGAGCCACACCGATGCCCAGAGAACTTGTCACGCAGGCATGATGGAGGGGAAGGTTTTACCTTAGTAAATGGCCAGTTTGCCTTTTCCTAGCCCTTATCATAAAACACACCTTAGAAGAGTAATATCTCTTCTCGCCAGGACTTTTTATAGCTTGTCATTGAAACCCCTGGTAGTTGAGATGCTGAACAGGGAGTTGGTGACAGAAAGGTGGGAGTGTGAAGAAGTCCTGAGCCCAGATGTTAATGGTGCCTGACCACAGCTTGAGAAGCTAGGATATCCTGTTATTTGTGGTAGGAAGTGACCCGTCCTTCTTGCAGACCAGCCTAGGAGCCCGGGATGCTGCAGGGGCAGGCCTGGATACATTACGTGAGGGCACTGGGGCCATATTTGTTGAGGACATTGTTGCGGTCTTTGGTAACCACAGGACCTATGCACCTGCTTTATCTTGGCAGTGAGACTAGGAATTTTACTTGATGAGACAACTCCCCTCTCTGTGGCTCCTGAGAAGCTCCCACATGTGTCTGTGCCCCAGATTTAGCACAGGTAGAAGATCCCATGGGATACATTTTACAACTAATCTTTCCCTTGAATGAAACTTAATTACTTACCATTCTTACCTTCCTTCATCTTTTTAAAATTAATCAGCTTATTTATGGATGGTGTACATACTTGTCTAAAATTCTTCATAGATTTGTGCAGGATGTCAATGGATCTGTTGATATATTTTAATGAAAATAGTGGGTTGATAAAGCAAATGAGACTGAACCATATCATCAAAGTAGTGTTATCTTCAATTCTGTTTATTGATCAGGATAAGATATCAGGAATAAGGGCTTTTTATTCTCTGAATATTCATTTTTATTTAGTAATCCCTTTGTTCTGTTTATGCATAAATAAGAGGTTACATTCAATTTGGAAAATATTTGGTTTCAGGCAAACAACTATTTTTTTTTCCCTATAAGCAGCCAGATAGGGCTTTCATAAATATTTACCTTAGAATTATTGATTTGAACCTGTGTTTCATCACCAGGGAAGCTCTGGGATGCTGGGACCCATTTCTGACAAGTGGGGAGTCTGCTTGAGATTCTCTCTTTCCCTTTCCCTTTCTCTCTATCTCTCTAAAAAAAAAAAATGAAAGAAATTTTGGAGGTGAACCCAATCTGGCCAAAACTATAATGATTTCAAGCTTTTTGAGTTTGTTTGGGGGTATCCAGGTAGAGTGAGGACAAGATGCCAGAAGAGAAATTGAAGCAAGAGAGTATTTCAGGGTGGCACAGACACATCAGTGACATCTGAAGCTGCGAATGAGTAGTGTGGCCCAGGGAGAAAAGGAAAGCGACCGTAAGACAGACCCTGGAAAGCTCTAACCTTCATCTGAGTCATGCATGGTATAATGAGGGGAGGAAGAACCCAGATTTTGAGCTTGGTGTTCCCATCCCAATTTTTAAGTTTTCAATCTGTTCTCATCCATCTTTTATTTCGTAAGTAAAATCAAATGTCTTGCTAGACAGGGTTCACCTCCAAAATTTCCTTTCTTTCCTTTCTTTTTTTTTTTAGAGAGATAGAGAGAGAGAGAGAAAGGGAAAGAGAGAATCTCAAGCTGACTCCCCACCGAGCACAGAGCCCAATGCGGGGCTTGATCTCAGGACCCTGAGATCATGACCTGAGCCAAAACCAAGAGTCAGATGCTTAACTGATTGAGCCACCCTGGCACCCTGGGCATTTGACTCCTGATTTCAGCTCAGGTCATGATCTCAGGGTCACGAGATTGAGCTCCACATTGGGCTCTGCACTCAGTGGAGAGTCTGCTAGATATTGTCTCCTCATCCCCCACTGCCCCTCCCCCTGCTTGTGTGCATGCGTGTGCTCTCTAAATAAATAAATACATAAATAAGATCCTAAAAAAAATAGAGAACTCAAGTTCTTCTCAAGAATAAGTGTAACTTCCAGTTCATCATTGCCTTTGCATTGCACTTCTTCAGAAATAGAACTTGAGACAAATGTTTGTGTGTGAGTTGCTTTCTCACAAGGGAAGGAAATCCTGATAGAGAAAGGAGAGCTAAAGGGCACGGTTTTGGGTTAGTTATCGGCTGGGCAAGTGGACCTTCTTCCCGAGGAGAAACTGTAGGAACCAGTATGAAAACGCACATCAGGCGTCTCCCACATGGGACAAGGGGTGTTGTAGACCATC
The DNA here is from genome assembly GCF_003265705.2 of Callorhinus ursinus. NCBI lineage: Eukaryota > Metazoa > Chordata > Mammalia > Carnivora > Otariidae > Callorhinus > Callorhinus ursinus. Next base: position 6,144,480 of record NW_027397122.1, on the reverse strand, counting down.
GGACTCTGGGTGATTGCTGCTCCTTGAGAGATTTCCATTTTGGCACACCTACACGTGCCAGGGGGTTGCCTCACAACTGGGTGATAGCACAGGCCATGACCCTAGAAGAAAGTCTACGGGCAAAGAAACACAGGTGCTAACAGTTGGGAAGAGGCCACCGTCCCTGAAGCAGTAAGGGGGAGGGCATGGGGCTGGGCTAGCAGCAGCTTTAGCCACAACCCCAAGCTAACCAATAAAGCAAACCTCACACATTGATGGAATCTATGCCATGCTATTTACGATGTTAGATGCAAAGTGATTAAATTGTAGTAACACAGATATTTGTTAAAATCCACATCCATTAGAAGTTTAAAAAACAAGGGTGCCTGGGTGAATCAGTCGGTTAAGCATCTGCATTATGGACCGGTCATGATCTCAGGGTCCTGGGATGGAGCACCATGTCGGGCTCCCTGCTCAGCGGGGAATCTGCTTCTCCTTCTCCCTCTGCCCCTCCCTGCTGCTTGTGCTCACTCTCTCTCTCTCAAATAAATAAGTAAAATCTTAAAAAAAAGAAATGTAAAAAATAAAAATAAAGAAATTATAAAATATATGTATAGTTCTAAATAACTGCCTCCAAAAGGAAGTCACACAAAGACTTAAAGAAATACTCAGCACTAAGAGATAATGAAAATATTATGTATTGAAATCTAGGAGATGCAGAGGGAAGATCTAAAGGAAGATTTAGAGGAACATTCACACACACACAAAAAAGAGGCTGAAAACTAAGCAACTAAGCAGCTATAGTCCTTGGTAGTAAAGGTGCAGCAAACTAACCTCACAGGAAATAGAGGGACGGAAATAATAATCAAGATGATAGCAGAAAGTAATGAAATAGAAATTCTACAAAGGCCAATAACGCTAAATGTTTATTGTTAGAAAACATAAAACTAATGGAATACATAAATATCCGGGAGGATTAATAAACCACAAGAAAATAAATCACAAATACACAGTATTGGGAGCATAAAGAAACACAGCTCTACAGAGAAAAGTTATTAAATACATTTTAAAACTTACTTTAAACGACTGAGTTTCTTTCAATGGAATAACGGAAGTTTCCTCTAATTCCTAAACCAGTTTCCGGCCCCGGTTTTGTCTACGTCATTAAAGAAAACGCGGCCATAGAGAGTAAACGTAACTCTGGAGACGCTGATGATGTCTTACAGGAGGCTAGTAAGTACCAGACGGGGAAACCGACCGTGGTGCACATCAGCCCGGTTCCAGACCCTGTTCAGGTTTTACCCCGTGTGCGTGTGTGAGCAGCTCTGTGAGTGAAGTAAGTTCTGTAAAGCTCCACATTAGTAAAATGAACCCGCATATTCTTTAGAGTTGTGAGTGTGTGTGTGTCATAAAACTATGTCCTATAAAAGGAAGATAACAGGTGTTTTTGGGGTGGAGACGCACACTTATAGGAGTTGTGGTGGAAGCATTTCTAATTATCTTTTTTTTTTAAAGATTTATTTATTTGAGAGAGAGAGAGAGAGAGAGCAAAGGGGGTGCAGAGGGAGAGTGTGAAGGAGACTCCCCACTGAGCACAGAGCCCGAGCTCGATCTCACAACCCCGGGATCATGAGCACAGATACCATCTCTGACTTTAAAAGTTTAGGATCCAGTGGGGGAACAAATGAGTAGAGGAACAATTTAAGAGGGTCTAAAACGAGGGACATATCGCTGGGTATGGGTTGCGGATAAATGTGACCATCCCCAAATTTTCAAAAAAAAAAAAACCCACAATAAAAACATCAATAATCACCGCAGGCATTATTTCTGAGCTCTGAGTGCCTGACTTAAATTTGGTACGTCCCCATATCCTTTCAACAGTGATGTCCTTATTTCATTTTGGTGACAGCTATGTTGGCCACAAAGTGGATGGGAACCAGATCTGTGCTGTTTGTTCCTCAAGCTCCACGCAGGACATACTCTGATACTCTACTAGCTTTCAAAGAATAGTATTATTATTATGAAGAATAAACGGCAGATGGGATCTGAGCACCACCGCAAACTGTGAAGTTTCATCCCAGGGAGTGGGCAGCCCACTCCTGCAATCAAGTCAGGTGGACTGGGTTAAGTCCTACAGCAGGCTTCTGTCCCATGGCTTCTCCCCTCTAGACAGACCCTTGACAGTGGCCAAAGCCCAGCCAGCCATGCAAACTCTGACCACACGCTGCCATTCAACAGAAAACCCAGCTAGGAGATTTTTTATTTTCTTCCCCCTCAGCTTTGGTGGGAGCCTGATGCGGTGGATCATAGGTCCCAAACTCCCATTGTGTTCTTTCCCACAGAAACAAATGGCCAGATTTCAGCAGCATCTGAAACAGACGGCAAAGCTCTCTGTTCTGGCTCATGCTAAGACCCTCTCCTCAACCTCTCAGAGCAATTTCGTCTTAAACGGCGAAAGCATCTGCTTTGGACAGAAAAGCGTGCAGATTTCCACGTCGGAAAGTGGCAGCCTGATTGAGCCTGGAGAATATGGCTCCGCGCACGGCAGCTCCCTTTCAGCAAAACAGAGAGAGGGCTGCTTCACACAGATGTTCACTGAATAGCACTTAGGACAAGAATTGAGACTTGAACAGTTCTGGCTAAAGCTAATGAAAGTCTTGGGGGAAATGAATAACCCAACTCTTAAAATTAGAAGGGAGAAGAGCTATTTATTGAATTTTTCAAAATCCGTTATTCATGTGGTTTTCTTTAAAATTATTCCCTGCATTTGTCATTTATTTGTTATTCCAAGTTGCCCCCTGTGCTTCGAAGCCTCTTGGCGCACTTATATACCTTCAAATGCGTAAATCACCACGTTTGTTTTCAAAGGGCGGTAGGTAAACGGCAAACGTGGATGCAGGTGTCTCTTCTATCCTGGGTCGTTCAAATATCATTCACATATGGCTGGCTCATGAACACCAGCTGCTGATGTGCAATCTGCTTGGATCCTGTTATATGCAGACAGTTCCCTGTGCCAAAGTCCTGCTCTGTGCTCCAAAGCGTTCCCCCAAGACTTGTCTTCCAAGGTAGGGTCCCTACAAAGGACCCCTGAGACTGATCTTTCTGTGGAGATGCTCCTTGGGCCTTGAACTGTAGTCAAAGTGGCTCTTGTTGCCAAAAGGGTTTACTTCAAGGATGAGAACTAGGGCTTGAAAATGAAGCCTGGGAGAAGTCGGTTGTGGTGAGGGGGAATAACCTAGTCACAGGACTGGACCCCAAGGTCCATCAAAGCTACCTGCTTGAGATTGCCCCGCTTATCCAGATGAAACGTCAGAAAGGGAGACTCTGTCGGCCAAGGGGTCTCAGGCAGTGGGTGAGTCTTCCAGCAGCTGGGCTTCTGACCCTGAGACTCTCCTAGACTCAAGCGTATTCTTGTTTTGACCCTCTGGGTGTGAGGGTCTTTAGTTGTAAAGACAGACATCAGCCAGAAGCTGTGGCTACGGGCGGCATCTTCAGCCCGCATGGAGATAGGACAGGCGGTCAGAGACCCAGAAGAATAGAGTTCGGTGCAGAGGGGACAGCAAGCTCTGGAGGGAGAAAAGAGTCAGAAAAGGGCATTTAGGTTACCTTGTTCAATCCCTAAAACCCCTAAGAAGTATGGTTATCCTGCCAGATTGTACAAGAACAAAGAGGGAGTTTGTAGTGGTGAAGAAACTTGCCCAAAGTTGCGTGCCCAGAAAACAGCAGGGGAGAGGGGGTTTCAGGTGGGTATCCCTGCAAAGCCTTCCACTTTACGCTGCACTGTCCTGCCAAACGAAGGTGAGGCTGCAGGGCGAGTCTTCAGTGGCGGGTGTGGGGCTCTCCCACTAGGTGATCTGGATACCAAGGATCCTGCACTGCATCCTAGAATCTGAAACCATCGAGAACCCGGTTAAGACCAGCTGAGGTCTGGGGCGCCTGGGTGGCTCAGTTGGTTAAGTGGCTGCCTTCGGCTCAGCTCATGATCCCAGGGTCCTGGGATCGAGCCCCGCATCGGTCTCCCTGCTCAGCGGGGAGCCTGCTTCTCCCTCTGCCTCTCCCTCTGCCTGCCTCTCTGCCTACTTGTGCTCTCTCTATCTCTCTGTCAAATAAATAAATAAAATCTTAAGAAAAAAAAAAAAAAGAAAAAGACCAGCTGAGGTCTGAGGTTCAGCTTCTCAGCCATAGTGCTAGTGACCTTAGGTGGGGGCAGGCTGGTTTTTCATGCAGGTGAGCCCGAACACACAGGGTGGTCCTCAGCCACCTGGTATACCAGCGGGCATTCCCCATCAGCCCGATCCTATGACACAAGTGGAGGTGGGGGACACAGAATGATCCAGAATGTGGCCTCGCTGATGACTGGGACCCCCATTAACACCTCTGACTGCAGCACTGAGCACTCAGCCAGGCTGTCTTGTGCATGGTCACACTCCCTATAAACCAGCATTTGGTAGACAAATTCATTAGGGGTTTTCCCAGATCTGGAACCCAATTTCTAAGTGACTCCCAGGACTTCTGTCCCACAGGCAGGGAGTGCTGACCTGTCAAACCTCTAGGGAAGTGATGGGGCAAGTTTGGGGCAAAAGACAATTTATCGCAAGTGTGTTGTGTTTGTGCGTGTTGCTCTTCCAGCCTGCTGTGAGTGATGGGAGAAGTTAATCTTCTCTCATTTAGACAGGTTGGGAAATAGTTCTAGGTGACCATGAGGCTCTGGGAATATAAGAAAACCTGATATTTAATTAATCTGCCTGCAAACATTGATTCCTCTGTCAGCCACCTGAAGAGACCAGAGAGGCAATGTCTGGAGCTCCTTGGCGGAAATGTGGAGGCTGATAGCTGCATGGAGGAATGTGATGCTCGGTGTTCTCGGGGAGACTGGGGCTGCTTCTTCCAGAAGTGCCTCAGGGAGGAGCCACTCCACAGGATGTCCCCAGGATGCAAACTCTGGCCAATGATGGAGTGATCCAAGATCCAGGAGGTGTGAGTAGTGTGCTAAAATTCATTGAGAATAAGTAGTAGATGCTCAAAAAACTTGCTGAGGGAGGGACGCCTGAGTGGCTCAGTGGGTTAAGCATCTGGCTTCTGCTCAGGTCATGATCCCAGGGTCCTGGGATCAAGTCCTGCATCGGGCTCCCTGCTCAGCGGGGAGTCTGCTTCTCCCTCTGCCCACTCCCCCCGCCCCCGGCCCATGTGCTCTCTTTCTCTCTCAAATAAATAAATAAAATCTTTAAATAAAACCTTGCTGCATGAATGGGTTAAATCTACAGGGACTGTGCAACTTCTGGTGAGGCAACAGCTCTAGGAGACTCGCTGTTTCTTATTTTTCCTGCTTTGGGAACCAGGAGCACCATATTGATATTGAACACTGTAGTCATCAATGTTCCACTCAGATTCGTTGTAAGGGTCTCCCATTGCATGAATAAGGTTACCAAGCCTGGACATTAAAGGAGGAAAAGCAAAAGTTTGGAATGCGTGAAGGTACGCTCCAAAATGAAGGCGGTACTTGGCAGTCGAAAGTGAGTGCTTTTTTATAACAGACTCCACACTATACGCCAAGTTTGGGTATCAGCTTTGCTTCTGCTGCACCCGGTGTGGGTGTGGCTCTTCAACCAGTGACATCAGGGCAGTGGACTGTATCCTGGCTTTTCCTAGTCCACAAGTTCTCGACTTCAGGAGACTCTGGCTCCCCCCACCAAGTGCCCATTGGCGATGTCTGCGGGCATTTTGGGTTGTCACAACTGTGGAAGGAGGATGCAAGGGACATCTAGTGGGTAGAGAACAGGGATGCTCTAAACATCCTATGGTGCACAGGATAGCCCCCCCACCCGCATCCCAAAGAATTATCCAGTCCATAATGTCAATACTGCCAATGTGGAGAACTCTGCCCTCACTAGTGTTCCTAGTGAAAATACAGGATGCTCAGTTACCTTTGGATTTCAGATCAACAACAAAAAGTTTTTAGCACATGCACGTCCAAGTGCATGGGACGATTATATACTCAGTATGTCCCAAATATTGCATGAGGGCACACTTCTACTAAAATTTTTCACTGTTTATCTGAAATTCAAATGTAAGTGGGCGTCCTGCATTTTGTCTGGCACCCCCAGCTCTATGTCTTGACCAGTAGCGTGTTCTATACTCTGAGCTCTAAGCTTTTCTCCAACAGGATGGAACTTCCATCAGTTTGGGGCGATTGTTAGGAAGAAGACATTATTGTGTAATGGCACAGGTTTTGGAATAAAGCACGTGTAATTTGCATTTATTTCTGACCAGCTGTATATGCGTGGAGAGGCTATTTATTTAAGACTTCGGTCCCTCACATGTGTTATGGAAGTAGTTATAAAGTATCTTATAGGATAATTGAAGAAGCAAATAAAAGAATGCCTGCAAAATGGTATTCATTAAGGAGAATTATCATTTTTAGTGTGGATTTATCTTTCTCCTCAGTGATATCCTACAGTTCCCATTAAGTTTGGATTTTATCAAGGTAACTCTTCCTCTGATATGTTCAGGAAGGTTTTGGCAGCTCCTTGTACCAGATAAGCCAAGAGTGAGTTGTCTTACTTTTACTTTCTTTCTTTTTTTTTTTTTTTAAGATTTTATTTATTTGACAAGAGGGACACAGTGAGATAGGGAACACAAGCAGGGGGAGTGGGAGAGGGAGGCAGGGAGCCCAATGTGGGGCTCGAACCCCGGACCCCGGGATCATGACCTGAGCCGAAGACAGAAGCTTAATGACTGAGCCACCCAGGCGCCCCTTACTTTTTCTTTTTAATGCTCATTAAACATATATATGATCAAGTTAGCAAGTCTAGATTATATACCTCATTAATTCATTGTACAATTTGAAATACCCGTGTAACTAGGATTCACATCAAAGTATAGACTATCATCAGCGCCCCAGAAACTCTCATGAACTCTCCCTTCATTATGGCCCCAAAGATAATTATTTTTTCCTGGGTACCAAATTATTTATTGAATATGGGCACAGTTCCACAAGTTGTCATGACAAACACAGCTTTTTCCATGCTCGTTCTGGATTATCCATTACACTGTAATCTAAAGTATATACTTTTTAAAAAAGATCATTACTGTTTTGATATGTATCACTACAAATTGTTTTCTTTTTTTTGCTTTGGAATTTACTATGAATTATGGCATAAGCACTTTTTTGCATCTGGATTCTCTTGTGTTTTTATCTTTTTTTCTCAACACTGCGTCTGTGAAATTTCTCATGTGCCATATCGAGCTGCAGTTTTATCTTGTCTTTGCTGTATGGCATTCCATCCTGTAAAGAGACCGGGATATACTTATCCTTTCAACTGTCGATGGGCATTTGGGTCATTTGCTTAGCTTTACTGTTGTCAATGGTATTCCTTCTAATGTTTGGTAATGACCGTGGTCACTGGACAGCCGCATGTACGTTGGGTGGCTTTGTAGGGTCACAGTCCATAAATATACTTGGTGCCCAGTTGATAGTTACACAGTTTTGCCCAGAGATGGTGTCAGTTTATCCCCCACCAGCAGTGTCTGAGGATTTCGGTCTCTCACATTTTCTCAACACTTGGCCTGCCAGGTTTTACAGATGCTAGCCCTTAGAACGGCTGAGTGATGCTATATCACATTGTGGTCTGAATCCGGTCCTGATGGATAATGACATTGACTATCTTTACAAATGTGTATTGGGCACTTTAACATAGATTTTTAAAAAGTTCTGTCTTTTAAAAAAATTTTTATTGTTATGTTAATCACCATATCTTACATCATTAGTTTTTGATGTAGTGTTCCATGATTCATTGTTTGTGCATAATACCCAGTGCTCCATGCAGAATGTGCCCTCTTTAATACCCATCACCAG
>NW_027397122.1:6115982-6136246 GCF_003265705.2 Callorhinus ursinus | reverse complement strand
TGTTTTTGTGCCAGTACCATACTGTCTTGATGATGACAGCTTTGTAATAGAGCTGGAAGTCCGGAATTGTGATGCCGCCAGCTTTGCTTTTCTTTTTCAATATTCCTCTGGCTATTCGGGGTCTCTTCTGGTTCCATACTAATTTTAGGATTATTTGTTCCATTTCTAAAAAGTTCTGTCTTGACCCAATTCTGAGTCCCTGGCTAGAGGTGGGTCAGTTCCCCTTCCTAAGCACCTCAACACTTCCTTTTTTTGTGTATCAAACCCTAAACCATGATGCACCTGCCCTATTAGCCCCAGGGCCAGGCACCAGCCCACCAGACACAGCCCCTCTGCCTCAAGGCTGCTATAATTGTCCAGATTAGCCAATCCTAAGCCTGTGTACCTTGCCCAGCCCCGTCATTCCTGCAGAAACCACACTTTCCCTGAACCAACTGATTATCTGTGTGTGGGGTGGCATACTGAATTCTCCCCAGAAATGTGAGCTTAACAGAGCTCCAGTCTCTTGACCTGTATCTGGTCCCCTGATACCTCATCCAGGGTAATATGGTTAAGATGGCCATCTGGTAATATCTTTTCCAAAATGACTCCCTCCCCCATTTTTATTTGCCCATCTCTCGTTTCCTTATTGGTTTGTAGGAGTACGTTTTGTATTTTGGATCTGGATCCTCTGTAAGATACACACATTTCCACATCTTTTCCTACTGTGTGGCTTGTATATTCCCTCTACAAGTGGTATCTTCTGATGAAGAGTAATTATTGAAGTCCAGTGTATCAGTTGCTTGCTTTCTAGATAGTGCCTTTGGTGTTCTGTTTAGGAAATCCTTACTTCCTCCAAGGCAATGGAGCTATTCTGCATTATTATCTAGAAGCTTTATTGGCTTAATATTTTCATTTAGACCATGATGTATCTAGAACAGATTTGTGTGTGTGTGTGTGTGTGTGTGTGTGTGTGTGGTGTGAAGTGCATGGAGTGTGTATGATGACGTCAATGCGAAAGGTTAGACTTTTTTCCAGAGGGACATCCAGGTGGCTCAGTGTGTTATTGACAAAGATTATTGAGAGACTCATCGAGTTGAAACATCACCTCTTCCAGAAATCAGTCCCTCACAGAGATCCATTTGTGGAATTTTAGATCTCTGATTTTCATTTTTCTTCTTCTTTTAAATATATTCATTGGAATCTAGCTATTCCACAATTTTTGATATGTCATGGTCTCAATTTTCACTAAGTTTAAGATAAATTCTTTGATTATGATTTCTTCCTTGACCCATGGAATATTTAGTAGCGTATTGCTTACGTTCCAAGCATCTCAGATTTCTCTAGATATTTTATTAATCATGTTTACCTTATTTATCATTTATATCTTTAAAATGTTAATTGGCTTAAACCATATTTTAATTTCCCAGTGATCAGATTGAAACCTTTGAATTTTCTGAGACTTTCTTTATGGCTCAGCATTTGGTAAATTTTAGTAAATGTGCACATGGGAAATCGTCCCCATCTTGGCTTGTGTACAAGTTTTAGGTGTTTTAATTATATCAACTTATTAATCTTGGTCCAAACTTTTATATTATTTCTGATATATCTCCTTGTCTTTTCACTTACTAAGAATGTTATTTATTTATTTATTTATTTATAGAGTGAGAGAGGGAGGAAGAGTTAGAGAGAGAGAGAGAGAGAATCCCAAGCAGGCTCCATACCCAATACAGAACCTGAGAAAGGGCTCGATCTCAACCCTAAGATCATGACCTGAACCCACATCAAGAGTTGGACACTTTACGGACTGAGCCACCCAGCGCCCCCGAGAATGCTTTTTATTTATTTATTTTAAAGATTTATTTATTTATTTTAGAGATGGTGGGAGGGGCAGGTAATCTTTTTTTAAAATTTTTAATTGTTATGTTAATCACCATGCATTACATCATTAGGGGAAAGAGACTCTTAAGCAACTCCACACCCAGCAGGGAGCTTGACGCGGGACTCGATCTCACAACTTTGAGATCGTGACCTGAGCTGAAATCTAAAGTCGGATGCTTAACCAAGTAAGCCACCCAGGTGCCCCTGAAAATGCTTTTAAAATCTGCAGTTATGGTCAGAGATTTCTCTACTCTTCCTTTATTTTTGTCAACGTTTTTCCCGATCAAAAATAATGTAATTGATGAGGCAAAGGTATTTATTTCAGGTTGTTATTTTTTCTTTCTGAGGCAATCAAGCCTCAGGATTCCTCTTTAAAGGCTGATCATCTCTATCCATGTCTTTTTGTAGCACACAGCATGGAAAGTTGTAAACTAGCCCCTGGAGCCCAGAGAAAGCTTCAGTGTTTTCCAGGCCTGCCCGCCACAGAATTTCTGACACCTTTAAATTTAACAAAATTTGGTTGAGTTAGTAGGTGCATCATTTTCTCCACCTCTAAATAGCTCCAGGAAAGGCAGAAGTGTGGCTTTTTTTTCTTTTTTTTGCTTTCTTTGTGATTATATTAAAGATGACCAAAAATGGTACTTAAGGCTATCAGGCAATTAGGTCTTTAAGAAAAACCAGATTTGTGACTAAAAGGAAACATTTTCTCGGAACCTTTCATTGCTATGGCTTAAATTTCCTTTTAAAAAATAACTTTCCATAAGTTAAAATTAGCATTTTCACAAATACTAGCAGAGTCAGTAAATGAAATATTAAAACAAAAAACATGAATAACGAAGAAGTTGAATGTTTTATTATTAAACTATCTTCCTGCAAGGCTGTTGCTTCATTGTATAAAAATAGCACCAGCAAGGGCAGTATATTGCAAAATTAAGGTAGTATTGTTCTTTATCTGACACATATAACTAACAAACCGTTCTCTACTGCCAGTTATTTCCAATGGAAAGATTATTTAAGCATTTTGACCCCCATCCAGGGATAGATGTAAGCTTAAGGCTTAAGGTAACAATGTCATCCTTGAATTACATAATTTTTATAACTAGTTTTTAACCAAAGATAATTTCAGGATTCTGAATATTATAACTGGAGCATAAAAACAGACCCACACCAGAGGGTGTGGCAAAACAGATGCATGTTGTGTTTTTCTGCAATCATTGTAAAGTTAAGGGGTATTTTCTTCCATTAGCATTGTTGCAAGTTGTTTCTTTCTCCACTGGTATCGCTAATAGTTGCTATTTTAAATCCTCTGTGTACCACTAATTTAAGACAACTATGCTAGCTTAAGTTGTTTCATACTAGTTTATTTAGGGGTTCCATTTTCACTCCTCAATAGATTTTATGTATTTCTCATATGCTTCTTCACTCATTCATTCATCCAGTTCTGAAGGATCACTGAGTGCTATCTTGATCAGCCAACCATCTTCATAAGAAGATTTGTTGACAAGTCCTGGATTTTCTGCAAGAGCTTCATTAATTTCAGTTACTTCTCCTGATAGAGGAGAACAGAGTTCACTAGCAGCTCTCACACTCTCCAAAGCACCAAACTCATCTTGTTTGTTCAGTTTTGCCCCAACTTCGGGCAGACTACAGTAAACAACATCTCCCAGAGCTTCCTGTGCAAAATTGCTGATTCTCACCGTTCCAATACCATTTTCTGTTGTTATCCATTCATGTTTGTCTGTGAATTTACGCACGGAGAGCAGAGCGGAGCCCGTGCGCAGTGTCCGGATGGCGCCCGCCCTCAGCCCCCAGGGCCCCGTCAGGCGGGGTGCGGCGGGAGCCGAGGCGAAGCGCAGACTGCAGGCCGCAGCCCGCACGCTCCGCACCGCTCACAGCGCCAAGTTCACAAAGGTGCGGGGGGTCGCGGTGCAGGGGACTCGGGAACCCCAGCCGGCCAGAAGTGTGGCATTTTTAAGTCCATAATTGCAGACATTAGTCTGTGCTATACAACCTCTAGAACACATTCAAATTATACACACCACAGAGGACATTAATGTTAAAATGTTCAGGGGCACCTGGGTGGCTCAGTCGGTTAAATGTCTGCCTTCGGCTCAGGTGCTGATCCCAGGGTCCTGGGATGGAGCCCCGAGTCTTGTCTCCTGGCTCAGTGGGGAGTCTGTTTCTCCCTCTCCCTCTGCTCCTCCACCTACTTGTGCTCTCGCTCTCTCTCTGTGTGTGTGTCAAATAAATAAATAAAATATTTTTTTAAAATGCTAAAAAGTTCAAATACAGTTAAGACAACTGGTATTTTTTGGATTATGTTTGTATGGAATATCTTTCCCCATTCTTGCACTTTCTGTCTACCTCTGTCTTGAATTGGAAGTGGCTCTCTTATAAATAGCAGATGGTTTAAATCAGTTTGTGTATGCGGTCTGAAAATCTCTGTCTTAACTGATGCATGCGGATCATTTGCCTTTAAATTAATGATTGCTACAGGAAAGCCTAAATCTGCCATTTTATTATGTGATGTTTGTTGGTTCCCTTTGTTTTCCTTTTCCTGCCTTCCTGTGCATTTCCTTGAACAGTATTTTTTATTCCACCCTGATTTATTTATAGTGCTTTGGAGTGTATCTCTTTTACAGTCTTCTTAAAGTTGTTCTAGATATTACATATTCCACCTGGGACTTACCACAGCCTACTGGTATCAATATTGTACCACTTTGAACAGTGGAAGCCTTCTAGGCAGGTCCCCTTTGCTTCTTCCCTTGTAAAAATCATCATCTGGAGTATCAGCCAACCTTGTGATTTTTGTTTCCATCATCCAGTCTGTTCTACAAAACTCAAAAGAAGGATAATATATTATATGTACCCATGTTTTTGCTTTTTTGTTTCTTTCTTCCTTCCTGATCTCCAAGGTTGTTTTTTTTTTTTTTTTTTTTTAATTATTTTCTTTCTGTTTAAAGAAATTCCTTTAGCCCAGTCTCTCAGGGTAGGTCTGCTGGTGGCAAGTTTTTTGTTTTCCTTCATCTGAGAAGGATTATGTTTCTTCCTTATTCCCCAAGGATAGTTTCACTGGATACAGAATTCTTGGTTTACGGTCCTTTTTTTGTATCACTTGAAGATGATGAGCACTGGGTGATGTAGGGAAGTGTTGATATAGTTATCGTGCACCTGAAAGTAAACTAATCAACTGCATGTTGACTATCCTGGGATTAAAATAAAAAACTTAAAAAAAAAATTGTGTCTCTTTCTTCCAGTTTCTGTGGCTTCAGTTAGGCGAGCTACCATCTATTGGTTGGTGTTCTCTGACAGGTAATATGTAATTCCTCTCTGGCTACTTGCAAGGTTTTTCATTGTCTTTAGTTTTCATATTAATTATGATGTGTCTTGGTGTAGATTTCTTTGGGTTTATCCAAATTTTCTGTGGGGTTCGCCCAGATATTTGAATATGTGAGGTTTACATTTTTTGCCAAATTTGGGAAGTTTTTGGCCATTAATTCTTTAAACAGGAATGCTGAATCTTCTACCATTATCCCACATGTTCCTAAAGATCCGATCACTTTTATGAGGTGGTCTATTTTATCTCTGTTGATCACATTGGGCAAATTTTATTGATCTGCCCCCAAGGTCACAGTTCTGTCTTCTGTCATCTTTACTCTTACTCTACAGCCCAGTCAGGAGTTTTAAAAATTTCTGTTATTATATTTTTTTAATTTTGTAATTTACATTTCATTCTGTTTTATACTCTATTTCTTTGCTGAGATTTTCTAACATTTCATTTTTTTTTAAGAGAGTCTGTAATTGCCCGTTGAGGCCTCTTTGGGATGGCTGCTCTAAAGTTCTCACCCAGTTTTCCCCATATCTGTGTCACTTTAGGGTCGGCATTGGCTGATGGTCCCTTCTCATGTGTTCAAATCGTGATTTTCTTGGTTCGTGGTATGACCAGTGATTTTCAGTTGTATCCTAGACATGTTGTCTATTGTGTTGGGACTCCAATTCCACCTAGATTTCCTCTTTTTGCAGGCAGTCTCCCCATTTAGATTTAACACACAGGAATTGGCCTACTTTTGTGGGCAGCGTTTCCAATGAAAGCCTCGTCATCAGGGCCTTTGTGGTGTTATTTTGTTCTGCTTGGTTTATCTGAGGCTGTTGGGGCTCCCACTGTTCCTTGCTGGCACCATCTGGGGGTGAAAGTATTTTCTCAGGCCAGTCCATGTGGTGCCTGTAGGTGGGGGAAATGGTTCTCCAATCCCTGCGGATGGAGAGTCTCCCCAGACAGGGGCGCCTATGGGGGGATCCCCTGGTTCTGTCTGGCCACCTGGTGTCTTCTGGGAGGAGAGGGGTCTCAGGTCTATGAAGTCAGTGGGGGCTCTAGGGCCAGGCCTTTCACTCAGTCCCCCTCCCTAACAAATTCCCCTCTGTCTCCCTGTCTTTCAGAGTACTCCTTTGGTTTCCAGGATTTATCATGGTACTTAGTGAAGAGGGGCAATGAAGACCTACATCTACAACTGTCTTTTCCAGACCAGAGGTTTCCATCCACTCCTTTTTAGGTTGAAGAAAGGAATACAAATTTGGGAATGTTATATTTCTTGTTGAATTTACCTATTTACCATTTTGAAATATGTCTTAATCTCGATTAATGACTTCTGCCTTAAAATTTTGCTGTGAGTAAAGCATTAGCTTTCTTTTGTTTGTGTTGGTATTGTATATGGTTTTCTATTTTACTCAAACATTTCCTTTAGGTACATATTTATTTCATTTCCCTTGTAGGCAGCATACAGTGGGTTTTGTGTTTTATTAAGTCGACACTGTCTCTTGATTAGAGTGTTTAGTCTATTTACATTTAGCGTAATGTAAATACAATCAGGTTCAAATTGCTCATGTTGCCATGCTTTCGATTTCTCCCATCTTTCATTTGATCTGTCCCTTTCCCCCTCTTTTTAACCTTCTTTCATATTAGGCAAGTATGTTTTATTCCTTCACATTTTCACTCCATTACCTTGTAAATTATTCATTATTTACATGTGTTGTTTAGTGCTTACCCAGCAATTACTACTTGCACCCATGATGTACTTGAGGACCTTCATCCCATCTGGCTGCCAGAGGTCCCGGATCACGTGAAATGTGACACTCCTGAGATGTGTTGTAATTGTATAAAATCCACACTGGATTTCAAATATTTAGCACTCACAAAATAATGCTGAATATCCGTTATTAATTTTTACATCGATTACATACTGAAATAATATTTTTGACATAGAGGATGAAATAAGATACACTGTTGAAATGAACATCATCTGTTTCTTTTTAATTTTTCTCCACATGGCTAGTGAAATATCTACAATTATGCATATAATTTACATTGTATTTCCATCACAAAGAATAGTTTATATCCTGTTTTTAATTAGTGCTTTTGCCTTTCCTACTTACCTAGCACCCATTTGCATGTTTAGTCTTCCAAGGCACCAGAGTTCTGAAATTTCTGCCTAGCAACCACTTCATGCTTGGTTTTGCAGATTCATATCCGGCATGTTGTGTGGTTAGGAGTCAGCACCAGGGGACTTGTGTCCAAAATGCTGAGCCTGCATCCATGCAGTTTCCTTTTCTTTAAGACCTCAGGTTCTCAAGTCCTGGATGGCCTTGTGGCTCCGAGTGCTGATTTAAGTGTCTGCAGGCCAGCGAGCTGCCACAGCCTTAGACCACTGTTTCCTTTCGATCTCTCCACCCTGAACTGAAAGCCTACAGACTCTCTGAGGGGAGAAACCTGGGATCAGTGTCTGGGTTATTGTCACGCCTTTCTCTCTTTCCTCTGGGACTATTGTCCCTCAATTTATGTCTTCTGTGCCTTTATTTCTTTTGATGCTTTTAAACAATGACTCCTGCAATCATTCTAACTTTCCTGTTTTTGTAGACAGGCGGGTTAGTCCACAGCCACGCTTCTGTTCCTGGTGGCAGCAGAAGTCAGCTTGGAGCTCTTGTTTCTTAAGTTTCATCCCAGGGTGGAGTGCAGGTCTAGTTCGATCATTTTGAATCTCTTTAAAATTTGTGAGTAAGTAGTATCCTTTATTCTCAGTTAGGGCCTCAGATGAAGTTTTAATATCAGGAAATATGCTCTTTAAAATCTTCCAAGCCCTGTGACTGGAGAGCAGGAGCACTGTAGAAAGAGAGATGTTATGTATGGAAGCCTAAGGAACTTGGCTCTCATCCTAGAAAGTTAAGAGTAATTATATGAGGGGCACCTGGGGGGCTCAGTTGGTTAAGTATCTGCCTTCGGCTCAGGTCATGATCCCAGGGTCCAGGGATTGAGCCCTGCATCAGGCTCCCTGCTCAGCAGGGAGTCTGCTTCTCCCTCTCTCTCTGCCTGCTGCTCCCCTTGTTGTGCGCGCTCTCTCTCTGTGTCAAATAAATAAATAAATACAATCTTAAGAAAAACAAAAAAAGAGTAATTATTGAGCATAATAATTACTATTACAATTCGTTTTATTGGATTCTTACAGTATTACAAGAATGTTCCAGGCATTATTCTAAGTGCATATTATGTGTTCACTTCCAGAACTCACAGCGATGTTTACCTCATCATTACTTGTCATGTCTTATAAATGAGACACTCGGGACCAGAGAGGTCAAAACCTCCAAAGATGCTGTTCAAGGTCACACAGTGAGTGAGCAGCAAAGACAGGGAAAATGATCAGAGCAGAGATTGTTGTTGAAATGGAAATACAATGCATGTTTATGACCAATATTTTACTTTATTTTATTGCTTCTAGTTGCCCCTGTTGATCTGCATCCACTAAAGTTAAGACATTCATTGTTCCCCGGCAAGGGTACAATCTATAAGAGAGAAGGCAGAGGTTATATTTAGCAGACGTAGATCAGACTCATGGTCTGCCCCCTGGAGCAGAGCCTGGGGATCCTGCAAGCTTGGGCAGTCCCACTCTTCAGAGAACGATGCTTTCCCTCACAGGAGTAGAGGTGATGGCTCAGGAAGGTGGTCTCGCGATGAAGCTGTAGGGTGCAAATCTTCACTGTAGGTCAAAGCAAGATGCTGAGAGTTCCCAGCAGGATGTTCCAAGGGCTCAGAGATCCCCTTCGGGAACTGAGCAAGGGCCAAACCTTGTGTGCCCTGGAACAATGTGACCACCCCCTTGTGCTTCTGTCCCTCAGTGGGAGAAACTGCAAAATTACATGGCACAAGGGGGGATGCCCAGAGGAGCACCACATGGGGAGAATAACACAATCTATCACAGTAAGCACCCTGCAGCTTGCATTTAGACATCAGGAAAAAGGATAAGAGGAGAAAACATAGAGAAAGGCTATCTTTCTGTGCCAAAGGGACCACTTTGTAAGGCAGCGTGACTGATAATATTGTTGGATCAACAGGTGATCCCAGGAATGGAACTGAGTGCACAGAGGTGCATTATATGTATTTGAAGATTCAGGAAGTGTCGTTTTGATGAGGGGTTACTGACCTCTGAATTAGGTAGCAATGGAAAGGTGGAGGGGAAGAGAGAGATCAGAAAAGATGATATGAAGTGGTGGATGGGGGTTTGAACAAGGAACGGTAGAAGACGGTGCTGTTTTTCAGTTGGGGAAAGGGATCCTAGGAAGGAGGTCAAAAAAAGTGGGGGAAGAAATAATGCTTTTGGAAAGCAGGATGAGCTCAGCTAGGGGCTCTCGCACAACTGGATTTCTGTAATTTCTCACGTGCCACCAAGCCCTTTGCATAAGCCGTCCAGGTGCTCAAAGAGTCAAGCTGACCTAGTCTTCTGGGAGCACCTGCTCATCCAGCAGGTCTCCAAGAAACACCTCGTGCTGTGTCCCTAATTGGATGAAATGTCCCACTTTCACCCGACCTTCCTCTTTCATTACGTTTTCCTTTTGTTTGCAATGACTTTTCCTTTTTCACAGCTTTTTCCTTCACTCAGTTGTGACATCCATGAAGGAGGGCATTAAGTCTGTCCGGCTCACTGCGCATTCCCTGTGCTGAGCACACTGTCTGTCCCATAGCAGGTGCTTTCTGAATACATGTTGAATGAAGGAATAGATGACAGCATTGACAGATGGTGCTTGCTCATCATCTGGGTGGGCTGCTGTCTTGGCCTTGCTCTTCCTGAGAAACTTTCATCTGCAAGAACCGTGGAGCATTTCTCAGTCTGGTCTCAGAATACCGCATGCCTATTAGCACTACTACTACTATTTTGTCTTGCCTATTGATCAAACAATGAATCTGTGAGTAACTTTGGATCAGTAGGGTTCCTAAGAAACCAGCATGCAACGAGGAAGGATGGCAAACATCTCAGACTTAGACAAGATCCATCCTGTCTCCCCTCTGCCAGACGTTGCTGGTCAATAGCAGCCAGCCGTCCTTCTGTGTGAGAAAAAAATGTTAACTTTGCAAATGTCTCCCGGATAATGCCTGTCAATTGATTGAATTTCAGCAAGTTCTAAAGGAAGAGAATGTGGAAATCTCTCTATATTAAGGAGTGATCACTAGGATCCATTACTTGCTTACATTTGAAGAAAGAAAAAGAGATACGCACAAAGGATAAACTAAACACTGATACAAAAATTTACTGTGTAGCAGGGAGGATTTGGTTGGGGAATATAGGCATGAAAGCAAGTCTTACCGAGGATATCTTTTAATATAACTTGGACTTTTGAAATATACAATTATTTTACATGTTCAAAAGAAAATCTTCCCTAAAAAGCACACCCTGAGGTTGAAAACTGAAACAAATGAACCCATATATTAATATAACCACAAAAATGAAATTATTATAACTAATGATTTCAAATGTGGTAATCTGATGACGCATCCCTTAGTTGATCATATTCTATGGGTTCAAAAAACTGCAAAGAATTTTACTATTTTGTTAATTATATTATTGTAAGTAGTAATATTGATCTTTTAAAATTTTTTGATGAAGGTAAGGTCATGTTTTGCTTCAAAAAATAATTCTAACTCAGAAGTGTAGAAAGAATGATAGAATTAGTATAAAAAAGACACAGACGTAGTGAAAAGAAGGGCCACATGCACCCCGATGTTCATAGCGGCAATGTCCGCAATAGCCAAACTGTGGAAAGAGCCGAGATGCCTTTCAGCAGATGAATGGACAAAGAAGATGCGGTCCATCTCTACAAGGGAATATTGCTCAGCCATCAGAAAGGATGAATACCCAAGTTTTACATCAACGTGGATGGGACTGGAGGAGATGATGCCAAGTGAAATAAGTCAAGCAAGAAAGTCAATTATCATATGGTTTCACTTATTTGTGGAACATAAGGAATACCATAGAGGACATCAGGAGAAGGAAGGGAAAAATGAAGGGGGGAGAAATCGGAGGGAGAGACGAACCATGAGAGACGATGGACTCTGAGAAACAAACTGAGGGTTCTAGAGGGGGGCGGTGGGGATGGGTTAGCCCGGTGATGGGTATTAAAGAGGGCACGTTCTGCGTGGAGCACTGGGTGTTATGCACAAACAATGAATCATGGAACACTACATCAAGAACTAATGATGTAATGTATGGTGACTAACATGGCATAATTAAAAAAAAATTCACCATTTTCCAACACTCATGAAATATTCTGTGAAGTCAGAAATTTTTAGGGGTGGCTAAATCATGGAGGTTGCTGGTGAATAGAATTCTTACAGTGCAAAAGGCAGACTGTCACCCCAAATAACTCGCTCAGCACGGGAAAACGTAGCTTTCACTGCAGATAGAAGCATTACCAGCAGTGAGGCATCCTGAATAGCACGTGTGTGCAGGTGACATGGCAGGAAAACCATGACGTCACCTAAAAATTACTCTTGCCACAGGTGTTTGATCCAATCTCATCGAATCTTTAGACCCAAATCCACTCAGGAAAGGCAGGGATGGAGCCATGCCTGTCAACCTTGGCTGTGCACTGAGATCACTGTAGATCTTGAGAAAATGCTGATGTCTGCCTTCTACCTCTGAGATTGTGCAGAACCAGAGAAATTTGAATGTGGGCTGAACATGAGGGAACTATTCTTTAATTAGCTCTGATAATCATATTATGATTCTACACAAGTGATAAATCGGCCTCAAAGGCCAAAGACATTGAGATTAATAGTAGCTTTTAAATCCATATTTGAAGTCAATTTGAAATAATTATTGAAAACAGCATTTTATTTTTTTAAAAGATTTTATTTATTTATTTTATTTTTTAAAAGATTTTATTTATTCATTTGAGACACAGATACAGAGAGAGAGAAAGCATGAGCAATGGGAGAGGCAGAGCGAGAGGGAGAAGCAGACTCCCCGCTGAGCAGGGAGCCCGATGTGGGACTCAATCCCAGGACCCTCGGATCAGGACCCGAGCCGAAGGCAGATCCGTAACCATCTGAGCCACCCGGGAGCCCTATTTATTTATTTTAGAAAAAGAGAGAGCATGAGTGGGGAGGAGCTGAGGGAGAGGGGGCTGGAGGGGGGAAAGAACCTCAAGCAGACTCTGCACTGAGTGTGGAGCCCAATGCAGGGCTTGATCCCACGACCCTGAGATCATAACCTGAGCCAAAACCAAGAGTCAGATGCTTAAACCACTGAGCCACCCAGGTGCCCCTGAAAACAGCATTTTAAAACATTAAGCTTAACTAAGAAATAATTAGGGCCTTCCTTACCCCCAGAGTCATTATTTCTGCTGGAGTATTACAGTTTCCATAACACCTATCACCAACGGCAGTGATGTCATTCATTTTCTGGGTTATGTGTTTGTACATCTAGGGGCTTCCTCTTGCCTCTGCCTACCAAAGCAGTAAACCGTAACCAATACCACATTCCTAGAAAGACTGCAGACATTAGGGCCACCATCAAGGTTTTTAAAAAATGCAGGGATGGTGGTTCCCGCCACATCCTCAGTCAACTGACTTTGCAGGTGCCGAGGACAGATGGATCTCGGGGATGGACTCAGGTGGTGATGCTCTTTCAGGTGGGGGTTGGTGGTGTTAGCACATTAACGAGCCTCTGGTACCTGGCCTACTGCTACTGATCCAGTGAATGCTTTTTCTCTACACCTGCTAGAAAAAACTACCGGCATTTCTTCCTCATCTCAATGTGAATATGTTCATTTATATATAATATCTATATTACATTTACTATAAGTATTATTATGTATTCATGTTATGTGTTTTTCTGTGGTCTTAGTCAGTTTAGGCCATTCTGACAGAATATCATCGACTGTGGAACTTAACAGAAACTTTTTTCTCACCATTATGGACACTGGGAGGTGCCAGATCAGAGCTCCTACAGATCCGGTGTCTGGGGGGACTTGCTTTGTGGCTCCCAGATGGCTGTCCTGCACCGTGTCCTCACACGGTGGAGAGCCCACCAAGAGAGAGGCCAGGCTCTCCCATCTCTCCTTACAAGGGCACTAATCGCTGTGTGGGGGGGTCCACCATCATGACCTAATCCTGCCCAAAGGCCCCAGCTCCCCATGCTGTCACTTTGGGAGTCAGGATTTCGATGTATGAATCTTGGGAGGTTGTGATAGACTTCCGTGTGTGGTGTTCGTGTTTTCCTCCTTCTCCTGTGTCCTGTGTTAGCCAACACAAGGTGTTTTCCTCATAGTTGACTTACATGTCCAGATGTCTACAGGCCATCCCAGGAGAAGTGTGAACATCCCTCGGGAACTCTTCCCCCTTTTGGGGAGGGGTTCGCACACATTAGTGGTGTAAGAGAGTCTTGGGTCAGAAGTCTATTCATCGTCTGACCCTCCCCCCTTGTGCCCTCATTCACACCAAGGATGGATGGGATATTTCTGGACCCCACGTATTAGCATTTAGCCACCATCTCAAAACCCTCTGAAAGTCCTGGCATGGCTTTTTCCCTCCTGAGCACTGTCACCTTGGCCTGTGGTTGTAGGTCACCTTGACAAAAGCACAGAGGGATACTTACACGTTGTATTTATGACATTCTGCAGGGACAACTGGTCTCCACTTGCATCAAGGAGCCTGGGTTTGTAAACTGACCCGGGTCGGGAGTTGGGAAGGACACTGAATTCAGTCTCCATTGTGATGACATATGCACTTTTAGGATGCTTATAGCTCATCAAAAACAGAGTTTTTTCCCCTTGTGTTCTTAGTTATAGACATCCAGTAAATCTGCAGTGGTTGCCCACACATTTCATTATCAGGACTCCAGTGAACAGTAGTGAATGACTAGCACAGAGCCCTGTGATCCAAACCACCTTCACTGCTTCTTCATTCCTGCTGCTTATTCTGGAAACTGTGCCCTCCTTGCCTAAGTGGCTAAATACTGCCACCTGGCCTTGCCATGCTGCTATTTTACCGTTAGCTTAAAACCTTGGTACCATGATAACCTCTGTTTTTCGGTAGCGCCTGCAAATAGTCTTTGAGTTATAGGAAGGCCAACAGATCAGGAGGCAATCTCTATTGCAAACACAGTTTACGACTCACAGTTCCCAAGAGGAGGGGGCAGGCCATGGTTGGGAGCACAGGGAAACACTGGGGTCTGGCCAGGGACAGAGGGGGTGGTGAACTGTGGACAAGGGCCTTTACTGTGGTTTTCAGGCTTACTATTGGCTAGTTTAAATAAATTCAGTAAGTTCTGGGGCATAGGGCTCTCTGTAGTTGTCTGGTACCTGGCTCTGGGGTGATTAGGGCAGGTATATCGTGGCCTGGGAACTGGCTAATTCTGGGAAGGGGCAGTCCCTCCAAGGTCAGCAGGGCCTCAGAAGTCAAAACATCCTAACACAGAAGTTAAAAGAGGCAGTTAATACTCTCCTACTGTCATTCCTACTGAGTACATCCATTGCAGCGGGGAGAAGGGTGCAGTGTACCCTCACCAGTGGATCTCACAATGCCTCTGCAAAGGGCATATCCCCAGGCCCCCTGAGGACATAGGCAACATTCACAATTCATACGCCCTGACATTCTGATATCCACAGACCTTTCAGAGCCTTCCTATATATTATCCCATAGAATTTCTGTTGTCTCTACTTTATTGAACATAGTTTATCACTGTGCCACGTTTTCAGTTAACTAACCAAGCAAACTTTTAGAAATATTTCTTTTTATTAAATTAAAAAAAATTTTGAGAGACAGAAAGTGCTGGAGTGGGGGGGGGGAGGAGCAGAGGGAGAGGGAGAAAGAGAGAATCTCAAGCAGACTCCCCACTGAGTTGAGCATGGAACGCTACTCAGGGCTCGATGCCATGACCCTGAGATCATGACCTGAGTTGAAATCAAGAGTCGGATGCTTAACCCACTGAACCACTGGGGCGCCCCTAGTATCCTTTGTATGATATTTATCTTTGTCTGATATTTATCTTTTTTCTCTTTATATAAGCAATCCTTCAGAGATGCTGCCCCTGAATGTCTTCCCTATTTTATTAGCTGGCACTGCTACCTTTTTTCCTATGTCAACTTCCAGCCTCCGGTCTCAGAGCTGATGAGCATGGACCCAGTACATGGTGAACACATGGTCTAATTTTATTCTAAGTTCCTTGGTGATGAATGAAATTGCCAGACTCTAAGAAATATGTCTTGGGAGCGTGTCACCCTGGCAGAGTTTCCCATGATTAGTGAGCGAGGTCAACAAAATGAGATTGACTAAAGGGTGTCTTTATGGAATTGATGGTGAATGCATTCATCACTCAATCCCTATGCAAGCCTGGGGAAGGCTAGTGGGGAATCCCTATTTGGGGAGGTGTTGTGGTTTAATGGATATTGTGAAGGTCATGTGTCTGGCCCTGGCTTTGCCATGCATTTCTGGGTGAATTTGAGCAATTTCTTTTATCTCCTTGGGTCAGCTGCTTCCTCAGTGAGTGAACTCCAAAGTCTGAAGCTCCAACATCCTCTGTCTCTAAGAGTGTCAGAAAAATGCTGCTTGATAACTTAGAATTCAGAGTCCTTAGTTTTTATTTTAAAAAGGGGGAATTTCAAGTGGGTGAAGTATTGTCAGCTGGGAATAAGGCAAAAAAACCCCCAAAGAACGCAGAACCAAGGAGCTCCATTGACCAGATCGTCACGCAAATGGCCCTTCCTATTTTCATGGGATGAAGTGGAGATTTGAATGTGGCTTTGAAGACTTTCCTGTTCTCGCCCCCTCCTGCCAGAGAAATGGGAGCCCCACCTTATTTTTATAATTCTCTTCTCGGTCACCTCCTCTCTGATTCTGACTCACAAACCAATTCTCATTCTCAGCTTCTTTTTTTTTAAATTTTTTTTATTGTTCTGTTAATCACCATACATTACATCATTACTTTTTGGTGCAGTGTTCCATGACTCATTGTTTGTGCATAACACCCAGTGCTCCACGCAGAACGTGCCCTCTTTAATACCCATCACCAGGCTAACCCATCCCCCACCCCCCTCCCCTCTAGAACCCTCTATTTGTTTTTCAGAGTCCATCGTCTCTCATGGTTCGTCTCCCCCTCCGATTTCCCCCCCTTCATTCTTCCCCTCCTGCTATCTTCTTCTTTTTTTTTCTTAACATATGTTGCATTATTTGTTTCAGAGGTACAGATCTGTGATTCAACAGTCTTGCACAATTCACAGTGCTCACCATAGCACCTACCCTCCCCAATGTCTATCACCCAGCCACCCCATCCCTCCCATCATTCTCAGCATCTTGATCTGACATTCTTTCTCCCAGAGTGCTGAAGCCTAGAGAATCCGCATCTCTGAAATATTCCCAACTTCTCCCTGCTCTGAGCTCAAAGCTGTGCTCTGCATTGATTGTCACTTGCACAACTCGAGACCACTGCCAGTGGTGGGGTGCAGTCCTCCTGGGTGACCACAGTCTCCTGGAGGCTGGGACCTTACTGCATTGATATCTGATAAAACGACTAACCGAAGGCATATGTTAGCGTTTACCCTGAATTTAATGAAGCCAGAGGCAAAGTAAAGGCAATTCTCCTCTGTCTAGTAAACCATATGCTTTCGATAATAGAGAACTTGAAAAAAATAGGATATTTTTGACTTTTGAATGAATTTATTATTAATTACTAATTTATGGCTATATAATTTATTTGCCTGGCTATTTATCACTTTTTATTTTATTTTTAAAGATTTTATTTATTTATTTATTTGACAGAGAGAGACACAGCGAGAGAGGGAACACAAGCAGGGGGAGCGGGAGAGGGAGAAGCAGGCTCCCCGCTGAGCAGGGAGCCCGACCCGAGGCTCAATCCCAGGACCCCGGGATCATGACCTGAGCCGAAGGCGGACGCTTAACGACTGAGCCACCCAGGCGCCCCTATCTATCACTTTTTAATTAAACACACACATCTATGGAATTTGCTATGCACCTTGCATTTTTCCAAGCCCTTTACAGGTACTAGTTGGTTTAATTTAATGCTTACAGCGGCCACCTGAGGTCCTTGCTTTATCTTCATTTTACAGAGGTGGGGGCTGAGACACAGTGAGCTTGGTAACTTCCCAGGCAGTCAAAAGCCTGTGTTGATCTTTCCTTTTTCAAGTGGTTTATGTAGTCAAGCAATTTTAAAATACAGCAAGAAAATATTTTTTCCCATTGCATATCCGACCGAGAGTAGTTGCTTTTAAATCAATTAAGAGACTCTAGTTTTTTCAAAGTTTGGCGGCACTGCAGACCAGCAGAGAGGAGAAAAGAACCCCCAGGACCAGCCCCCCAGTGTCGGCTGTCTCCCGCTTGCACACAGGAAGACGTCCCTTAAATTCAAAACGGTGCTCACAGAATGGAACAAAGAGGCTCTTCTAAGACAATAAGACCTGGGGATGGGCAGTTACTTTTGGAAGTATTTATCTCCAGTGTTTCCAATAAAATGGAACGTCTTTCCTCAATTCTACTTTGAAAGAAATATTGCTACCATAGATCACAATGCAGGCCAGGGGACAGAAATTGTACTTTTCAAGTTTTCCTCTTGGCGTTTAATGGCGTGGCAAAGTTCTAGAGATCTTTCCCAGGATCTCCTCCTCCAACTGGTGCCTCATCTCAGATACACACCCCACACCATGCACAAGTGCTCATCGTGAACTGCAGTTGCATTAATGCAATCACAACGACGCTTTCTGTACACAGCTGCAGAATACTACTTTTATCACCTAGAACAGCCTCAGAAAGGGGAGATCAAGTCAGTGGCATGCTACAGAAGGTAACAACTAGGCGCTCAGAAGCAGCGTGTCTCACGACAGTGACGGTGTTAGACCCGCAAGAGGTTCAAGTTCATGTACAGGTCACATGTTCATGGACATTGTCACCTATTTTAGGACCAGGCTTATGGTAGGGGCCCAATAATACATTTGTTCAATAAATAAATTTACGCAATGATTTTGCCAAAGAAAATACAAAGACCAAGGAAATGAAACAATGTTTTTTAATGCCACATGAACGTGAGGTAGCAGAGAATCATTGGATCCAGGTCTTCTGACTTTATACATTATGTTCTTTCCAGTGCACCATGGTCATTATCTGCATAGAATGTGGCTAATCATTTTGGTTTCAAAAGTAATGTGCAATGCTTATTGTTGGAGTATAAATCAATTTGGTTATTGCATATTTGCCTAAAATAATTTCTGCCATTTATTTCGGTGTAAAAAGGATCCTGAACAGCAAAGAAAGTTCTGTTATTATTATTTTACATTTCCTTTGGTGCCCCTACCCCACCCTTCTCCTGAAAATACATGGGCTGCAAGGATGGCTGTGCATGCAGGTTGGGTGATGGGCAGGTAGGACTGGGGAGCAGAGCAGAAGCATTCAACTTGACTGTGAGTTTGGAAATAGATGTGCTTCATTAAGAAATTTCAACAGAAACGAATGCATGCCTTTACACCATCAATGACATGATCATGCTGCTTCTTTCTCTTTGCCCATTGATTTATGGGATTATGTTAATAGATTTCTTAATTGAGTACTACTGGTGAATTCCAGAGTTATGCCCTAAATGATCATGTATACCATATATCAAATGCACTTTGAGGACCCTACCCATGCTCTGTCCGGATCCCCTGGGTTCTCACTTGTAGGCTCTGTTCACCCCTCCTCCAGCTTCTGAAGAGCCCACATCCAGGACTTGTTTTGGGCCACTGGAAACTTCTGGAGCCACTTTGCTGATCCCTGGAGAACACAATGCCTACGATTTTACATTTCCTAGACTGCTGGCAACCAGCACCCAAGAGCAGGACACCCAGCTCCTCACCTGGAGGCTGGACACACCCTGAGATGCAGGAACACTGGGGTCTCCCTTCAGGATCCGATGAAGCCGCTCCCCCTGGGACTGCACACTGCCCCCCCAGCCCCGACTCCCTCTCCCTGCCCTCTGTTCTCCTCTCTCACCTGTTTCCCCTGCGAGTATTTCCTGAAAAGACCAGCTGCCTCTGAATCTGTGATCTGCATTGTACTGTTTGCTTGTGGGGAGCTGACCTTAAATAAGTACTCTACCAGATTTGATTTGCTCATATTTAGTTTTGATTTCCGCCTTCGTGTTATTTCCTATTGTTGCTGTAACAAAATTACCGCAAACTTAGTGGATGAGAGCAACGCAAATTCATCCTCCTGCAGTTTGGAGGGAGCGTCCTAACACGGGTGCCCACACTGCGCTCCTCCCGGGGGCTCTGGGCGAGGATTTGTTGCCTGGCCTTTTCCATCTGCTTCCATGGCTGTGCCCCCCCATCACCCCATCACATCTGTCCTGCCCCCCACTTCCCTCCTAAGGACCCCGATGACGGGCCACCTGGATGACCCAGGATGATCTCTCTAGCTCAAGATCCCCAACTGAACCACACCTGCAAGTACCTCTTGTCAGGAAAGGTAACCTCATCACAGGTCCTCGGAAAGAGAAGGGGACATTTTGGAGGAGAGGACTTTTCTTTCTACCCTAGCAGCTATATTCGTAAGTGAGATTGACCTATAATGTTTTTATCTTTTTTCTGAATGTTTGTCCAATATTGCTGTTAGAATAATAGCATTTATTGAGATTACTTTCTTTTTAGTCTAAAACTTTTTATATAGCAAGAAAATCCATTATTTTTGGAAAATATTAAAAAATCCCCTATAAAATCAACATGGGTGGACAACTCTTGAAAACTGCTTCTTAAAAATATGAAATATTTAAATACTGGGTGTTATATGCAACTAATGAATCATGGAACACTACAACAAAAACTTATGATGAACTATATGCTAGCTAACTGAACGTAATAAACAATTTTAAATACACATATATCCAATTATTTCTAATTTTTTGTTCTCTCAGAGTTTTTCTTTCTCCTTGTGTTGGTTCTGGAAATGTTTTACTGGACTTTTGACGTAATGTTTTTCAAATTCATTTCCAGAACATTATACAGGGTAATGTCCTCGTACAGTGTGATGTCATTGTATGGGATGACGTCCTTGTACGGGATGATGTCCTTGGGCAGAGTGTTGTCCTTGTACGGGATGA
>NW_027397122.1:6110570-6115972 GCF_003265705.2 Callorhinus ursinus | reverse complement strand
GTTGTCCTTGTACGGGATGATGTCCTTGTACGGGATGATGTCCTTGGGCAGAGTGTTGTCCTTGTATGGGATGATGTCCTTGTATGGGATGATGTCCTTGTATGGGATGATGTCCTTGGGCAGAGTGTTGTCCTTGTATGGGATGATGTCCTTGTGCAGAGTGATGTCCTTGTATGGAATGACGTCCTTTTGCAGAGTGATGTCTGATTTCCTTTTTCAGATCTCCTCCTGGCCCATGTTTCCAACGTTGGATTCTCTCTCTTTCTCCTTGATTATATTCCGTATTTAAAAGCTCACTTTAATACACCATTAAAAGTACCAGCTCTTAGATTTATTGTGTTGATTCTTCTGTTCTCTGATTTATGCATTTTTTCTTTTGAATATCTTGATGTAAGGCATGTAAACATCTTTAGGCTTTTCATTTTCTGTTTTCCAGGACTGAAAGTTGAGCTTACCTTTTATTCTAAATGAAGATTGGTTTTATTTTCTGAAAATGGGATCATTACTTTCACTGAATGCTCTTTAATATTTCTTTTCATTTAAAACATTTTACATATTCCATATTTTTTTCTGTAATAGCAGCAGAGTTTTTTAGAGACATCGTAATGTAACCATTATTGGGCATTTACATAGTATCCACATTTTTTATACCAGAAAAATTCCGTGATAAACAAATGCATATATACCTCTGTATGTTTTTATTTGAATTTCCTTAGAGAAAAGTGGTAAATGTCTTATGGGCATATCCTTCACTTTTCCTCAGCACAAGGATGGGGCCACAGATTTCACTCTAAATTAGCAGTGTCTGCTCAGACCCCCACCTCCAGCGCCACCCAGAGCTCAGCAGATATCCTTGGGGGAACCAGTGTTTGAGCCCCACCAAGTCCCAATATCATACTCCCGCCTCCAGGGACTGCTCCGTCTTTGCTGGTTTCCACTTCCCCACGGGGCCTCCCTGCCTGGCTCACGTGTGACCCTCTTCTGTCCAGGCCCAGCAGGTGCCTCAGGAACAGCCTGGCTCTGACAGCTCCCTCAGAAAGATTTCCTCCTCTCTCAAGTGTGGGTCAGCTCATCCTTGTTCCTTATTCTTTCAAATAACATTAATTGAGCATCTTCTATGTGCCAGAGACTGTGCAGATCCTGTTGAGTACAGAACATACTTTCTTGCTCTGAAAAGAGTCAAAGTCGAGGACTCAGATCCTTAACACAAGGGAAGATCAAACTGACCCTGGCACGCTTGTAAGTTTCACGTTTTGCAAAGAACAAGCCTCTCCCTTTGCAGCCCATCTTGGAGACTCCGCCTGGTGTTAATTGACTCAAGCATTTTGAACCTTCTCGGCAAGTTTAGCTTGTTTTGGGAGAAGTCGCTTTTAATTTGATTTAGTCTGCTTACTTCCAACGTGCACTTGGATCCCTTTTTATATTTTATTCTATTTCCTATCACCAAAATGTCTTATGTACGTTAACTTGTTTAATCCTCAAGATATTCCCTACTGTTATTGTTCCCCAGGCTCCAGATAAGGATGCTGAGACGTGCCAGTCAGTGGTTTTCCCACGTGGCTCCCAGCACGCGCTGCCGTGGCAGGGCCTGTCACTTCTGCGTCCCTGATGTGTGTCCCAGCCACGCCTGCCACTTGCTCATTCATGCGTGTTCTCGCTCTGACTGGTGAGGCACTGAATCCACAGACCAGTTTGGAGAAACTTGGCATTTTTACCTATCAGTTCTCCAATTCATGAGTGTGGTGTTTCTGTCCAATTTTTTATGTCTTTTTAAATATCACTCACTATTTTTTTTCTATGATTTTTATATAGAGGACTCGTTAAGAGTTATTCTTGTATGTCATCTTTCCTGCTGTCACTGTCATTTACTTTTTCAAAGTATTTTCGTGGGTATGTAGAAATACCTCTGCATTGTGGTATGGTCTTATGTCTGTATACAGTTGGCCCTTGACCAGGCACTGACCTTCTGTGCAGTCAAAAATCCACATATGACTTTTGACTCCCCCAAATCTTAACTACTAACAGCCCACTGTTGACCAGAAACCTCACCTATGATTCAAACAGTGGTTGAACACGCTTTGTATGTTATACCTATTATATACTGTACTCATGCAATAAAGTAAGCTCGAGAAAAGAACACGTTATTAAGAAAACCATAAGGGAGAGAAAATACATTTACAGTTCTGTACCGTATTTATTTAAAAAAAATCCGCACCTAAGTAGATCTCAGTAGTTCAAACCCGTATTGTTCAAGATCAACAACTCTAAACTCATTTTGCTGTTTGCACTAAATATGTGCGGTTTTCTGTATCTCAATCATATCTCCATCAACTTATTTTTAAAAGAAATGCTTTGGCTTTTTTATATTGACTCTTGGGCAAACTCGCTCTATACTCTTCTGATTCTACCATCACATAATCTGCAAATAACGTGTGTCCTTTTCAAGACTTTTCCCCTTTCTCTGGTGCCCTCCTTGCTAGCAACTTGAGCACGTGGCAACCTGTTCATGGTGCAGACCTCAGGAACAAAGCTCTCACCGTGAGGTATGGAGACATATAAGCAAAGCCCCCATACCGCACAACTTGTCCCAGGGATGCAGAACTGGAAAGCTGATTTACTGGTGCTCTCCCCCCAGCTGCAGGTGTTCAAAAGCCATAAACTGTGAGGGACCCAAGCATGCCGGACACAATGGACCTACTGATGAATGCAGACTGGAAGTTATTTTAAACCGATG
Organism: Callorhinus ursinus; assembly: GCF_003265705.2. Taxonomy (NCBI): domain Eukaryota; kingdom Metazoa; phylum Chordata; class Mammalia; order Carnivora; family Otariidae; genus Callorhinus; species Callorhinus ursinus. The sequence continues at coordinate 6,113,238 of NW_027397122.1, read as the reverse complement.
GTGCACAAGTGAATGAACTGCTTCTGCCTTTTTCCAGGGCTACTTTTCAATCCCCAGTTGGCTGCACTGTCCTTAAATGCTCCCTCCGCTCCTCCTCTGGCAACAAAGAGCTTCTGAGACTCCCCCCACACCCCCATAAGCTGCTCAGTCAAGTTCCTCACTGGTCTGTATTCTGCTGCCTGGTTAGTTACTAAACTCAGCTTTTTTTTTTTCTTCCTTTTCCTTTTTTTAAACATTACAAGGAACTTTCCCAATTTCTAGTTGGCTAAGAATTTTTATTATGGGAGGTGCCTGGGTGGCTCAGTCGGTTGAGCGTCTGACTCTTCATTTCAGCTCAGGTCATGATCTCAGGGTCATGGGATTGAGCCCAGTGTTGGGCTCCTTGTTCAGCACAGAGTCTGCCTGAGATTCTCTCTCCCTCTCTCTCTGCCCCTCCCCCTGCTCTCTCTGTCTCTCTCAAATAAATAAATCTTTAAAAAAAAAAGATTTTTGTTACGAGTGGAAATTAAAATTTTTCAGATGCTTTCTGTGTCTTAAGATGGTTATTATATATTTTTTCAATTAGGTTGAATAATTTTCTAATGTTCACCAAAGCTTGCATTTCCAGGATAAATACCAGTTGGTCATTTATGTTTGCTTCCCTCCGCCCCGATTTTAGTTTGCTATTTTGTTTGGAACATATGCATCTTTCTGAGTAGGATGACTTGTAAATTCACTTTTGTGGGACACTATCTACTTTACAAAAAAATAAAAGTTTTCCTTAAGAGTTGGTGTAGGTTGGGCTAGTTCTTTCCTGAATATCTGGTGCTATTTGCCAACAACACCAGCACTGCGATTTTCTTGGAGGATGTTTGATTACTGATTCGATTTCTTTGATAGAACATTTTTCAAGTTACTCATTTCCCTTTGAATCAATTAGTTTTCATTTTTTCCATTACAGGGGATTGGTGTAAGATTATTCATAATATCCTTTTAATATTTGTTTAATATCTGCAGGAAAAAAAGTGATGTTCTATTTTCCATTCTTTATATTGGCAATTTTCGCTTTCTGTTTCATTTTTATGTTCAACCTGCTAGAAGCGTGTTGATATTCTTCCCAAAGAACCAAATTTTGGCTTTGTTTATCATCTGTTTATGCTTGTTTTCTAGTTCCTTAATGTCTACTGTTACCTATAATCATAACTTCCTTGTTTATTCAGCTGTGCTTTGTTGTTTCTCAAATGCGTTTGTTATCCTACATTCTCATAAGGGATGCTTATCTCAAAGATTTATACGCAATGAATCATGGAACACTACATCAAAAACTAATGATGTAATGTATGGTGATTAACATAACATAATAAAATTAAAAAAATGACACTAGAACCAAAAAAAAGGATTTATAGATTTTTTTCCTTTTACTTTTTTCTAAAAAAGTCATATACGACCATTAATTGCCTTCTAATTGGGGTTTTAGCTGTAGACTCAGTCTTGATATGTATTATTTTCATGACCTTTTAATTCACAACAATTTACAATTTCCATTATGATATCTTCTTTGACTATGTGTCATCTAAAATGTGGTTTTAATCTTTTAAACAGATATAAGAATTTCAAGTTATTTCTCTCTTATGGATTTTCAGTTGCATTGTGAGAAGGAGATACAGTCCATACTATGTAATTCTGTAAAATTTAAATAGAAAATGTGTTGTTTTCTGTCCACATCATGTATTTTATGTGTGTTTGAAAAAAATGTGTATTTTGTGATTATTGAATTTATCTTTTTTTATGATGCTTAGTCAAGTTTGTTCCAATCCTCAAAATCTTCCATTTCTGTCCACTTGTCATATCACATCCTTAGAAGGGTGTTTTAAAAATGATCATTATATTTTTTTCTAGCAAATTGGATGTTACCAGCAGAATGTAGTCATTTTTATACTAGTCATGCTTTTTTGGTATTAAAATTTATATGGTTGGGCAGCTTGCCATATTTTCCTCTCTCACTTTATTTTCACCTTTATTCTGATGTGTTGAGATTGATAGCAGGTGGGTTGGCTTGAGGGAGATGCTGTATCATCTTTTTAAAAATCATCTCTTTCTTTCACCAGTGAAGATGAATAATTAAAAGCCTCTTTAACTTCTTTTGTTTCATTTTATTTTATTTAATATCCTCATCTTTTAGATAGATCTCTTGAAAACCATATATCATTGTATTTTATTGTAACTCTAGCCTAAGAGTCTTCATCTTTTTTTTTCTATTTAAATTTTTTATTGTTATGTTAATCACCATACATTACATCATTGGTTTATGATGTAGTGTTCCATGATTCATTGTTTGTGCATAACACCCAGTGCTCCACGCAGAACGTGCCCTCTTTAATACCCATCACCAGGCTAACCCATCGCCCCACCCTCCTCCCCTCTAGAACCCTCAGTTTCTTTTTCAGAGTCCATCGTCTCTCATGGTTCATCTCCCCCTCCGACTTACTCCCCCTCATTCTTCCCCCCCTGCTAACTTCTTCTTTTTTTTTTTTTTAATTTTTTATTGTTATGTTAATCACCATATATTACATCATTAGTTTTTGGTGCAGTGTTCCATGATTCATTGTTTGTTCATAACACCCAGTGCTCCATGCAGAACGTGCCCTCCTCAATACCCATCACCAGGATAACCCATCCCCCTCCCCCC
>NW_027397122.1:6066147-6110170 GCF_003265705.2 Callorhinus ursinus | reverse complement strand
TGTACTTTGTCAAATGCTTTTTCTGCATCTATTGAGAGGATCATATGATTCTTGTTCTTTCTTTTGTTAATGTATTGTATCACGTTGATTGATTTGTGGATGTTGAACCAGCCTTGCAGCCCAGGGATAAATCCCACTTGGTCATGGTGAATAATCCTTTTAATATACTGTTGGATCCTATTGGCTAGTATTTTGGTGAGAATTTTTGCATCCATGGTCATCAAGGATATTGGTCTGTAATTCACCTTTTTGATGGGGTCTTTGTCTGGTTTGGGGATCAAGGTAATGGTGGCCTCATAAAATGAGTTTGGAAGTCTTCCTTCTATTTCTATTTTTTGGAACGGTTTCAGGAGAATAGGTATTAGTTCTTCTTGAAATGTTTGATAGAATTCACCTGGGAAGCCATCTGGCCCTGGGCTTTTGTTTTTTGGGAGATTTTTGATGACGGTTTCAATTTCCTTAGTGGTTATAGGTCTGTTCAGGTTTTCTAGTTCTTCCTGGTTCAATTTTGGTAGTTGATACACCTCCAGGAATATACCCATTTCTTCCAGGTTATCTAATTTGCTGGCATAGAGTTGCTCATAATATGTTCTTATAACAGCTTGCTGGCTGTTCGTGCTGATCTTCTGGGGGAGGGGCCTGTTGCCGTGGTTCCCAAATGTCTTTGCCGGAGGCGGAATTGCCCCGCCCTTGTCGGTCCGGGCTAAGCAAGCTGCTTGGGTTTGCTCTCAGGGGATTTTGTTCCCTGCAAGCTCTCGGTACAGCTTTGGAGGACCAGGGCGAAAATGGTGGCCTCCCAATCTCCACCCGGAGGAGCCGAGAACTCGGGGCCCCACTCCTCAGGGCGCCCCCAGAGAAAAGCAGTCACTCCCGTGTCCCTGGTCTCCGGCCGCACTCCGTGCTCACCCGGCCTGTGACCGAGCGTTTCTATCTCCGGCGCCCGACCCCGTGTGGAGTCTCCAAACCCAGCAGATCCCTGCGGTGCGCTCCCGCGCCGCTCCTCCCGGGGGAGGAAGGGGAGTCTCCCCGGGTCTGCTGCTTGTTGGGTCCCTGCTGGAGGAGCAGTGGCCCGACTGGGCCGCGGATCACAGTTTATGGCCACCCCGAGCTGAGAGCCCGCGCCTCGGCTCCGTCTCTGCAGCCGGCTTCCCCGCTCCGATCCCTGGGAGCTCTGGCGCACTCAGGCACCCCCGGTCTTTCTGTGACCCCGAGGGTCCCGAGACCACACTGTCCCGCGAGGGTTCCACCCCCCGCTTAGCCACTGGAGCGACGTCCCTCCGCGGAGCCGACTTCTAAAAGGTCCGATTTTGTGCTCCGCGGCTCTAGCACTTGCCAGAAGCGGCCGGCGGAGGCCCCTCCCCCGCCGTCTATCCTCCCGAATATCGCCTCGGATTCACTTCTCCGCACGTCCTACCTTCCAGTCAGGGGTCGCTTCTCTGTTCAGAGAGTTGTTGCTACTCTCTTCTTCGATCTCCTGTTGAGTTCGTAGGTGTTCAGAATGGTTTGATCCCCATTCAGCTGAATTCCTGAGACCAGACGAAATCCAGGTCTCCTACTCCTCCGCCATCTTGCTCCGCCCCCTCCAGGTGAATTTTAAAATCAGTTCGCTATTACTTAAGCTTTTCCTTTGGATTTTTTCCCTGCCATTTCATTAAAATCTCTAAATTGGCTTGGGAACGTAGCTTTAAAAATAAAAAAAAAGTATGATTAGAAAACTCTGAAGTGTGTGTCGGGAACTTAACACCCTCTGGGACTGCCTGAGGTGAATCCCACTCAAGGAAGGGCAGAAGTGTGCACAGCTGGTTTTTCTGGCCTCTCAACAAATACCATGAGATTCTGTTTCTGACAGTCTGGGTGACAGGGGTTAATTAAGCATGGCCTTTGATGAACTAAAAAGTTTTTGCGGTTGACTTTATAGAAAGTTTATCATTAAAAAATGTTTAACATCATTTTGGTTTTTTTAAAATTTATCTCCATTATTTTTAAAAATCTTAGTTGAAATGTTTTATTTTACACCTTTTAATCTGAAAATTCAGAAATTTCTGGGTACAGAAGATTAACTGTCTGTTATAAAAAATAGAACACCTAGTCAATATCTTCACCACCTACATAAATTACATAGGAAAAAAAAGTCAGTTTTGAATGTCAAATCTTCATAGCTGTAGATTAAGCAGAATTACAATAACAGAAGTGACCAGAAATAAGAAAAATAAAGTTAGTTTCAAACACAAGTATGTGTACAAATATATTTTTAAATATAAACTATTATATATATGTATGATTGTGATTCCAATGTACGATATCAAGGCAAAAACTTAAACACCCAAATTGTCAACATCAAATTTATTTTTTTGTGAAATAAAAGCCAGTGGCATATTTTACTCTAGGACTCCTAGGGAAGGCTAATTAAGACAAACCACCAGTTTTACAGCATCTCCACACACATGCATATAAACACACACACACACACATACACAAACACTCTTTACCATCTCCTTTGTACCCACCCCGAGTGAGCAGCTCGGGGGTGATGTTGTGTAGGAGCTCTAGATTTCATTTCATCCACAAGTTGTAGTTTCACGTTCTCAGACAAAATCCAGGAAGCTTCCATAATGTCCGTGCTCCTTGGTGTCAGTGTTTTGTGCCTGTCCTGTGTCTTGTCCCTCCATGGTGCTCCTGGTCATGGTAGAATGCAGGGGTCATTTACCGCAACCACATGGTCTACTTTCTCAGTTTCTCAGTGCTGAAACCGGTGTTTGATTCCCTGAAGTCTATTACACGTGAGACGACTAGTGTGAGCTGGGCATGATAACTCCATTGGGAGCCGCTCTAATGAGAGCGTTTGGTTTACGAATGGGCATGGAACCAACCTTGGTCATGGAGTGTGAGCTGGGGGCTTTCTTTCACGGTGGGATGTGGCTGTCAGAGGTGCAACATCCGATGCGCTCCCAGCCTGGACAAAACAGAGCCAAAGTACCCTGAGGACTGCAGCTGGATGCGGACATAACCCTTCCGGACTCCTCACGGCAAGAGACAGAATGAATGTCTTTATCACATAAGCCTGACTGAATTAAGATTTGTTGTTGCTTTTGTTGTTAACAACAGTGAAACGTGTCCTAATAAATTCGGTAAGGTTTAACTGGGTAGGTTGATTGTGTTACTTTTTACTTTTACTGAGATTGGTTGATCTACTAACACCCTGCTTCATACACACACACATTTAGATTGTTACATGAAACACTGCTCTTCATGTATCTGCTCAGGACCGTGCTTCTCCAAATGGAGAATGAAACTTTTTGTTGGTTTCATTAGTGTGTACTCAACTCTAGGGATAGTTAACAATTACCATTGTGACTTGCTACTGTAATTGCCAATATCACAATGTCTTTGCACTTCTCATCTTGGGTCTAACCAGAAATGTCCAATATAAATATAAGGAGACCATGTAGTAATCTTAAATTTTCTAGTAGCCTTGTTAAAAAAAAAAAAAAAAAGGAACAGGTCCTATATGTTGGCTAATTGAACATAATAATAAAAAAAGGGAAAAAAGGAACAGGTAAATTTAACTTTAATATTTTATTTAACTCAATATACACAAGATATTTCCATTTTATTAAGTAATCAATATAAAAAGTGTTAATAATTACTTCACATTCTTTTTTCACACTGAGACATTGAAATATGGTGTCCATTTTCACACTGAGACATTGAAATATGGTGTCCATTTATCTCTACAGAGAATCTCAATCTGGATTGTGCACATTGCAAGTGCTCAGTAACCATCTACCACACTGGTAGTGTCCAGTTTTTACCATATGGGAGAACACAGGTCAAAACCCTCCTACTCACGATACCTACATGATGTAGGAAATACCACTAGGGCATGTCTGAGCATAAAGGGAAGATTTGTGGTAATGTCAACTATGCTCCTTGGTTGTTCAAACAGCGCACACCATTTTCAATTCCAAGGAATGGTGGTAAGGCTCCCTTTCCTTACACTGAAGAAGCTGAATAATTCATACTTAAAAAAATTGGAACAAAATGACCCATTGGAAAGAACAAATTGCACCATGAAACAGCTATTAACTAAGTGACTAACTTAAGTGTAGATACATTTAGAGCCACATACACAGATGCATTAGCTGACTATTCTTCGGTGTACTGATTACCATCCTCTTGTTAATGTAATGGTGGAGCTCCAAGTCGGGAGTCCCCGAGTGCTCCATCTTCATTACGGGTTGGACAAAGAATAAATATAGCCCCCAGAAGCATTGGTTTCCCTCTCATGTTTTATTTTTTAAAAGTGTACACCGATGTTTAAATATATTGTTTGTGTGTTTAAGTTCAAGCCAGCAATGAAATATTATTAATCAAAGTTTCTAGCTTTTCTTGCAAAGAGACAGGCAGCTTGGTCCCCCTTGGACCCACATCCAAAGGGGCCCACGAGGGGCGCCTGGGTGGCTCAGTTGGTTAAGCATCTGCCCTGGTTTAGGTCGTGATCCCAGGGATCGATTTCCACATCGGGCTCCCCACTTGGCAGGAAGCCTGCTTCTCCCTCTGCCTGCCACTGCCCCCTGCTTGTGCTCTCTCTCTGTCAAATAAATAAATAAAATCTTAACGGGGGGCCGGGCGCTGGATGGGCCTGTGCCTTTGGCATCTGCCACAGAACTCACTCCTTGAAACATGCAGCCTCTTCTTTCATGCATTTCAGCGTTCTGCCCAGTTTCTGAAGGCAAAGGGACCCTGGTTTGCATTTCTTGGTTTCTCTTTAAAATAGAACAAATACTTCTCTATGCTTGTTCATTTTTCGTTCCTCTTCGCAAAGACCCGAGTGATATTGTAGTTCCAAAAGTCATGGATGGATATCCCTCAGTGTGGACAGCTTATGCAAACACCTTCTTTATATAAGTGGGTTTCCCACATCTTGTGGGGGCAGAGGGTAGTGAGAGACCTCCCTTGTTCTCCCTTGTTCAAGAACGAGCATTGGGATTTTTGTGTTGAATTTGATTCGGAAAGCTCATTTGTTACTATTTGCAAAGCAGTATGCAGTTGGGAAAGCATGCTCAATTGGGTTATCTCGTTCTTATTTTATAAATAACTTGATGAATTATGTTATGTACTACACTGTCAAGCTCAGGCTGCCTGAGAAAGGTCAGAAATGGGGTAAATGGGTAAAAGTGTGTGTTTGGGGTGGCCAGGGTGTCCGATGTTGAGTCCTGGTTTTATCTGCAACACCACGCATGACTGGGTTTCTATGCTCACCATAAAGTGCGTCCATGGGCTGTAACAAGAGTTAGAGAAAGTTTCTCACTGCCTCTCATGGGTATGGTTTAAGCACTCTGTGCAGCTTAGAGAGAGTTGGGGGAAGACTGGAGGATAGAGGACAAATAGGGCAAATATCCCCAAAGCAGGTGACCGACCCCAGTGTTTCCAGGTTAGCGTCAATGAGTTTTTAAGCAAAAGGTAAGAGTTTGCTTTGGAAAGGATAATTTCTGAAAAAGCCTTGATGTGCGGAAGGAACCTAATAGTTGCTATGTACTAATTGCAATGCATTCACAAATGCACACCTGTTCTTTTTTTTTTTTAAGATTTTATTTATTTATCTGAGAGAGAGAATGAGATAGAGAGAGAGAGAGAGAGCACAAGAGGGGGCAGCGGGAGAGGGAGAAGCAGACTCCCTGCCGAGCAGGGAGCCTGATGCGGGACTCGATCCCAGAACTCCGGGATCATGACCTGAGCCGAAGGCAGTCGCTTAACCAACTGAGCCACCCAGGCGCCCAAATGCACACCTGTTCTATTGCTGAATCAATTTTGAGGTTTTGTGTCATCATCAGAGAGCCCTACGAGGCCAGAATCAATACCAAGAGTTTATAGATGAGAACACGGAAGCTCTGTGTGGTTAGTGCATTCACTGTCACCCACCGAGTAAGTAAGTGCCTGAGTGACAACTGGTCCCCAGGGTTCTCTGGGAATAAAGTAGCTACTCTTTCTCCTCTGCCATGGTTGTGAAGAGGATGGTGGGCAGTTCTTTGCTTGGAGCAACTTTTCTATGTCTTCGGGTTTCTTCTTTATTATTCCAATGCACTCTGCTTTCTCTTCATGAGACTTCTCTGATTAAGGACACCTAAATCATAAAATCAGAATCTGTCAAGCATCCACAGATTGATTTTCTTGCTACTAGAGCAGAAAAATACATTTTCCATTTCTCTTATAGATTTTGCCGTGGAGCCATGCAGGTGATAAATTATTGACACATTCAGACCATCAGCGATGACTTTGGGATGCACAGACTCTGGTGTGTTGTGCGTGATCTTCCAAAAATGCAAATTAAAAGCCTTTGCTTTATCCTTTACCTCTGGAGCTTTATCATCCAATGTCATTACAACTCTCCGATGGAAAAACCACAGGAAGAGTAAGAAAAGAAAATGTAAGATTTGGAAATTTTTGTAACCTCCATTCAACATACACTCTGTGTAGAAAATACCGACAGGACATGCGTATGTTTGGATCTTTATCTTCACAAAAATTAGCCAACCAACCAAGCTACCCAGGTGCCCTGAGGCACTATTTTCAAGAAAGTGTCCAGTGGAACATCAGAGCCCATGGAACAAACTGATCCTTTCTTCTCTTTAGTTTAGGACTGTCAGTCTTTAGTTTAGGACCTTTCTCGAATATTTATGTCCCATTCTTTCTGGACCACATGTTCTTTTCTTATGGGAACATTTAAATGGCTCTCCAACCAGAAACAAAGATGGCCCCATTGGCCTGGTCTGGGGATAAAAGACAGAGCACTGAATGATTCTAATGGCTTGTGTTAGTAATTTTGAGAGTTTCCTATACAGTAGAAATGGGATGGATATTTCTCCATGTGACAGTGCTGGGGACAAACTGAAAAGTCCTTGGTGGGGGTGTGGGGAGGTCCCTGTTGTCATTTGTTTACTCCTCAGCTAGTTCCTTGCTCTGTTTCCAAGCACAGGGGTTAATGGCCTAAGCTCTAAGGAAAGACAAAACTTGGGATCAAATCCTGGATATGCTCTTTGCCAGTTGTGCCTACTTTGGACAGAAGCCTCATATGAGCCTCATTTTGTTCACCTGATAACTGGAGGTGGTAATCATACCGACCTAATCAGGGTGGTGTAAGGATGGAATGAACTTAATACTTGCAAAGCTCCGAGTCTGGCTCATCATAAGTGTGAACTACTTACAAAACCCTGGGCCTCTGGCACCAGAGCCTAGGAAAGTAGCCTCAGCAAGAGATTAAGTGAGAACACTGTTTAAAGAAAGATTTTGCAGGTCAAGTGTGGGGAGAAAACGAAATCTCGCCTTGAGAAGCAGTAACAGTAGGCTGATCAGAGAAGAGCGCCCAGCTGTATGCCCTTAGGCAGAAACTGTTCCTGCCTTGTAACCAATGGGCTCTATCTATTCTGTGTGGCTGCACAGGGCTGAGGGCAAGACCACAGACTTTGTGGCTAGACAGGTAAGGATACAAGTTCCAGATCCCCAACTTAATAACCAAAGGGCTATGCTTCTTCAGGCTTAGGGAAAATAATTGAAACTCTTTGATAGGAGTCCTGTGAGGATTCCTTAAGATATTGAATAGAAGGTGCTTAGCACCATTATCTAGTATGTAGTTGGCCCTTACTAATTGCCGCAGCAATTACCGTGGCTCCCCAAAACCACAGCTTCATAAACCATAGCTTTATCTTCCAGCCATCCTTATATACTCCGCTGATCCATCCACCCATCCGTCCATCTATCCATAATCTTATCATCATTCCACCCTCCATCCTTCCATCTCTTTAACCTTTAATCCCCCTAAGCTGCTATGCGTCCATCCATTTTATCATCAGTCCATCCTTTATCCTCTATCCTTCTAACCTCCATCCTCCCATCCTGCTCTCTCTCCATTCATCCATCCACCCATCTATTACCATTCTAGCCTCCATCTTTCTGTCCTCCATCCTTCCACCTATGTCTCCTCAGGCTCCTTGACTGGCCTCGAGCAAGGGAGTCACACTCAGAACTTGGAGCCACAGATGTCTTCAAGGTGACTTAAGAGACCCTGAGAAGGCTAGGAGAGAGAGACCCTGGAGAAAGCAAGGAGAGAGCACCAGGTCTGACAGATCATCTTTAATCAGAGAAACTTCTCATTTGAAAGGAGAGAGAAATGGCAACCCACGGAGTGAGAGAAGATATTTGCAAATGACATAACAGATAAAGGGGTGGTATCCAAGATCTAAAGATCTTATCAAACTCAACACCTAAAAAACAAATAATCCAGTCAAGAAATGGGCAGAAGACATGAACAGACACCTTCTCCAGAAAAGACATACAATGGCTAACAGACACATGAAAAAATGTTCAACATCACTAGCCATCGGGGAAATACAAATCAAAACCATAACGAGATACCACCTTATACCAGTTAGAATGGCAAAAATGAACAAGACAGGGAACAACAGATGTTGGCGAGGATGGGGAGGAAGGGGAACCCTTTTACACTTTTGGTGGGAATGCAAGCTGGTACAGCCACTCTGGAAACAAGACATCGAAAATAGAGCTACTCTATGACCCAGCAATTGCACTACTAGGTATTTATCCCAAAGACACAGATGTGATGAAAAGAAGGGGAACCTGCACCCCAATGCTTATAACAGCAATGTCCACAATAGCCAAACTGTGGAAGGAGTCGAGGTGTCCTTCAACACATGAATGGATAAAGAAGATGTGGTTCATATATACAATGGAGTATGACTCAGCCATCAGAAAGGATGAATACCCAACTTTTGCATCCACATGGATGGCACTGGAGGAGATGATGCCAAGTGAAATAAGTCAAGCAGAGGAAGTCAATTATCATATGGTTTCACTCATATGTGGAACATAAGGAATAGCTCGGAGGACCACCGGGGAAGAGAGGGAAAACTAAACGGGAAGAAATCAGACAGGGAGAGACTCTGGACCCTGGGAAACAAACTGAGGGTTACAGAAGGGAGGGGGGAAGGGGAGGGGTAGCCGGGTGTTGGGTATTGAGGAGGGCATGTGTTGTGATGAGCACTGGGTGTTATTCACAACTAATGAATCGTTGAACACTACATCAAAAACTGGTGATGTACTATACGTTGGCAAACTGAACATAATAAAAATAAATAAATAAATGAAAAAAAAATAAGAGAGAAATGGTTTGACAATCTAGGTAACTAGGTTATCCCTAAGCATTCTCCGTATGCTCAGTGAGGGGAGAGGGGGTGGCATGGTGGCCACGGTGTGTACTGATTTGCTGTGGTCCTCACCATACCTGTTGTAAATATTTCAATAATTTGTCCAGGATTGGAACTTTTCCTTAGGAGGCAGAAATACATTCTTTCAGGTCTAACAAAATTCTAGGGCAAACTCTCCTCTTTATTGGTGGCATTATGGATTAATTCAGAGCTACAACATGAAAATTAGTGACATGAAGCAAAATGGTAATTTACTCCATTGAATGGATGCATTAGCTCAATGAGAAATCTGTTAGCCGTGTTGTGTGAGCTATACTTTGCTCATTGTGGTAAACTCATTGTGTTTACTCATTAGGATCACTCATCATGAGGATGACAGTCAATTTCAAAAGTTTCAAATATGCATTAAGCTTTATTTGCATGTTATTTTTTATGGAACTTCTACATTTTAAAAAAGTATTTTATTTTTTAGAGAGGGAGGGGAGAGGGGAAGAGGGAGAGGGAGGGAAAGAATCTTAAGCAGACTCCACCCCCAGTGCAAAGCCCGACTTGGGGTTTGATCTCACAACGCTGAGCCGAAATCCAGATTTGGACACTTAACCAACTAAGCCATCCAGGTTCCCCTAATATTTTATTTTTAGAGCAGTCTTAGAGTCACAGCAAAATTGAGGCGATGAGATTCTTTTTTTTTAGTAATTTTTTTATTGTTATGTTAATCACCATACATTACATCATTAGTTTTTGATGCAGCGTTCCATGATTCATTGATTGTGCATAACACCCAGTGCTCCGTGCAGAACGTGCCCTCTTTAATACCCATCACCAGGCTAACCCATCCCCCTGCCCCCCTCCCCTCTAGAACCCTCAGTTTGTTTTTCAGAGTCCAGAGGAGATGAGATTCTTATCTACTTCTTGCCCCCCACACATGGACAGCCTCCCCCACTGTGACCATCCCTCTTGAGACTGGTACATTTGTTATGATTGTTGAACCTACACTGACACATCATGACCACCCATCGTCCATAGTTTGTCCTAGAGTTCAATCTTTGTGTGGTACAGTCTGCGGGTTTGGGCAAAGGTGTAATGACATGTATCCATCATTACAATATCATAGAATATTTTCACTGCCCTAAAAATCCTCTGTGCTCTGCCTATTTACTTCTCCCCGCCCCACCCCTGGCAACCACTGATCTTTTACTGTCTCTATAGTTTTGCCTCTTCCAGAATGTCAGAGTTGAAATCATACAGTATGTAGCCTTTTCAAATTGGCTTCTTTTACTTAGTAATATGTACTTAGGTTTCCTTCATATCTCTTTATGGCTTGATCATTTTTTCTCTCTTTTTAGCACTAAAAGACATTCCACTGTTTGGATGTACCAGTTTATTTACTCAGCCACCTTCTGGAGAACATCTTAGTTGCTTCCAAGTTTTGGCAGTTATGAATAAAGCTTCCATGAGTATTCATTCTTGTAGACAGAAGTTTTCAACTCCTTTGGGTCAATACCAAGGAGTTTGAATGATGGATTCTGTGATGAGAGTATTTTCAGTTTTGTAAGCAACCACTAAACTGTCTTGCAGAGTGGCTGCGCCATTCTTCTGCATTCCCACCAGCAATGAGTGAGCATTCCTGTGGCTCCGCATCTTCAGCAGCACTGGGTGTCATCAGTGTTCTGGACTTCGGCCATTCTAGCAGAGGTGTTGTGTTATCTCGTTGTGGTTTTAATTTGCATCTCCCTCATGAAAATTGATGTCAGACATCTTTGCATATCTGTTTTACTGCCTTTCATGAGGTCTCTGTTAAGGTCTTTGGCCCACCTTTTAAATCCTCCTGTTCATTTTCTTGTTGTTCAGTTGTAAGAGTTTTTTGTGTATAGCGGATAACATTCCTTTATAACATGTGTCTTTCACAAATATTTTCTCCTAGGCTGTGGGCTATCTTCTAATTTTCTTGATATTGTCTTTCCCAGAGTTTTTTTTTTTTAATTTTAATAGAACCCAGCTATCAACTCTTTCTTTCATGGATTGTACCTTTGATGTTGTAGAGAAAGAGCTACTGCTCTACCAAGACTTTCTAGATTTCTGTGATGTTATCTCCTGGGAATTTTTGAGTTTTGTGTTTTACACGTGGGTCTGTGATCCATTTTGAAATACTTTTTGTGAAGGTTGTAAGATCTGTATTTAGATTCGTTTGTTTGCACGTGGGCATCTGGTTGCTCTGGTACCATTTGCTGAAGAGACCATCTTTGTTCCATGGTGTTGCCTCTGCCTCTTTTTCAAAGGCCAGTTGAATATATTCCTGGGATGGGGGGCATCTATTTCTAAGCTGTCTATTCTATGCCACTGATCTATTTCTCTCTTCTTTCCCTAATACCACGCTGTCTTGATTATTGTAACTTTAGAGTAAGTCTTGAAGTCAGTGTCCCTCCTCCCACTTTGCTTTTCTTCTTCAATATTGTGCTGGCTCTTCTGGGTCTTTTTGCCTGCCCATAAACTTTAGAATCAGTTTGCCCAAATCCATAAAATAACTTGCTGGGATTTTCACTGGGATCAGTGTTTTCAGTTTTTTACATGCTAGGATTTTAGTTATTTTTATTGTATGATGTATTATTATTTCTTTTGCTTTATTTTATAGTTTTAAAAATACTTCTTATTTTACAAGCCCTCCTCCCCCTTGGCTCTCAAAATGACCTCTCTGTACAGACATGTCCCTCACAGGAGAAATTGGGGCTCAGGGACTTGTGTGAGTTTCTATGGCCAACACGTAGCAGAGCCTTGACTGGGACCTCAGTAGTTAGAAAGACGTGAGTATTATCCATATGCAAAAGAGCAGAGTGACAGGACTGAGGCAGGAGGACAAGCAGGGCATCTACTACAGGTCAAGGAAGGCAGAGCTTTATTGCCCCTGCAGATGCATTGCCTTCAAAACATGCCTGCGGTCTCAGAGCGTTAACCCATGGTGATGGTTAACTTTACATGTCAACTTGACTAGGCCACAGGGTGCCCAGATATTGGAGAGACATGATTCTGGGTGCATCTATAGGGACGTTTCTGGATGAGATTAACATTTGAATCTGTAGACTGAGTAGAGCAAATGCCTGCTCCAATGTGGTGGACCTCATCTAATCAGTTGAGGGCCTGAATAGAATAGAAGGTGGAGTCTCTGCCTGATAGGGTTTGATTTGGAGCATCTGGCCTTTGCCTCCGACTTGGAATGGAACTCTACCATCACCTCTGTTGGGTCTCCAGCTTGCTGACTGCGGAGGTGGGACTTCTCAGCCTCTGCAACCCCATGAGCCAATCCAGTTCCTCATGGTAATTCATTCACGTGAATGAATTATTCATTCTGTTTTACTGTAGAAACCAGAATAGTACATCTACTCTGGTACTTTCTACTACAGCCCTTATCTGTCTTCTCAACACTGTTGGGCCTTAGAACACATCTCATAACAATAATGATTAAAATTGGCATGGCTTTTTTTCCATCATATTTTTTTAAAATTTTTTATTGTTATGTTAATCACCATACATTACATCATTAGTTTTCCATCATATTTTTTAAAGACATGTTCACATCTAATACTTTTAAAACCTCCTATAATAAAACATTTGTTATGGCCTTTATTTACTGATAGGGAAAATCATGGGTAAAGGAAATGGAGGAAGTACCCTAGGCCAGGTCCAGAGATGGTGTGTGGCTGAGCAGGACCTGAGCGCCCCGATTCCAGACGAGGCTCTTTGACACACATCCCCTATAATTTGTGGTCAATGAAAATTTGATCAGCAGGATGGCAGCAATGATAAGACTGCTGGATCTTTTCCTTACCAAACGCTGCAATGTTTCTGATCTTAAAAGAACATCCCAAATTCAATCATCTGAAATTTCTTATTAAAGAGCATCCTGGTAAAGATGTATTGCATTAGAATAAACTGCATTTTAATATGTGCCTTTTTATCCCCCTGGCTTTCTTTTTTTTTTTTTTAATGTTTTATTTATTTATTCATGAAAGAGAGAGAGAGGCAGAGGCAGAGGGAGAAGCAGGCTCCCGGCCTAGCAGGGAGCCCGATGCAAGGCTCGATCCCAGGACCCTGGGATCATGACCTGAGCCGAAGGCAGACGCTTAACCATCTGAGCCACCCAGGTGCCCCTCCCCCTGGCTTTCTACCCATTGCTCCCCACTTATTCATGATATGTTGGCAAAGGACTAAATTTGGGTAATTTATTTTTTCATACGGAGGCTGGATATTGCCTTTAACAAATTAAACATGACAGTAATGCATGCAGGCAGCCACTTTGTGAATGCACTGTGAGACAGGAGTACCTATTTGTTATTTTTTTTCTTCCTGGATTTCTGTATTAGACTCGTTCTGTATCAGAATTGTTTTAGACCAGGAAGCACAAAGTACATTTCATATCGTGTACAACAGTCTCCCCTTATCTGTAGGGGA
Organism: Callorhinus ursinus; assembly: GCF_003265705.2. Taxonomy (NCBI): domain Eukaryota; kingdom Metazoa; phylum Chordata; class Mammalia; order Carnivora; family Otariidae; genus Callorhinus; species Callorhinus ursinus. Next base: position 6,096,503 of record NW_027397122.1, on the reverse strand, counting down.
TACCCTGAGACACCCCAGGGATGCCTGAAGCCATGAATAGTACCAAACCCTGTATGTACTGTGATTTTTCCTATACATACATGCCTAAGATAAACCTTAATTTATGAATTAGGCACAGTAAGAGATTAACAAGAATACCTAATAATAAAATAGAACAATTCTAACAATATGCTGTAAAGAGGTTATGTGAATGTGGTCTCTGTCTCAAAATATCTTCCGGTACTGCACCCACTCTTCTTGTGATGACATGTGGTGATTATAGGGTCACCAGGTGTTGCAGGGGGGTGACTGATGTAGGCATTTTGTCGCAGGGTTAGGCTACTAGTGACCTTCGGACGATAAGCCAGAAGGAGGATCATGTGCTCCCAGACTGTGGCTGACCACGGGTAACTAAGACCACAGGAAGAGGAATCGCAGATAAGGGGGGGGATGACTGTGTTCTTTTTTCTTTTCACTCTCACGCACAAAATTTGGCTGGAGATTATAGGTATGCGTAAACATGCGGATACACACACAGATACACACACGCGCAAACGCACGCTTCAGGGAACTATGCTGAAGCGAGCCAAAGACACAAACAAGACGTTACCTTGCTGCTGGAGCTCCCTTCTGCTTTCTCTGTTCACATCTGTCTGCGTCCCCCACAGAGAGAACCACGATCACCCATCTTATCTTCATTACGCCCCTGCTTTCCTTTGTTCTCCTTTCCCCACCAGCAATACATGCATCTCTAAGCAATAGATTGTTTGGTTGTAGCAGGCTTTGGGAGGAATCATACGGCATGCGTTATTGTGAGAACTGGTCCTTTTTCTCAACCTGTTTTGAAGATGCTTTTCCACATGTATCATACACACAATTTGTCCCAGAAACTCACAATTTACGAATTGATTAGTAGTGGAATCACCCACATGTGACTAAATGGACAATCCATATTTCCAGGAAAATGACCAAAAGCTATAAAAGCCCCAGTTATACTTGGCTGAGTAACAGCCTTTGACAGAGCGCTGAGGGCACAGGCGACTTTGATTTCTGGAAACTTGGGTGAGTTTAAACCCTCTGTGCATCAGCTTCTGCTCTTGAGGTCACACATCACCTCCCTGTGCTGTAGGTGGTCACACCCCACTCCACACCGTGTGAATGGCAGTTAAACACTCACCGATGTTCTTGCATTAGGGTTCTCTGGAGGCATGGAACCCAGAGAGAGAGAGAGAGAGAGAGAGAGAGAGAGAGAATACACATATACATCATAAAGAGATCTATTATAAGGAATTGCCTCATGTGATTATGGAGGCTGGTAAGTCTAAGTGTGTGGTTTGGCCAGCAGGCTCAAGACCCAGGACAGCCGATGATGCAGATAAAGTGTGTGGTCATCTGCTGGCAGAATTCCCTCTTTCTCGAGAGAGCTCAGTCTTTTTGTTTTATCCAGACTTTCAACGGATTGGTGAGGCCCACCTACATGATGGAGGGTGATCTGCTTGTTCAAAGTTCACCGATTCCAATGTTCATCTCATCCAACCGTGGGCTCCAAGTTGACACAAGAAATTAACCATCACGATGCGCAGTAGCAGAACTTCATATCTTTTTTTTTTTATTGAGATAGAGTTGATGCACAGTGTTCTGTTAGTTTCAGGAGCATGACACAGGGATTTGACAGCTCTACATTTTGCTGCTCTCATCGTAAGCATAGCTCCCATCCATCACCATCCAGTGCTCATAAAATACCACTAAATATATTCCCTGTGCTGTGCCTTTCATCCCCATGACTAATTCATTCCATAACTGGAAGCCCGTATCTACTACTCCCCTTCACCCATTTTGTTCATTCCCCCAGCCCCTTCCCTCTGGCACCCATCAATTTCTTCTCTGTATTTATGGGTCTGTTTCTGCTTTTTATTTGTTTCTTCATTTTTTTGTTTTTTAGATTCCACATGTAACTGAAATCACATGGTATTTGTCTTTGTCTGACTTATTTCTTTTAGCAGAATATCCTCTAGGTCCATCCATGGTGTCATAAACAGCAATATTTCATTCTTTCTTATGGCTGAGTAATATTCCTGTGTGTGTGTGTGTGTGTGTGTGTGTGTGTGTGTGTACCACACCTTTATTCATTCATCTATTAATGGACACTTGAGTTGCTTTTATATCTTGGCTATTGTAAATCGTGCTGCAATAAACGTAGGGGTGCATATATCCTTTCAAATTAGTGTTCTTGTTTTCTTTGGGTAAATACCCAGTAGTGGAATTACTGGATCATAGGGTGATTCTATTTTTAGTTTTTTGAGGAACCTCCACACTTTTTTCCACCATGACTGCACCACTTTGCATTCCCACCAACAGTGCAGGAGGTTCTTCTTTATTCCCTACCTCACGAACACCTGTTGTTTCTTGTGTTGTTGACTTTAGCCATTCTGACAGGTTTGAGGTGGTATCTCATTGTGGTTTTGGTTGGCATTTCCCTGATGATGAGTGATGTGGAGCATCTTTTCACGTGTCTGTTGGCCATCTGTATGTCTTTTTTGGAAAAATGTCTCTTCAGGTCCTCTGCCCACTTTTAACTGAGTTATTTGTGTTTTGGTGTTGAGTTGCAGAAATTTGTATGTATGTATGTATGTATGTATGTATGTATTTGATAATACATCTTTACTCAGGAAGTGGTAAACCAAATGGCCTGACCAACTATGATTGAAAAAGAAGTTCAATTGTAAGAATTTAAATAAAAAAAATTAACACAGAAATTTGAATTTTTTAAATGCTTACCTGAAATTTTCTTTTTCTGCCGATCTACTGCTCTAGGAATGGAGTTCACACGTCTGCCTTCCCTATACCCTCTGCATCCTCTTATTGATATTTGAAAAGGTCTCAGTGCATGCTGTGCACCTCTTTGGCTAGACAAAATGATTTTTAGGCCAGACAAGGAGTCTTATTCACTTGTGCCTCCCAGGGCCTCACGTGGTGTGTGGCACAAAACACATGCGTGGTCAGCATTTGCTGAATGCAAGCCAACACGGCGTTGAAACAGTGTACAATGCATTCCAATATTAGTGTATAGAGCCCCTGAATAAAAAATAGCCCTCTTTAATAGAGCAGTTTGGGAAAAGGGGGCTGTTTTCTTTGCTTTTCCATTCTCTCATTAAGATCTAGATGCTGAGTGTCTAGAATGATCTGCCCCATTCATAACCTGTCTATGAGTAACATGCCCAGACTGGAGGAGTTCTCTAACATGCCTATTTATAAAAAGGGAAAAAAATAGTTGAAAATGTCAAATAGCATTTTGTACACTTGACCTGTCCGTGCACGTAGGCTGGCCTCCAGACAACTGCACATGCTCTAGAGCAGCTTGCAACACACATCCAACCCCTTCTATGGAGTTAGGGCGACCGTGGTGGCAGAGAGGGGTTCAGTCCTCATCTGGCTCTTCTTCTGGGTTCTGCTGATCCCCCCTCAGTGAGGACTGAACTCACAGCTCTGGGACGCCCACTTCTGTCTTACAGAGCAGGGATGTCAGGAAAGGCTGGTTCACTGTGCAAAGCTCACAAGTGCCAGGGCCACAGTTCAAACTCATACCTGTCCCCTGGGCTTGCTTTCCCCTCTTCAACTCCACCCCAGAGGTGCTTGAGAACTGGAAGCCCTGTGTTCTAGAAGACGCACGTCATCACCTCACTCTGGGACACTGTCCTGGTGTACGTGCTCCTCATCGGGCCCCAAGGGCAGGAGAGCTAGGCAACGATAAACAAACTTGTTAGCAGGGCTTTCCTGACACCTTGCCTTCTTAGTCCTCCCGAACTCCACCCCTGCCCTTTACCAACCACACCCCACACCTCCTTTGTTCATGGAGAAAGCCGAGACTTAGGGCTGGATTGAGCAGACCTCGGTCACTGTCCCTCCTAAATACCCATGGCAGTCACCATCCTACGCCATGACTCCTGAGGGCAAGTGCCTAAACGCTCAGCTTGAATGCTGGCTGGGAACCCCACACTGCCCTGGGAGCAGCCCTCAGCCAGCCATTTGCCCCCCGCCGCCACCATGTTGGTCCAGGTCCAGTCAGGAGCCTGAAAGCACACTGTGATTCAAACAGTTGACATTTAATTATTAAAACATGACCAAAGAGTAACTGTAAGATACCAGGAAACTCTGGAATTCACTGTAGGGTAGAAGGAGAGCACCCAAAGTGGACAGACTCCACAGAAGACCCTACCCCCAGACTGGGATGCCAAGATCCCTGGACAAGTTATAGTTGCACCTGCCAGATGGCAGCCCTCACGGGTTTCCTGGGGGCAGAGTTGATCTGCAGTCACCAAGAAAGCAGGAAGCACCTGGGGCACAGGCAGGTATGTGCATGTGCAGAGGGCAAGGGGCACCTTAGTAGGCAGGAGGTCTGGAGCATAGTGTCCATGTGGATGGGTCATGAGTGGATGACTACCTGGCTGGGCTGGAGCTGCAAGATTGCAGAGCACTGGTGGATGTCCTCACACCCATGCCACTGAGCAACCATAGAGACCTGGATGCAGGAGATGAGCCCCCTTCTCCTGCAGAGCCCTCTGTTGAGGACCCATAGGTCTTGTGCTGCTCAATGCAAAGAAAAAAGGCTCAAAGGAACTTTGCCCATGATTGCAGTGTGGATATTGAGTGAATTTGGACCTGAGATGTAACGTATCCACCATTGGCTGGGACGACTCTCAGGGATGTTTGATAGTGAGTGTTCTTGAACAGAGTGCCCCACGACACTGAACTTCAGTTGCTCACAGCCCAAGCTTGCATTGGTTATGGGCTTTTATTGTCTCATGTCCCCATTCCCTTATATTTGTTTCCTGGGGCTACTTACACACAGATTTTTGTGTCTTCATGTGCTTCTCGGGAAACATCTTTGGCAGAAAAATCAAGCAGGCAGTTCAAGGATGAGGAATGTTTTGCAGGTTTTTACTATGACCAGTGTGTGTTTTTACTGTGACAAGTATAAAGCAAAGTAAACGAGAGCCACTTTGGGATTGAGGAATTGGTAGGTGTACTATAGCAGAAAATTATATAAGCTTCAATTAGGTCATTTGCAACATGCAAATCTAACTCAAAGGGCTGCTGAGAAGATTAAATGAAATTATAAATGGAAAAAGAGATTAGCATGAACACAATCAAACCTTTACCTGTGATCAAACTCCCACTGGACCAAGCCAATAGTCACGTCTTCATCCATAAAAAGAAAGAATGAGGTCACCAAAGTTTGTGACTAGAATGAACAGTCTCGGTGTGATAGGTTTGGAACAGACAGTACTGTCGGCAGAAAGTAAGAGAAATCCAACTCAGACTAGTTTAAACAAAACAGAACCTACAGGCTCACAATACTGAAAAGTCCATAGGTAGTGGCTTCAGGCACACATGGGTCAAGGTGCTTAGAAATGTGTTCACCGTGTCTTTCTTCTCTCCTTTGTGTTGGCTTCGTTTTAAGCTCAGGCTCTTCCTCCATGGGGCCCCAGCAGTTCTAGGATTGCGTTGTCATAGCTACAATCCTAGTAGAAGGTGTGAGCTTCTGCCTTGGTGAATACAACAAACACCCATAGAGTGTGTCACTGGTGCGTTCGCCAAGTTGTGTGATGCAGTCATGGTAGAATAAGTCAATGTGGTTAGGGATACAAGTGTTCGTCATGGTCAAGCCAGGCTCACAGGTCCCCCGGGCCCCCAGCAGGACACTTTCCTGGAAAGTAGAGACAAAAATCATTCCTTAGAGAAAATCCTCGGTGTTGTTGCTAGAAAAAGAGAATACCTACTGGGAAACCAAGGATACGTGCTCAAGGTTAGTGGTAAGGACACTTTTGTAAAATGGGGTGATCATGGTGAATAGCACGGAACACGGCATACCCGTTTGCTAACCTGGAAATAGTAATTCCAGGTGGCATTCCTGCCTCCTTGCTACACCATATGAAATTTTTTCCTGTCTTTGATTTTGTTTGAGTAGAAAGCTCAATGGTGTTCCTATTATTTCCTATTATTTCTTCCCGAGTTGTGTCTTTGGTGTGTGTGTGTGTGTGTGTGTGTGTGTGTGTGTGTGTGTGTGTGTGTGTTGTAGGTTTTATTATCTATGAATTTCAGGCAATCTATTTTTTAAAACTGTCAACATTCTAAAAAGCCTTGGAAGATTCTTGGAGAGTTTGACAAGACAGGTTGTCCAGTTTTTCAGTAGTCTTACAGCATTTCAAAGAAACAGCACCTCATTCTATTTAAAAGGAGAAAAAAAATGGCCACTGATCATATATAATGTGGAAAATGCAATGTCCTAAAACTCAATAGTAAAGCAGCAAGTGACTCTAATAAAAATGGGCAAAATATTTGAGCCAACACCTCACAAAGTAAGATGGACAAATAGCCAATAAGCACATAAAAATGCCCACCATTATGAATTATCAGCAAAATACAAATTAAAACTCAATGAGATTTCATTACATAGCTCCTAGAACAGCTAATGTTAAATATATTTCTCCAAAGAAGACATCCAACGACCAGTGTATATGAAAAAAAAATGTTTAGTGTCCGTCATCATTAGGGAAATGCAAATCAAAAACCACCCTGAGATATCATCTCACACCTGCCAGGACGGCTAGGATCAAAGATCCAAAAGTAAGTGTGGGTGAGGGGGAGAAATGGGAGCCCTTGAACACTGTTGGATATACGCAATGGTGCAGACACTGTGGAAAACAGTATGGAGGTTCCTTAAAAAATTAAACATAGAACTACCTTAAGATCCAGCGGTCCCACTTCTGGGTATTTCTCCAAAAGGATTGAAATCAGGGTCTTGAGGAGGTGAACACTTGCGTGTTCGTGCAGCATTCTTCACAAGAGCCAAGATCTGGAAACAATCTAAATATTGACCCACAGATGAATGGAAGAAGAAGATGTGTATCCTGCATGCAATGGAGTACTATCAGGTCTAACACGGAAGGACAGAAGGACATTCTGCAACATGTGACAGTATGAATGAATGTCAAAGACATTAGTGGAAGTGAAATAAGCTGGTCCTAGAAGAACAAATATGAGGAACTGAAAACGGTGAAGTTCATAGAATGAAAGAGCGGAACAATGATTGTCAAGGCGAGGGGGAAGGAGAAATTGGGGAGTTACTAATCAAGAGGCATAAAGTTTCAGCAAAATAAGGTGAAAACTCCAGAGATCTGCTGTACAACATTGTACATACAGTCGACAATAATGTACACGGACATTTAAGGGGGCAAATCTCATGGCAAGTGTTTTTCCCACAAAATATAAAATAAAATAAAATAAAATAAAATAAAATAAAATAAAATAAAATAAAATAAAAAGGTGAAAATACCATACTTTTTATTTTAGCTGTTTTCCTTAGCTGTCCTTGCATGGACAAGGAGTCACTGGAAATCTCATAAATGTTGGTAATGGCATAAATGTGGTAAAGCCACTTAAAAGTTCTGGCAGATTCTTCTAAATTTATACCTAGATTATGACTCAGCAATTCTGTTAGGTGTTTATAAGAAATAAAAGCATCAGGAACACCTGGGTGGCTCAGTCAGTTAAGCATCTGCCTTTGGCTCAGGTCATCATCTCAAGGTCCCAGGATCCAGCCCTTCGTCAGGCTCCCTGCTCAGCGGGGAGTCTGCTTCTCCCTCAACCTGTTGCTCCCCACAGCTTGTGCTCTCTCTCTCTCTGACAAATAAATAAAATCTTTAAAAAAAGAAATGAAAGCATCTGTCCACACAGACTTGTCCAAAATGTCCATAGCTGCTGTCCCGGGAGAGGGCGATATTCTTCACTCTGACTGAGATAGGAGCTCTATGGTAAGTACATTTCGTCAAAACTCGCTGATAATATACTTCAGTTTTTGCATGCCACTGTTTCTAAATTTACCTCAGAGACATTTCATAACTAATAAACAAACACTGAAGTCTAGCTAGTGATGTGCATGTTGAAGTTTTCAGGGGCAAAGTATACTAATGAGTGAATTACGTTGACATATGCTTAAAATGAGTTAAAATATTAGATGAGGGGGTGAATGGATGGGTAGTTATCATATTAAAGCAAAACCATGCAATTACTAATTATAGAATCTAGGTGCTGGGTGTCGGAGTGTTCATTGTCTGACTGTCTCATTTTTTTTTTTTATGTTTGAAGACTTTCATGACAAAATGCTTGAAAAAATAATCAGTTTATACTGAATACTGTCTCCACCCCAGAACAGGTTACACAGAGATAAATTCACAGGTGATGGTTTGTTTTGATTACAGTTATTTTCATAGATGCCAGGTGATAATAACTGAGTAGAAATATTTTTCCCAAATCTTATTTGAATGTTTTTATTGCTATGAGGCATTTCTCACTTCTTCAATTGTAATATCAAGATTTTTCCTAAACATCAAACAGCTACTACAATTAAAAGTTTTTCCTTGTATTCTGAAGTACTTTTAGACTCAACGAAAAAATGTCCAACATAGTACAGTGTGCAGGAAATTAGCTCCCCCTCATGTTAATATTTTACTGCAGTACAATAATTAAAACCAGGACATTGACATTATAACAGTATTGTTAACTAACTGTAGATCTTATGTAGATTTCTGCAGCTTTTAAATTCCATTATTTTCCTCCAATTTGGTATATAGTTCCATGAATTTAACCACATGTATTGATACGTGTTAACTATTAACACAATCAGGCCACAGAACAGGTCCATCACCCCTAAAAATATCCCCTATGCCGCCCACCATTAATGTTAGTGGGAGTGTAAAAGGAGCTCGGCCATCGTCCGCTTACCTCCAAACCCTGGCGACCACTACCAGTTTGCCATGACTATAATTTTGTCATTTTGAGAATTGTATACCCACAGTGTCCTTCATATCCATTCAATTTTGCGTGTGTACAAACGGCTCATTGTTTTTCATTTTATTTTGTAAATATTATAAAGGGCACCCCAACTAAAATTGGAGTTGGGAAGGCCTGTGGGAAAAGCCTCACCTCCCACTCCTCATGGATTATCCCAAACAGGAAGAGAGGCACCTTGCATCTCCCACCTGGGCAGGAGGAGGGAAGACTTCCTTGTTGCTTAGCAACAAGGCCAGCCAATGGGAAGCACCCCAGCTCAGCCAATGAGAAGCCCTGAACTCTTAACTTTCCTCCAAGAATCTTTCTTGTTTCCTTTGCTAATGACTTCCTCGCCCCACCCTCCTGTGACCTTAACTCCTCAAGGTATCTCTCTGCTTGCGGATGAGATGCTGCTTGAATCAAGAACCATTTGATAAAGCCACCTAGATCTTCTGAAACCTGAATTTTGTATTTTCAGCTGAATTTTGTTTTTTAACAGATCGGTGGCAGCAGTGGGATTAAAGTGAACTTCTGTGGGCATGCGGGAATGATGAGAAACGCAGGCTTGGTTCCTGCCAAAACTCGGAGCTGACTCTCTCGCCATGTCTGAGGGCCACAGCTGAGTTCCTTGGGATTGGACTCTGCTCTGTTTTGAGTGTGAGCTCCCGATCTAGTTGGCTTTCCTTTGCCAAGCAGGCGCTGCGGCTTGAGCTGGTGGGGCATTCTGCTCAGAGGCAATGGAGCTGAGCCCCTCACCTTTCGGATCATGATTCCTGGGGTATGGAACCCCAGCTCTTAGCTCTGACCCTGGGCTCTACCCTCAGAACTGCTGACAGTTTAGGGTCAGTGTGTTTGGAATCTGTCTGCAGTTCCCATTCCTTGGGCTTTGTGGGTTCAGTCCTTTCCCCACCCCCAGATTATTAGGGTGGCTCCAGGAAACCCAAAGTCCTCCTAGAAGAAATGGGGTCCTTTATGTCCAGCAGTTGAGTGTGCCTCCTCCTGCCACACCTGCTTATTTTACATTTAACACCTCTAGTCCCCGAAGCTGCCGATATTTAACAAGATGGCAAGGTTTTCCTAAAAATAACCCAGAATTGCAATGACCATTATGGGGAACATCCCAATTAGACAAGATGGCTCATTTAAGAAATATGCTAGAGAGCAAGGGATCCCAAATTGGACAGACCGAAGGGGATGCCTACTCTAATTGGCATGCAGAAGCTTACAGAAGCCTTCGAAATTCCAAAATAGCTTCCTTAAAAGACTCGTTACAAATGCTAATGAAAAATTAAAGGCACAAAATGTACCTACAACAAAAGACAATAGGAGGGATGAGAGGCCCTCAGGTGTCCTTCGCCCTCTGGTCTAAAAATAGTTATAGAGAATTTCCTAAACCAAGGAAGGAGCCCCAGAAGTGTTTTTGAAGAATTCAGGGTCATTGTCAGGGCCTCTGACCCTGGGCTGCCAGATCTTTATCAGCTTGGACACAAGTCCGTAGAGCGTGGGGAAGCCTGTGCAGAAAGCAAAATGGCAAAAACCCCAAAATAATCCTCAAGATCTCTACCTGGAAGGGCTTAAAAGATGCAACTGACCTTTTACCAGCCATTCCTTGATGCTTCCTCATACTGACTGGTCTATTATTCGAACATACCAACAAAAGAAAGATGAACCTGTGGCAGACTTTAGAGCCCGTTTGCAAGCTCTCTTTTCATAGTGTTCAGGTTACACATAATAAATAAGGTCACCCAGCCTGCTCCAGTTGCCCTCTTTGTAAATGGATTAGCTCCTGAGATTAGTGGATGGGACAAAAGGCAGAAAATAGGATGGGAGGCCACAGCCTGATTGAATCTGTGACCACAGCTGAGCATTTTAAAAGGATCTTGGAGCAAGACTGCAAACACAAGTCCGCTAGGCTGATAGCTTTATAGCTCCCACAGCTCTAGGCCAGAAACCCAAAATAACATCCAGGCCTTCTGCACCGCATACCGCAAGGGGTCCATCTTCAAAGAAATGCTGGCCCAAAGATCAATGTCACAGCTCTACTCAACTGGGACACTGGAAAAGAGGTTGCCCTCAAAGGTCCTATGCGGATTCTTCGTCCTTGAGTGTCCTTGTGTCTACCTCCCAGGACCCATGTGGGTCGCTCTCATGGCTGGACAGGCTCCAGGGGGTTCTCTGCCAAATTATTACCAGTAATTCCCCTGAATAACCGAGGAGAAACTAAAATTAATATTGATGGAAAGCCTTGCCCCACTGTAGTTGATACCAGAACTACGCTTTCCACTTGAAACTGCACCCTCATAGAACAATACATCTCTCAGAGTGGAAGGTTTCCATCCTAGGTGCATCAAATGAAGTGCACAGATAATTTTTATCCCCAACCAGTATGATAACTCTGGGATTCTTTACTGAAAAGCATCCCTTTTTTCTGTGTGATATAGCCCTAGTCAATCTGTTTGGCAGAGAGCAACTTTCTAAATGAAAAGAGCTAATCTGTTTTGCTTCCAGGGGAGACCTCACCATAGAGTTTCCTGAACCTGGTCTTTTATGTTCCTCACAATCTGCTTTAGACATGGAACAGGAAGAAGAAGTTCAACAAAAATCCCCTAATTTAATTGCGGTGCCTGACAATCTGTGGGCTCCCTCCAGCACTGACATTTAAAGAAGAAGTGCAGAGCCTATAAAAATTCGAGTGGACAGAAGGAAGTGTCACCCTATGTCACCTCAAATATGCATTAAACCCGAGGCCACAGCGGCCCTGATGCCCACCGTGGAAGGTCTCATCAGACCAGGGGCTAACCGCCGCCCGTACCGGCCTCTGGACCAGGCCAATCTTGCAGGTCTGGGTGGTGCTTTGTCCAGGATTGAGAGCCACTGACAAGACAGTTGTTCTCCATTTCCCAGTTGTTCCCAACCTGGACCCCCGCCTGTCATGAGTTCCTCCGTACCCACGGTCACTGTTGGGAACCTGTGTTCAGCTGTCTCCAGCATCCCTGTGGACCCCAACAGCCAATCTCTGTTTGTTAGACTTGGAACAATCAACAGCATACCAGATCGTCATGCCTCAGGAGTTCACTGATACTCCTTCTTATTTTTCCCAAATGCTCCACCAAGAGGGAAGCACCTCCAGTTCCCTGGGAAATCAACCCTCTGTAGTGTGTAGATAACCTCTTGCTGTGATTACTTACTCAGGAGGCATCCATAAAATATTCTGTTTACTTGCTGCGATAGTTTGTTAAAGAAGAACATGAAGTCTCTAAGGGAAAATTATAGTTCTCTTCAGATGTTGTTCAGTAGCTGGGTCATAGTCTAAGCACTGAAGGAATCCAGCTATCTCCAGAAAGAAATAGGCTATTCCAAGAATTCCTTGGGCCCACAGCTAAGCAATAGCCTCATGGATTCCTAGGCCTGGCTGGATATGGTAGACTATGGGTTCCTAATTTTCCTCTATGAACTTTCTGAAATTTCAGTTCCCAAACGCTTTCTTCAGGAAGACAAACATGAATAAAACAAGCACTACAAGAGCCACCCGCTTCAGGGCCATCTAACTATTCAACCCCTTTCACCTTGTCTGTGCATGGAAGAGATACCAGAGCCCAGGGAGTGCTCGCTCAGTCAGGAACACGGCGGTGGACATCAGCCTATTGCCTGTTCCTGCGTACAGCCTGGCTCTGTGGCTCACGCCTACCCCAACTGCCCTAAAGCTGTGGCAACAGCTGCAGAGTTGGTGGAAGCCTCAACAGATTTGAGATTTGTCATTAGGAAATGACATTTATTCACAAACTTTAAGCTGTCTGAAGCCTTAACTCTGAATTAATTCAACATTTCTCTGGAAGCAGAGTAGCCTCCTATGAGATCCTTCTGCTTTCCCCACCGAATCTGCATCTTAAACATTGCAATGTTCTCAATCCTGCTATATTACTACCCCCACCTGAGGAAGGTGAGCCCCAAGACAGTGAGGTAATAATGCCCCATTTCATGACACCGTGTCCTGATGTGCGAGATGCCCCTTTGACTAATCCTGATCTAATTCTGTTTGTCGATGGGTCCTACTGTAAAAATGCAAAGGGGAATGTCCAATTGGTAAGGCTGTTATTATACCCAATATGAACTACTTGAGAAGGGAAATCTCCACAAGCTAGATCAGCCCAACAAGAGGAGCTTCAGGCCCCTCCAGCACATGCCAGTTATCAGGACAAATTATTAACATTCATCTGACAGCCAGCATGCCTTTGGGATCATCCATGATTTGGGGGTTATGGAAACAAGGGGTTTTCTTGCACCCTCTCTGACCCCAATCAAAAATGAACTAAAGTAAACAATCTTCTTACTGCTATTCCCTTACCTTCTGAAGTCTCTGCCATCAAAATTGAGGCTCACACTAAAAAGACAACATGAGCATCAGGGAACCACCCCTGCTGACCTTCACGCAAAGGCAGCAGTGACAGAATCTATAAAGTTATGGCAGCTGTGGATGAAGTCCATTCACTTCTGGCCCCTCATGGGCAGACTTTTGCCATCCTGATGTCCTTGGAATATGGCAACAGTCTGCTGCCAAACCAGAGAAATTAAGGGGGGAAAACAATGGCTGTAAATTAGGTGAATAATCGAACTCTGGGAAACCCAAGATGGCTGCTTGGTTCTTCCTGGCTCTCTAGCAGACCCGACTTTTTGTTTTTTACATTCCTTCACCCACCATGGTGCAACTAAGATGTCTCAAATGATGAATAGACATTGGTGGAGAGACTTTTACAAGATTGCAAAAACAGTCTACTAGCAATGTCTGACTTGTCAGGTCCATAATTCTGGAGAAACTGTTTTTGTGTTCAGAGCCCTCAGACCTCCTTTTTCTGGACACTTTGAGGACCTGCAGCTGGACTTCATTTAATTACCACTTATCATGGGTTATCGATATGTTCTTGCTATTGTAGGTGTGTGTTCTGGATGGGTTGAAGACTTCCCCTGTCACAAGGCAGATGCCCTGAAGATGGTAAAGAAATTGTCGGAGAACGTGTTCTCTGCTTGGGGTCTACCTTCCACACTTTCCAGCGATCGGGGCCCCCAATTCACTGGGCAAATCATACAAGCCTTAATGAAAGCCTTGCAAACTCCCTGGAATTATTCCTGTCCCTGTCGCCCTCAGTCATCAGGCAAGGTCGAGAGAACTAACGGGATCCTCAAACTTATAATTTCTAAGCTTGCCAAAGCGCCTGGACTTTCCGGGCTTAAGTTATTGCCTTTGGTTTTGCTGACTGTTTGCAGTAGTCCCTGTGGGAAACATAAAATCACTCCAGATGAGAAATTCACCAGCAGACTGATGTCTCTTGGTATGCAACCTTCTGCTGATCCTTTGTCTCATGCCAGTATGACCAGCTGCTTTAAGTCCTTAATGTCTTATGCTCAAGCCTATCATCAACAGGTTAAAGAAGCTTCCCCAGATCCCATTTCAAAGGATCGTGTTGTTCACAGTCTGGATCCTGGTGGCTGGGTGTCTTGAGAATATCATCGGAGGAAGACAATCTCTGATCCCCATTGAAAGGGACCTTCCAAATGCTCCTGACACTGACATTGTTGCAAAACTAAAAGGTATTAAGCCTTGGATACACATGGCACAGCTAAAGAAGGCTCCACCTGACACCTAGTTCTGTGCAGGCTCTGGAGACCTCCAAATCCAACTGACGTGGAAGAGAAGTAGCTGACATCGAGGTAGACTGCTTCTACCCAAGACACAGCTCAAGACTTCATACTTCAACTGAACGTGAAACACTCCCTTCTTTCTTCCCTTTGCTCTCACATTTGCCTGGGAGGAGAATGCCCTCTCTTCTCTCCCACATTCCCATGGTTATCTAGGTCAGATTCGTCCCTGCTCCCTAAGAAACTTCTCCAGCAGCACCTGTCTTTGCAAGGCATGTAGGGTAACTCTTTATGTCAGGCTAGGGGAGTCTCTTCACATTCATTAAAAATCTGACTAAACCCCTGGCTTACATGAGTAAGTGCAATGGTCCCTAGAGAGGACCTGCCTCATAAGGTGATTCTAGCTCAGCACTTCGAGATGACCTCCATGCTTATGACTTTGACAAAAATACAGACTTTGGATAAGAAATGCTTGAATGTCCTGCCATTTCCTCTTCCTTGTTACTCATCTGTGGCCCCCAGTTGTTTCTGGTTCATGCACTTTCCTTCTGACATGGGACATGACACCCAGGAAAGGTCCTTCCTGGCACCAAGGCACAGAGGCTCCCGAATTCAGAAAACCTCACTCCTGATCAGCGATGCTTTCAGAGAAACCTCTGAATCAAAAGGGGGTAATGTGAACGTTGATAAACGATACCCCAGTTAAAATTGGAGTCGGGAGCCCAGCAAGGAAGGCTCTCACACCCTACCACTCTTCCTCAAGTATCCTAAACAGGAAGAGAGAGAGGTACCTCGCTTCTCCAAAAGGGAGGCGTCGCTACTCTCTTACTCTGGCGGGAAGAATCTCCTCTGGCTCCCAAAATGAGCCCAGCCAATGGAAATTCTGCAGCTCAGCTGATGAGAACAGGTCATCACCCTCAGCTCTTACTTTACTCCAATGAACTTCCATTTTTCCTTTGCTAATAACAAGTCCCATTTCTTTTTCTATAAAAGCTTTCCACTTTGTTTAACTCCTCAGAGTATCTCTTTGCTTGCTAGATCACAATCTGCCTTGTTGGTGAATTGCTTGATAAAGCAAATTAGATCTTCAAATTTATTAAGCTGAATTTTGTTTCACAATTTATTCCATTGGATGATGTGCAGCATGAATAATACACTTCACCTATTGGAGGACATTTGGGTTGTTTACAGTTTGGGCTATTACAAATAAAACTACAGTAAATATTCACATACAAGTTTTTATGTAAACATAAGTGTTCTTCAGGGCAAATACCCTGGTTGGCTATGGTTCCAGATTTTTATGGTAAGTGTAGGCTTGACTTTGATGAAACTGCCAAAGTGTTCTGCAGAGTGGTTGTGCAATTTTACGTTCCCACCAGCATTTTATGAAAGACCCAGTTTCTCCATATCCTTGATGATACTTGACAACATCAGAATGTTTTAATCTTAGCCATTCTGATAGGCATTCTGATAGAAGTATCTCATGGTGGTTTGGGTTTGCATTTCTCTAATTGCTGATGATGGTGAGCAGCCTTTCATGTAGCTTCCTATCCATATGTCCTTTTTGGTGAGTTGTCTGTTCAAGATTTTCATCGCTTCCTTCCTTCCTTCCTTCCTTCCTTCCTTCCTTCCTTCCTTCCTTCCTTCCTTCCTTCCTTCTTTCTTTCTTTCTTTCTTTCTTTCTTTCTTTCTTTCTTTCTTTCTTCTTTCTTTCTTTTTCTTTCTCTTTCTTTCTCCTTCTTGGTTTTTGTCCAGTTTCTAACTGGATTATTTGTTTTATTACGGTTGAGTTCACAGAACATTTTATATTCTTTCTCTATGTATATTTATTTATATGTTCTAGACATGCATATTTTGATTTGTTTCATAAATATTTTCTTCTAGTTTGTGCCTTTTTTTTCATTCTTTTAGCAATATCTTTCACAGAGAGAACATTTTAGTTTTAATAAAGTCTAATTTATCACTTCTTTTTCTATTGTGTATGGTGATTTGGTGTCAAGTCTAAGAACTCTTCCTCTGAACTTAAGTCATAAAGATTTGTTCCTCTGTTTGCTTGCAAGATTTTAATTTTAATTTTATTTTTTAAAAAGATTTACTTATGTATTTATAGAGAGAGAGCACATGCATGTGCGTGTGTGCAAGTGGCAGGGGAGGGGCAGAGGGAGAGAGAGAATCTCTTTAAATTTTTTTATTGTTATGTTAATCACCATACATTACATCATTAGTTTTTGATGCCGTGTTCCATGATTCATTGTTTGTGTATAACACCCAGTGCTCCACGCAGAACGTGCCCTCTTTAATACCCATCACCAGGCTCACCCATCCCCCCCCTCCCCTCTAGAACCCTCAGTTTCTTTTTCAGAGTCCATCCTCTCTCATGGCTTGTCTCCCCCTCCGATTCCCCCCCTTCATTCTTCTTCTCCTGCTATCTTCTTCTTTTTTTTTTTCTTAACATATCTTGCATTATTTGTTTCAGAAGTACAGATCTGTGATTCAGCGGTCTTGCACAATTCACAGCGCTCACCATAGCACATACCCTACCCAATGTCTATCACCCAGCCACCCCATCCCTCCCACCCCCCACCACTCCAGCAACCCTCAGTTTGTTTCCTGAGATTAAGAATTCCTCATATCAGTGAGGTCTTATGATACATGTCTTTCTCTGATTGACTTATTTCACTCCGCATAACACCCTCCAGTTCCATCCACGTCGTTGCAAATGGCAAGATCTCATTCCTTTTGATGGTTGCATAATATTCCGTTGTATATATATATACCACTTCTTCTTTATCTATTCATCTGTCGGTGGACATCTTGGCTCTTTCCACAGTTTGGCTATTGTGAACATTGCTGCTATAAACATCGGGGTGCATGTACCCCTTCAGATCCCTACATTTGTATCTTTGGGGTAAATACCCAGTAGTGCAATTGCTGGATCATATGGTAGCTCTATTTTCAACTTTTTGAGGAAACTCTATATGGGAGAGAGAATCTCAAGCAGACTCTGTGCTGAGCTGGAACTCAGGGCTGGAACTCATGACCCTGAGATCATGACCTGAGCTGGAACCACGTCAGATGCTCAACTGACTGAGCCACACAGGGGCCACTCTTCCAAGATTTTTATAGTTTTACACTTTATGCATAGATTTATGATTCATTCTCAGTTTACTTATTTTTATATAAGGTGTCATGCTTAGGTTGAGATATGAGATGTTTTCTTTATCTTTCATTTTTTGAAATTTGATTACAGTGTATCTGAGCATGGATTTCTTTAGGTTTATCCTATTTAAGGTTCACTCAACTTCTTGAATTTTTAGGTTTCTATGTTTTTTGCCAAATTTGGGAAGTTTTTAGCCATTACATCTGTGATTGTGTTTTTCAGTGTTGCCCTCATTTTCTTCCTTACAGGATGCCAATGACATGCTTGTTTCTAGATCATTTGTGTGATTGTCCCACAGGCCCTTGAGGTGAAGTCTATTTTCCAACTTATTTCTTTGTTGTTTAGGTTGGGTTATTTTACTGACCTATTGTCATTCTCTCTTCTGTCACCTCCATTTATGTATTGTGCCAATCTAGCAAATTTTTACTTTATGTCATGCAATTTTCTATTCCTAACATTTCTGACTGGCTCTTCTTGCCTTAATTTCTTTTTTGAGAAAAATATTTTATTTATTATTTATTTATTTATTTATTTATTTTAGAGAAAGGGAAAGAGGACATGCATCGGTGGGGTGGACGGAGGGACAGAATCTTCCACCCAACGCCACACCCAGTGCAGAGTCTGATGTGGGGCTTGATCTCCCAACCCTGAGATCATGACCTGAGCCAAAACTAAGAGTTGGACATTAACTAACTGAGCCACCCAGACCCCCTGGCTCTTCTTGTTTGACTTTCTATTGCTTTCTTAAATCTTAATTTTCTTCAAGAGTGTTCACCATTGCTTGTTGGAGCATTTGTGTAAAATGTACCGTAAAGTCTTTGTCCGATAATCCTGTGTCATCTTCATGTGGGCATCTATAGATTTGTTTTTCAAGTTGGAGTCATTCCTGGTACACCAAGTGATTTGGGATTATTTCCTGGATATTTTGAATATTATGTTGTCAGACTCTGGCTCATGTTTAAATCTTTTCTTTATCCAGAATTTCACCCATGTGGGTTTAGCACATACATCTGGGCCCACTTTCACAGGCTGTGTTGGACTGTCAATTTAATTTTCTGCCATACTGTTTCTTCTGTTATGCCCACTTATGTGCTTTTTAAAGACAAATAAGAAATCTGGACTCTGTTCTACACTGTGGTTCAGTTCTTTAAACTTTCGGTGTGTTGACTTGGTGTGTTCAAGGGGGACTTTATCCAGAAATTTAAGGAATTCCCTTTTCTGATTGCCTCTCTTTTTTTTTTTTGTCATCCCTTACTCTTTACTTGGGTGTGAAAAGGACACCGATGCTTTGCAGGATTTGTCTAATGCAGAGCAGGGATATCATGCAACATTCCACCCCACAGTGTCTCTGGCTACAGTGTAGATGGGGAGTAGTAGGGGCCCACCTCCATTTACCTTTGCTAAGAGCAGGATGGGATAATTACTTGTCTTTAGCTGCTGAGTCAGTAGAGTGGGGGGAGGGCATTTCTTGGAATGTGGTGGGTGTCGTCAAAATTATTCCATCCTGCAGGGATGCCCTTTTCTTGATACTCTGGCAAGAATGGGCTTTTCCTGGGCTGTTTTATTCTCTCTGTTTGTTGGCAGGTTTGGGTTGTGGACTGCTGTAGCACCCAGGCTGGGATATACGGATGACAACAAACAAATAAACAAATGGGAAGCACACACACAATCAGAGAACCTCAGGAAGCTCCCTGACAGCTGTTCCTTGAATCCCGAAGTCCCTCTGTGTCCTTTTCTCCATCTTTCATAGTCTTACCATAGTCACTTTGTGTGTTCTGTCCAGGGTTCCTGGTTACAGTTAGTGTGAGAGGAAGGGCGAAGAGCCTTTATTGCGTCTTGGCCAAACCTGGAAACACTGAGTTCTGTTTTTAATCTAAATGACAGTAATAAAAATCAAATGTAAGGTAGATAAACTTGTATCTGCCCAAAATGTTGTATAGATAGTTCCAATTGCCTGGGATTTGTCATGGCTTGGAGTTAGTTTCCTTTGGTAGTTAAGCTGCAGGGGAATCACTTCACCTGATTGATTAGTGTGGGAGATTAAGAACCACCACCACCACCACCACCACCACCATCACCATCACCACCATCAACAACAAAAGAGGAACTCTCTGTCACCCCACAAGTTACATTTTCTGGATCCACCATCTCTTTCTGCTGCTCCTTTTTTTTACTCAGAGATGGAAGAGATCTTCTGCTGTCACAGTTTAAAAGAATAATCATCCTTCAACAGCCTCCAATTTATACTGGATTTCCTTTTGGTGAAAGGGAGACTTGTCACATACTTTTGCCTGTAACCATCACCCTCCCGCTGCCAGAATTTACCGAATTATAGAAGAGATGAATGGGCTCTTCAAAACTGACTTTTCACCTCACTCTACTTTTCAAGTGGGAGCTGTATTGAATAGCAAGGGTATAGCATATTTCGATCATCATGGAAAATTCTACCTGATACCCAAACTCTAGAACCTCTTCTGTTGAATTCCCAAAAAGTAGCTTTCTGTCATGTAATGGAATCCTTTCCTATTTATAACTTGAATACTTCTGGTTCTGTGTTACAAATTTGCCGTAGATATTTTAGCAGTCAATATTCAGAACAGATGTATTTGGAAAGTCAAGGGCATTGGAGTCCAAAAGCTCTGAGTTCAAGTCATGTTTACTAATTGATAGGTACCTGACATGTCAGCTTACTTTACATTTCTGCGTCCCAAATTTATTATCTGTTAAGTGGAGACAATGAAGTTTAACACACAACGTTTCTGTGAGAATTAAGGAAAATTAATTTGTAAAAACTAGGAGAGGTATATGCTCAGTTATAAAAAAGCTAATTGTTTCCAATCTTGACTCACATGGAGATTCTTGTTAGAGAGAGAGAGAGAGAGAACGAGCGCCCTGAGGTGTTGTTTGTCTGAGTGCCGTATTTAGCTACCACTGCTGCAAAAGTGCATTTCTCTCACCCTCTGGATTTTTTATTTCTCTTTTGAATCCAAGCATGAGATTTCACATTAACGTATATTGAATTCTGTCCCACTAGGTTAATCCTATTACTTACATCTTTGAAGAACTTCCCAAATCCTCATATGAGGGGGCTTTACGTGCCTTCCAAACTTCACAATAACTAACACACCAATGATGGTCTTCTCTTGCTATACCCCAAACGATGATGCAAATGTCAAACAAGGTCACAGATATGGGGGAGTCCTAAGCCCTGTCTGTCCTCACCCCAGTGTTTTGTGCTCTGATCTCACATATGGTAATCCAGATCCAAGCAATTGGCAGTCTTTACCAAGATATTTCTTTCTAATGATAAATGATAGTTATGTACCAGTAAATTCAGTGCTAGTTTTTAGTTACTATAAAAGAATAGTGATCCCCAAAGATGTCCATGTCCTAATCTCTGGAACCCGTGAATATGGTTCTTCGTATGGCAAAAAGAGCATTGCAGATGTGATTAAGAATCTTGAGATGGAGGAGCGCCTGGGTGGCTCAGTCGTTAAGCATCTGCCTCTGGCTCAGGTCATGATCCCAGGGTCCTGGGATGGAGTCCCACATCGGGCTCCCTGCTCCACGGGGGGCCTGCTTCTCCCTCTCCCGCTCCCCCTGCTTGTGCTCCCTCTCTCGCTGTCTCTCTCCCTCTCTGTCAAATAAATAAATAAAAATCTTAAAAAAAAAAAGGATCTTGAGATGGAGAGATCATCTTGAATATCTCGGCGGGTCAAAGGTTCTTATAAGTGAAAGAGGGAGGCAGAGAGAAGGGGATTTGAAGACGTTGCACTGCTTTCTTTGGAGATGCAACGAAGTGCCATGAGCTAAGGAACTGAGGTGGCATCTAGAAGTGGGAAAAGCCAAGGATAGTGGTTCTCCCCTGGAACCCCCCAGAAGCAGCTCAGCCCTGCCGACATCTTCATTTTCATCCAGTGAAATATGTTTTGCATTTCTGACTTTCGGTACTAAGAGAATATATTTATATTATGTCTGTGAAAATGTGTTTTGGCCACTATGAGAAACTAACACATTACTTGTAGGAAAGGTTCACTGCCCTGTGATCGGATTTTGTTGGGACAGAGCCTTGCCCTGCAGCTGCAATGCAGTTGTTGGGGAGACTTGCCAGGCATCCGTTCTGGGCCAGGGGCTTTTATTAGATTACTTCATTTACTTTTCACAACAAACACAGAAGTCAGAATAACTACTCAGATTGTAAACAATAAGAAGAAAAGGTTCGGAAAGTCGGAGAATTACCAATCCTCTTGAAGCCAGCCCTTTTGGGTGTTCTGAACCACAGTTTGCACAGAGGTACTGCAGAAAACCCTACAAAGTTGTTTGTCCCATTCCAGGAGGGTCAGAATGCATTGCTCTGCCTAGGAGAATTTGAACATTGTGTCACATTATAAAACAAAGAGATTTCCAAACTAGGAAAAAAAAAATCATGTGATACAAAATTAACAAATGAAGAAAAAAAAAGTTCAAGTTAGGGTCATCCACCTGAGTTTTTTTAAGCACTGATTCCGATTCTGTTTCTTTGTTACAAGGTGGTGACATTCTAATAGCCCCATCAATTTCATGCAGGGGTGCTGTGACATTTAAGTGAGAAAAAGTACGTGGAACTGTTTTATTTTATAAGATACTTTACATGTTTATGTCATTATTATTATAATTTAATAAGGAATTATGAGTATCGCTTTAATTCCCTATACGCACAGTGATTTCTAGGGGTGGGAGGCCCATGAATGTTACAGAGCAATGATAAAGATCGCAATATTTGTGTATCCTAATTATCCGCGTTGGAAAACTAGCGCTACTTCGGAATTAATGAAATACCTGATTGCCCATTTAAGGTGAGTGTTAAATTCACCTAACGAGCATTGTTTGTGCACCAATTTTTCCCCAGTGAACATCGGCGATTTCACTGGAATAGTTACATATATTAAACAAAAATTTATAGTTTTCTCTGCGATGCTTTTGCTAAAATCGGTAGGAGAGAGTTCACCTAATTACAGTGATTATGCCTTTCTCAACTTCCAATCGCAATGCATCACGTGGCCACACTCACCCCAAGCCCTGGGGGCATTGACTCTGAATTTCAGCAGGAAGAGTCTTCTGGTGTTTTCTTTTTCTTTTTTAAATGGGAAGTAAGCATTAAAATTTTTTTTTTTTTTTTTTTTTGACCCGGGGACTAACGTCCTTAAACAAGTGGCAATTTTCTCCTGGGAGGAACTGAATGTTCTGCCCTTTGTGGTTTGGGTTCCTTTTTTGAGCAGCTGTCCAGCCTGAATGTGGCTGTGCCCTGATGGGGATGCGGTGACTCTGGGTCAGGCTGGCTCCCGGGAGGCCTTGGAGCCGACCGCGCAACAAGGACGTGAGGGGCAGATACTGGAGATAAGCTACCCCTGGCAAAACCTGAAATAATTCTACTAATGTAACAGTCGTAGAATTTGTTGGGGCAGGAAATAGCAGGAAAAGCAGGAACTTGGAGATAGTTTATTTTGTAAGAGAAGCATTTAAAACCTCTTGAAGACGGACCAGAGATGTTACCAGGAAAGCAATGAGAGCAGAGGAACCTCGCTGGGGAGTCAGAGCCGTTTGGCTTGAGATCCTGGATGCCCCTTTGTCACCCCTGGGATCTGAGGCTATGCTTGTCACCTGAGAAATGACAGTCGTGCTGACCGCCTCGCAGCATAGCTGGAGGGACGGGTGCAGGGTGCGGAGTGCCTGTGCCAGGCCCTGTGAGGACCATGGTGGGGGCTGGTATGGTCACAGATGTCACCGTGAAACACGGCGGTAAAAGCTGATACTAGAATGAGCGTTTGTCTCCAGTTAGGTCTTCAAACTGGAAGCACAACTGATCTCCTGAGTGTTGACTTTGGGGCAAATGGACATTGTTTTCTGTTTTCTGGGATAGAGGAAATCTATCAGAGCGCAGGGCGCCTACCTAAAACCTCTGTGGGTCCTGGAGCCCCGCCGTGTGCCGCACCAGGGAAGCTGAGGAATTGGGACCTTCTGGGTTCAGACTTTTCTGTCAGTCTGTCTCCACCATTGCCTCCACTCTTACTCGTTTAGTGGCCTTATTATCAATCCCTGTCTTTATTTATTTATTTAGTATTTATTTGTTTATGTTTAAAGATTTTATTTATTTGACAGAGAGAGAGAGAGAGAGAGAGAGAGAGCCCAAACAGGGGGAGGGGCAGGCAGAGGGAGAAGCAGACTCCCCGCTGAGCAGGGAGCCTGGGATCATGACCCAAGCCAAAGGCAGATGCTTCACCGACTGAGCCACCCAGGCACCCTTATCTATCCCTGTTTTAAAAATTAAATTAAGGGTGCCTGGGTGGCTCAGTTGGTTAAGCGACTGCCTTCGGCTCAGCTCATGATCCTGGAGTCCCAGGATCGAGTCCCGCATCGGGCTCCCTGCTCGGCAGGGAGTCTGCTTCTCCCTCTGACCCTCTTCCCTCTCGTGCTCTCTATCTCTCATTCTCTCTCTCTCTCTCTCAAATAAATAAATAAAATCTTAAAAAAAATTAAATTAAAAAAATGCAGGTTTTCTCCTGTTATATTGTCTCAGCAAATGTTAATTGGCCATCAGAGCTGAGCACTGGGCTGGATCGGGAGGCCCGGGGAGACCTGGCCGGTGCCTCCCGCCTGTGGGAGGTGGATAGTCTTGTAGGACAGACAGATGTCACACTGTTAGGAATAGTGAATTGAGAAAGTTTAGTGAAGATGGGTTGTGCCAGACCGCGAGGATAGCGCAGAGTAAATGAAAAATTCACGTGGTCCGGCCAGACTCGCCACCCTCCATCTGTCACCGAGTGCAGCTTTGTAAGATGCCTTATTCGTGGACTACGACATGAGATACACAACCTGTCCCATCTGCTGGAATCTGAGTGTCTGGATATGGTTTGTGGAGCCAGTGGAAATCACCAGATAGCTAAGTCGATCTCCTCTCACCACACTGGTCCCTGGGGAAGTGGTTTTCCCGAACATTTGGGGTTTTAAAGGAACACAAACATATTAACTTTTGTCCTCCTTGTTACAGCCGAGGGGAGGAACTTCTCTTCCTGATTGTTGGTCTTTGTTTAGCATGAGAAGCTGCTCTTTTTGTTCTGTACAATGGCTTGTTTTGATATCATGGGCATTACATAACAATTATATTTTTTATTTTGCCAGGGTTTAGGCTCATATTAAGCAATCTTTCAACATAGTATCATCCATACTTTTACATTTGACCTTTCGGCAACACTTGGAATATGGGTACAGGGAGATTCCTGCTTAACTGACATTAAAGAAATAAGGGGGAGGTGTCCCCTCCCCTGAGCTGTGCAGATCGGCGGTGGTTCTGGCTCTGGTTAATTCTGTAGCTCAGTAAGACTTCTGCTTCCTGTCCGCTTGCTTCATCCTCTGCATACTGGCTTTTGTTCTTGGTTTCTGGTCATGGGTGCGGGATGGCTTCGGCAGGTGTCCCCATCACGTGAAGGTGTGATCGCTTTACAGGGAAGAAGAGGAGTCTGCCTACGGACTTCTCCTCCTGTCTCTGGGCAAATTGTGTCAGGTGACTTTTCCTAATCCAATAACCAGCAGAAGGGAAAGGGCATACCAAGGCTGGACTCGATTTGTCAGAGTTGATTTCCTTCGAGCTGGGAGTCTGTTTCCTTTGAACATGAACTGGTGGAAGAGGTACATGAAATGAAGAGAATTCTCTCTGCAAGGAAGGATGGTAGCTTACTGATAAGTATGCATCCAATGTCTGTAACAGCTCACCTGTGTTCTATATTTCTCTCTTGATGCAATATCCTCAGCTCTTCATTCTATTCTATTGTATGCCTCAAATCCTCTTTTTTTTCCCCAAAACAAAGGGGAGGCATAATCCAACAAACAAATAATAGATCTTAAATACATCCATTTATGAATGTGGCAAGCCCTGTGCTTGGGCGTGGTGGTACAGATATTTAGAGAAAATCGGGAAAGGTATGCATTTGGGGCTCAAAGAGGTGACATCAACAGGCTTTGCCGACTGGCCTGATGCAAAACGCCAGAGCGAGGGAGTCTGTCATCACTGGGAGCTTCACAGAAGTCCCCACAGGTTCAGCTTCCCATCATTGTGGGGGACCCTGGCTGAAGAAAATGTTCATGAGTTTAGATTCAAACACACTGCGTTGTAGGTATTCTGATGAAGAAATCCAAAAGGCTATTGCATTTGAGGGTAAGAGTGCCTTGAGGTTCTGGAAAAGTGCCTTCATAACTGTCATCTATTGGCTCGTTCCAATCCTGCTGACAGGTGCGCATTTTATCTAGGGAGACACTGATGCTGCAGAGTGTGCATGGTCTTCCCGGCAGAGTTACAGCTCAGGAGGGACCAAGGCATCTTAGGAGTGCAGTCATGTGCTCAGAGTCCCAGTCAGGGCTCAAAGGGACAATTCTCCATCCACGAAGATTTCAGCTGTGGAGGGAGACGCTCTGGAGCAGAGTAGATGCTGTGGGGGTGGGGTCTACTGCTTCTTGGGGGAAAATGCGTGACTGCCCAGGTCATATAAATTGTCTGACTGTTACTTATTTGTCCATATCCTCCTTCCTTCCTTCATCGATAGATGCTGAGTGAGCACAACTATTTTACAAACTGCATCCGGTGTGGAAATGCAAAGATGCACTTCGGAATGTGGGAGACGCGCACAAACCCTCGTGTGTTAGTGCAGGGGTGCCAGGGATTTGACTCCGAGTCTTACTTGTCATTTCTTTGTTCTCTAGACCCTCCAACCCCTCTGAGTTGGCTGTGTATGCTCCGTATGACGGCAGAGAACTCTTTCCTCTTGTGCGGGGAGCACGTAGGGGAACAGAAGAGGAAGACGATGCTCAGTGTTTGGACTCCGGTCACCGCGAGCCAGACTGTGATTTGTATGTTTTCAGGTAATCCTCACAACATCTGTGCAGGTAGATGTCTGCCCACTACTCGATTGCCTGGATAATCAGGGCTCAGGTAGGTTAAGTACCTGGTTCAAGTTGGCATTTATTAAAGGGAAATCTATTATTTTTTATATAATATAATTTTATATAACATAATGTAATATACTATACTAAACAATATAATGCTATACTATAATATATATCATATCATATAATAGTATAATATCATATATGATAGAATATAACATAAAATAAGTTCCAGTTCCTGCAATAATTCCGTTGGGTCTGGGTAAAGAAACTGGGTTTAATTTCGGGGATAAAGCAGAGATCGAAAGTGACATGAGAGATGCTGGAGGCAGGAAGACAATATTCTAAGGAGCCCAGAAGGATTTTATGTGGAACTCGAGGCACGGGAACGCATGCTGTGTTTCTCCCATCAGCGGCGGAGATCCTGGGGGAGGAAGAAATTGGATCAATGGGGGCAAAAGTGGGAGAAATGTCGTCAGGGAGGATTACAAAACTGGGGGGTTGCGGAAGCGAGTGGTCTGGAAGGGACACGCTGCAGCCCGGCCCCTTACGTGGGCAGTCTCCTGGCCGATTTCCAGAAACGTTGAGCAATTCGACAAAATGAGGGCCTTCAAGTCTCCAGCATCAGATTGAATTTTCTCAAAGGTTATATTAGAATCCCTGCGAGCTGGTTTCAGCAAATGCCATGGCGGGCTTGTTGAGTTTCACTAAAGTTCCCCCAAATTGGTGACTGACCAGCAGTTATGAATTGAGGATGGAGAGGCCCCCGAGCTGGCCTCAGGCCCTCACCTCCTGTGATCCCAGAGCCTGCAACCGCGCAGGGAAGGCCCAGAACTTGAGACTCAGCTTGATTCTCTGCAGCTCAGAGTGGGGCAGCCTTTTCAGCCCCACAGGCTTTGGGGTAGACACCGCCTCCTGGCAAGGGTCGATGCATCCTGGATGCCACTGCACAAGGGAACCTAACTAGGGGACCCTCGAGATCCCAGAGCCGGGGCTGCCTGTCGCCTGCTTCTGCCCACTGTGGCGTGGACGTGGCCCCGGAGCCCATCAGGCTTCCCTGCGTGGAGAAGTAGATACGAACTCCCTGCCCACACTCAGACGTTCCCGTCGGATTTCCTTCTCTAACCAAGGGAACTTGGCAGAAAAAGCTCATCCATCCTTCTATCATGAATTTGAGATGCCCGGCTTCCTGTAAAAGAGGGGAGTCCCCCACCCCCCCCCCCAGTCACGAGCAGTTTCAGAATTTCTGTCCCTCATCTCCCTTCTTCTCCCCGCTCAGCTGCTAACACACTCAGAGCTCCTCCAGCCGAGAAATCTGCAAGTCCGCACCAACCTGTCTTTCTTAGGCTCCGCTCCCCCAACTCACCTAAATGACACCCACACTGCTGGTGTCATATCCTGGCTTCATCCCTATCAGCTTCCAGTGCTCAGAGGTCACACTGAACCGGCTGTTTCTCCACGCCCTCCCTCTCTACCATTGGGCAGGGAAGAACATGCTTCTGAGATGTCCCGGGTCCTGGATAAAGCATTACATCTTGACTCTGGGTTTGGCGCTTTGGCTCCCCCACTTTCTCGCTGTGTGAGCTCAGATGGGTTAGACTTTATAACCTCAGTTTTCCTGATCTGTACAATGGAATCATACGAGTCCTCCCTTCAAAGCGCTCTTGTGAGGATTCACCCTGAGGTCTCTGTAGGGCTCTTTGTATTCACCGCAAGCAAATCTCACTTCACCAGCTGCTTCCCAGACTACTCTGTGTTCTCTAGACACTGGGACTAAGCCCCAGCTCCGTGGCCCTCCAACCCCATGGAACCAGCCCCCAAACACCTGCTTGAGCATCGTGTTTATAGCTTCCAAGGATGTCTTGCCTTATCTCTAGAACAATGCTTTCAGTCTCTGCCTCCCCACCACACACTCCCTTGAATTATCCTCCCAAATGTGGCTTTCAACACCTTGCTCCTTTTTACATCTACCATGGAAACCTCCCCTGGGCTACAATATCCCATCACTCGATAGATTTTCATTGCACAGTGTCCTCCCTGGCAGCACGCCCGGATTTTTGCTGCGAGGACTATTCTCTGTGCCCGGAGCAGCTCCCTGCCCTCACCTCTCCTCCCTGATGCACCTTTCCTGTTCAGGTCCTGCTCTCTGAAAGGCCCTCCCTCCTGCCCTGCCCCATCTCGGTCATCAGAGATCTGCCACGTCCCAAGGAAACCATCTGCTCTTCCAAGAAATTGTCTGGAAAGGAATTAGAAGTACCCTCTTCTCTGCCCTTCAAGCAGCCCTATATTACAAGGGCTTCATCCCATGCATTAACACATTAGGTCTTTGCATTTATTCCCGAAAACGGAGACCACGTTTTTAAAAAATTTTAATCCTGCTGCCGGGCCATAATAGATTAAGCTTTCCACCGATGCTTGTTTGATTGAGTTTTCAACTTGAGAGAAAACAAAGAAGCCGAAGTATCACAAAAGGGAAAACGAAAGCCAGTCTATCACATTTGTGTGATGAATGTGGAATTCATTAGTTTACTTAATAAATGAGGATTGAGAACAGATCATGTGACACGTGCTCACTGTTCAAAGAAAAATGGGTTTTGCTCCCGGTGCTGGAGAGTTTCCCGATCTTTAGATCCGGCAAGCCTCCGGAGCCCTGGGAGGGCTAGTTAAAAACTCATTTCTGTAGCGAGTGTTGAGGATGTGGAGAAAAAGGAACCCTCTTGCACTGTTGCTGGGAATGCAAACTGGTGCAGCCAGTGTGGAAAACAGTATGAAGGGTCCTCAAAAAGTTAGAAATAGAACTACCTTATGATCCAGCAATCACACTATTGGATATCTGCCCTAAAACACAAAAACAGTAATTG
Organism: Callorhinus ursinus; assembly: GCF_003265705.2. Classification (NCBI taxonomy): domain Eukaryota; kingdom Metazoa; phylum Chordata; class Mammalia; order Carnivora; family Otariidae; genus Callorhinus; species Callorhinus ursinus. Next base: position 6,067,121 of record NW_027397122.1, on the reverse strand, counting down.
AAAGGGATACACGCACCCTGATGTTTGTCTCAGCCTCGTTTACAATAGCCAAAGACGGGGAAGCAACCCAACTGTCCATAACGTATGAGTCAAGAAGGTGTGGTTTGTATATACATTACCCAGCCCTAAGGAAGAATGAGCGGCTTGCCATTTGCGGCAACATGGAGGGACCTAGAGGGTATTATGCTAAGTGAAATTCATCAGAGAGAGAAAGACAAATAGCATGTGATTTCAGCTATATGTGGAATCTAAGAAAAACAAAACAAATAAACAAGAAGCAGAATCAGACCTGTAAGTACAGAGAACAAACTGATGGGGGCCAGAGGGGAGGGTGGGGAGATGGGCAACATGGGTGAAGGGGAGTGGGAGGTACAGGTTTCCAGTTACTGAGTGACTAGGTCATGGGGAAAGTAGTGGTATCCTAAGAACATTGGATGGTGGCGGATGGGGGCTGCGCTTGTGCTGAGCACCGCGTAACGTATACAGTTGCTGAATCACTATGTTGTATACCGGACACTAATGTAACGTGTGTCAACTATACTTCTCTCTTCCTCTCTCTGTAGAAGCATAAGAAATGTTCTCATTTACTGGCCGGCAATGAGGCTCAAGAATTTGCCTTTCTACAAGTTTCCAGGTGGCACCAATACTCCTGGTCAGGGGAACCCACTCTGAGAAGCGGGGTCCTAGCCAACTAGCCCAGAACTACTCTGTTGTCTCGTTCAGGTGGGGTCACTGCACCGTCTGAGGCTCATTCTCCCATAAAAGGAAATCAATGGACTGAATAATGACTTACCCAGATCTGGCATTTTTTAAAATTTTTTATTGTTATGTTAATCGCCATACATGACATCATTAGTTTTGGATGCAGTGTTCCATGATTCATTGATTGTGCATAACACCCAGGGCTCCACACAGAATGTGCCCTCTTTAATACCCATCACCAGGCTAACCCATCCCCCCACCCTCCTCCCCTC
>NW_027397122.1:6055872-6065747 GCF_003265705.2 Callorhinus ursinus | reverse complement strand
GGAAATCTTGCTTGTGTTCCAAGGGCACATTACAACCACCTTAGCCTTGATTTTGGATCGAATCTTTGCAGGGTCTGTCTCAATTTTTGTACTTCTGTAGGCATGGCCCCATAACAAGTCCTTCACAGACTATGAACTCTGGACTGTAATTCGAGCTACATCACCTAGAAAATAATCTCAGAAATATTCAAGGTGGAGACCCAGGGTACAGACAGACTTTATGGTAAGAGTCAGAGACGTTGTAATTTGGGTAGTAAAAGGATATGACTCTTTTTTTTTTTAATTTAAATTTTATTTCTTTTGCTGGGTGGTGTTGAGGTCTGGAAAACTGAGGCCTTAGTAGTCTTGCTGGGATGTCAATGTGTTTGCCTGAGAAGTAGGGCAAGGGTCGGGCAGGGACAGGTGTCCTGTGGCCGCATTTCGCCTCTGCTAGCATGTCAGCATGTCGTTATGTCATTTCTGTCTGGGAGTCTGGCCAAGAACAGAAGGGAAGTGAAGAATATCCTTCCAACAGGCAAAACCATCTTTGTTTCCCATGGCAGTAGAACGTGGCAGAGTCTTCCATCTTCTGATTCTTTAAGGACATGAACAAAGATAATCCAATCTACACACTGGGGATCCTGTACACATTTTTATACTGTAAGAGTTAAGCTGGGGTACAGAAGCCCTGTCTAATTCTCTCTCTCTCTCTTTATATTTAAACCAAGAGTAGCAGAAAGCATAGCCGGGGTGGTGGGCATATAGTTATAGGGATACCTTCTATGTGTCACTATCCTCTCGCCATAGACCACGAGGACTATCTGCAGTTGAACGATTTGGGTTTATGGCTTGCAGCAAGGAGGGAGATCATGCACCATGGGGAATAATGGGGCCTTTTAAAAGGCTGTTAGGAAGAACTTATAGACTTTGTACTCAAGTTCGGTAATTCTTGGTAGGGCTAAAGAAAACAGAATTCTGCTCTGGAAAGGTTCCTGCCATCAAGCGGTGAAGATTCTTTGTCTAATATGGTAGACAAAGTACATCTCATCCGTACCTTAGAAGGAACGAGTGGAGATTAAAGCTCTAATTAGAGAAGTGGCAGGCACATTTCTCATAAAAGCCAGGATGGTGGCTGGTTGGTCATTTTTATGGTGTGGACAGTGCCCATGATTTTGTCTATGTGTGAGGAGATGGTGACGGGGTCTTAGACTTTTCTATGACATTCTCAGAGTGGCCCTTGCATGATGCTAATGTTCTACAAGATTGTTTATGCCCAGCAGGAGAACACTAGGGCTGAGGTCCCATATGAAAATCACTGGATGATAGTGCCGGCTCAGCTCCCCGACGTCAGGGACTGCTTGTCGAACACGCTAATTTGTTCTCGCTATAAGTGAATGTGTACTTGCAAGTCATTCCATCTCCTCAAAATTGATTTCTCAAAGTGAAGACATACTCTGCTATGCTAAAGAACTTTTTCTTTTTTCTTCAAAGCAAAATATAATTTCTCAGGTACCAAGACCCTGAGAATTCATCTAATAATCTAAGCCTGTATCAGTCAGTGTTTTCCAGAGAAACATAACCGATAGGATAGCTGGATCCTTGGAGACTCACAGTCCCACAGGGCAGTGATCTTTGTGGAGCAGAAAGACTGCAGACGGGCCTAATCTACTTAGAATCAACATTTCACTTGCCCCGGATCTGCCAGATTAAAAAAGCAGTCATGCTCTGTTCTTAGTGGGTGTGTGTACCCTGAGAAAGTTCAAGAGAAGGCTTTGCACACACACAGCCTTCCATCTCTGGGCCAGAAGACTTTAATTAGAGTAAATTAGTTAATTAAGTTAATTAGATACTTGAGTGTCGAGGGGTTGACCTGAGGCCGGCGCTGCCCAGGAGTCAGGCAAAGCAGCCCCAAGGGGAAGCTGACCAGGCCGATGGGGAGGCTGACCCAGCTACAAGAGAGAGTCCAGAGAAACAGGGACACTGAGTTTTAATCTGGCTTCAGATTTTTGCTACGAGTTCTGCCCTTCTCAGAAAACATTGCGCGTCCTACCTCTTTATGTGCTATTTCATTTCTGATTAACGGAGCTGAATTTGATCTGCCTCCTTCAGTAACAGAGGGGTTCCGCTGAAACTTCCTGCTCAAGAAAGGAAGACAAGCTCCTCTTATTTTCCACGTTTTGTTTGTGTTTCACTCTGAGTGGAGGGTATTTTGTAGGATAGTTAAGTAGCTGGACGTTGTAAAAAGACAATGTCTCTGGCTGTGTTACAGACCGGGCTGGAGCAGGGAGGGGTTCGCGTGCATTCTGCTCAGGAGTTTGACATTGAACCTGCCTTCGTTCCTTTTTTCTTCTTATTCACACTTTTGAACTGGGGCTAACCCCGGGGAGCCAACTCAGGGACTCCGGGAAGCCTGCTCTGAGGGTGAGGACCAGGCGGGGTCTGATATGGGGTTTTTGTGCTCATTGTTTGCCAAGTGAGGCCTTGGTGCCCGAGATGGAACATGATCTAACCTAGAATGGAAGGCAGGCAGCGCGGGGAATCCTAAGGGAGACACCCAGGAGTTCAGCTCTTACTTCGCATTCCTGCATACTTGACCTGGTGGGTTTGGGAAGTCACGATTCATAAAAAAAGAAAGACGTCTTCCATCAAGGGTCATGGTCAGTTTCATTATCATGAAGTCTGAGACTGCCCTGGCCTTTTTTGGGGGGAGGACTCTCATGCCACTAAATGGACAGGGGTTCCTATCCCAGGATCATTGCTTTCAAATCTCAAGGGGAACTTGAGTAGCTCTTCGCAAAATGTCACCCAAGAGGACTGGGTCTGGGACTCGGGATTCATTGCCATGCTTTGTGATCGATGGGAAATTCAGCAGTGCAATGAAGTCATCACCTCTAAAGGCTGGGGTGCTGGGGGAGGGGAGGATTAGATGTCCTCTCTGTGGACCAGCCACCAGCGTGCTAGCGTAACAAGAGGGGCCACGGACAGCTGGTGGAAGAAGCAAGCTCTGGTTAGCATCCTTGACCTGTGTCCTCCTGCAGGGAATGTAGCAACTGCATCTTAAGCCAATTGACAGTTTCTCTAGTCTCCCTTTCCCATGATAAGAAATGCGTGTGGCCCCTGATGGGCATCTGGATCTACTCTGCGTTGGACAGGAAGATTTCGTCACTTGAGTGGCATGCACGAAGGGACACTGGGCGGACAGAGGGGTGGATGGTGGCGGCGGTTCTGCACCTGCCCCGCCCCCAGGTCCGTTCTCTGCCCTTGACCATCTCACTTTCTGATCCCCTTGGTTGGCTCAGCCAAGGGGAGGCACTGACTCCCCCTGGCCCCCCTGGAAGGTTCTAGCTGTGGCTCTGCCCCTTCTCCCAGCAGCTCCTCCCTTCCCCACCTTCGGGAAAACCACGTCACATTCTCTACCTGCTGTTTCAGGCCTAGAGGATGTAGGACATTCCTGGTGTTACTGGTTGTCCCAGCAGTACGTCCTGGGATTCGTCTGTGTTGTGATGTACAGGGGGACTTCCTTAAGGGCCGTCGCTATATTATCTCCCATTGCTTGCCTAGACCACAGTTTGTCCCCTCTACTGTTGATGGGCATCTAGACTGTTTGTAGTGCTTGGCTATTGGAGTTGGAATAAGCTGCTATGAGCATTCTTGTGCATGGTCCTTGGTGCACAGACATTTCTTGGGGGGTGGTTTAGAGATTATGGGGTGTGCCTGCTGTCACACTCAGGCGACTCCGTTGAAGGGTCTGCAAAGAGTCCCTCTCCAGCGGTGTATGAGGATCGGCTTTGCTGCATGTGATGCCCACACCTGGTCCTGTGGTTTCAGTTTGCGTGCATCGAATTGCTAAAGAGGCAGAACACAATTTGTGTAGTACTTATTTGGCTTTTGCCTGCGGGGGACTTCCCGAACAAGACTCGTGCCTGGTTTTACAAGTTTCTTCCATCTCTTTCTTGTGGATTTCCATGAGTATCTTTACTCAGTTTCACTCACTAAGAATCCTTCCTTGGTTACACACATTGTAAAAGGGCAGTTGGTGCCTCTGTGGTGTAAGATCTAGCAATTGATCATTTCTATTCATTACTGGTAGTTTCTTTTGACTCACTTTTTAAAAGATTTTATTTCTTTCTTTGAGAGAGAGAGAGAGAGAGAGAGAGAGAGAGAGAGAATGCAAGGAGGGGGAAGGAGTGGGACAAGCAGACTCCTGCTGAGCTTGGACCTGACTTGGGGCTCAGTCTCAGAACCCTGAGATCATGACTTGAGCTGAAACCAAGAGTCAGATGCTTAACTAGCTGAGCCCCCCAGGCGCCCCTCTTTTGACTCTTTCTACCTGAGCTACTGTATTGTCTATGAATGACTCGCTTTTGTTTCTCTCTGTACAGTCTTTATCCCGTCTCATTCCCCAGCCCTTCTGCCCTGGCCCAGAGCTTCTGAGAAAGCTTGAGTAGAATGGCCCCTCTCATTACCCGTATCTGAAGAAAGTTAATATTTTACCATAAAGTATGAAGTTTATAGGTTTCTTTGTGTCAAGGTTACTGAGGGAGGTGTGTTCCGAAACCCCCAAAGTGACTGTGCATTTTCCTATGTCTCTTTTGGGTTGTGTCAGTCTCTGCCTTGTACATTTTTTGGCTGCGTGTTAAGTGCATACAAATTTAGCATAATTTTATTTTTTATTTTTTTAATTTAAATTCAATTAGCTAACTTATAGTGCATCAGTAGTTTCAGATGTAAGTAGCATTATTTAAAATTTCTGATAGCTTCACAGTTTTCGAGGATAGAAGGGATGGCACTAAGTCTGTATTAATCCTACAGTCTTTCTATCCCGGGGTTACACCAGCTCCCCTGGGGCTGGTGTTTGCGTGATACGTTGTTCATGTTCTAACGTCTTACAGGTGTCTCTCAAAACAGCAAGTGGCTTGATGCCTTAAAGTCCAGTTCTTTTTTTTTTTTAATTTTTCAAATTTTTTATTGTTATGTTAATCACCATGCATTACATCATTAGTTTCGGATGTAGTGTTCCATGATTCATTGTTTGTGCATAATACCCAGTGCTCCATGCAGAATGTGCCCTCTTTAATACCCATCACCAGGCTAACCCATCCCCCCACCCCCTCCCCTCTAGAACCCTCAGTTTGTTCTTCAGAGTCCATCGTCTCTCCTGGTTCGTCTCCCCCTCTGACTTACTCCCCTTCATTCTTCCCCTCCCGCTATCTTCTTCTTCTTCTTTTTTTTTCTTAACATATATTGCATTATTTGTTTCAGAAGTACAGATCTGTGATTCAACAGTCTTGCACAATTCACAGCGCTCACCGTAGCACATACCCTCCCCAATGTCTATCACCCAGCCACCCCATCCCTCCCAACCCCCACCACTCCAGCAACCCTCAGTTTGTTTCCTGAGATGAAGAATTCCTCATGTCAGTGAGATTATATGTTAAAGTCCAGTTCTAAAATCATTGTCTTAAAAAAATCAAATCAAATCAAATCATTGTCTTTAGAGGATTTGGTGTATTTATTAATTGCAATCATTGATATTTTGGGGTTTAAACATATAATTTAGCTTTCTGTTTGCCCTGTCTCTGCTAATTTTATTCCCCCTTCTTTTTTTTTAAGATTTTATTTATTTATTTGAGAAAGAGAGAGCACAAGCAGGGGGAGGGGCAGAGGGAGAGGGAGAAGCAGCCTCCCCGATGAGCAGGGAGCCTGATGCGGGGCTCGATCCCAGGACCCTGGGACGGTGACCTGAGCCGAAGGCAGACGCTTAACGACTGAGCCACCCAGGAGCCCCTATTGCCCCTTCTTCCTTATATTCTTTCACATAGCTTGCTTTAATTTTTCTCTTTTCCTCTGCATTAGCTTGGCTATTCTCCACTCTGGTATTATTCCTTAATAATTACTCTGAGATCGAGTATGTACCATCTGCTCATCAGCACTTACGTTATTTGACAGTCTAGTCCTTTTCCTGGAATAGTTCATTGTACTCCTGCCTTATTTGTTGTGTATTTTAATTATACATATTATATAATATGTTAAATATAATCATATGTTATTATTTAATATATGTTACATAATAATAAATGGGGCAAGAAGTTATTGTCCTTGTTTTATAAAGAAGTATTCATTCACATTTACGCACACGTGGATTGTTTTACTGCCATTGTGTCTCCTGTGTCTGAACTGTATCACTCAGCATTTTTAGTTTACATTTAGAATATCCAGTCCTTTATGAATTGTTTTCCCGCAGATTTGGTGACAAGTTCTCTCAATTTGCAACTGAAAATTTTTTACTTCATCTTCCATTTTAAAACCGATTTTTCTAGGCATGGAATTCTAAACTGGTAGTTACATTTTCTCAGCATTGTAAAGATACCATTCCATTTTTTTTTTCTCTTCAGGATTCCACCGTTTCTGAGAAAATCTACTGTTGGCCCAATTTTCACTTTTTTGTTTCTGACTACTTCTAAAATTTATGTTTGCCTTTGTTTTTCAGTGTTTTTATGTTGAACCTAGATGACCCCCGCCGCCACCGTCCTACACACCTTTCAGCATACTTTCTTAAGTCTTCTTGAGACTTTGACTTAATATAGTTCATCAGTTCTAGGAAGTTCTTATTGCTTTCATTCAATTCTTTCTTCTACTCCTGGAACTCCAATTATTTAGTTCTGCTTATGGAATTCTGTAGTTCTCTTACTTCCTTTTATGTATTTTTCCCAACTTTTGTCTTTCAATGCTTCTTCATGAATATTTTTTTTTGACCAATGATGTAGTTTGCTGATTTTCTCTTTGTGTGTATTTAATCCATTGTTAAACCCATTCAATCTGTCTTCAGTTTTTCTCGTCAGTTCCATAAATTTTATTTGGTGCTTTTATATCATTTCCGGTTCTCTGCCAAAATCCTCAATCTATTCTTTGATCTCATTAAAAACTATCAAAAATGGTTATTTTAAAATCTTTAGCCACTAACTCTTATTTATGAGTTCCTATAGGTACCTTTCTGTCGTTTGTTTCCTTTGAATCTCATTTGAGCTTTCTGGTTATTTTTAACTGTGTTCCATAAATCGTGTATTTGAAAAATTATTTGTAAAATATAATTTTAAGCCTAGGAGGATGCTATCTTTTTTCAAAGAGAGTTCGCTTTGCTTTCGCCAGGTACCTGACAAAAATGGCAATCCGGTGTCACTGCAGGAAGCGAGATTGTTTGAAGCTAGTTTCTCATCCTGTGAGGACCTGTCCCCTTTGGTTCCTGTTCAGAGGGTAGGGTGTTTGCAGGGGCATTCCACGGTGGACCCTCAACCATTCGCGCTTTTCTCCCTGGACATTCACAGTTGTGGAATCACCATGAGATGCTTTTCCTCCCAGACTCCCCGATGGCACGGGGAAAACCAACTCCAAATGTGGGGCTGAGAATCCTGGGCTGCTCTTTTCCTGCACTTAGTCTTAAGTGACTTATTAGTATTCTAGTGCTTTCTTTAAAGCCGTTGAGACATATTTTTGCCACTAGTTTTGAAAGTCCTCATCAGAGCAGCTGATCCAAATCACCTAGGCTACCATTACCTGAAGCACACGCAAGTCTACATTGTGTGTTTACTCATCTACCTGACTACTGAGTTTGTGGTCTGTCACGCAGACACCACATCCTATTCACCTTTACTTCCCATATCAGACACATTTCCTGGGACTCCGTGAGCATTCATTCCACAAATGCATACAAAAACAATGCAAAGAAACAAAGGACAAAGGAGAGGAAAGTCTTGAGACTTTTTCCGGGAGGCTTACAGGACATTGTTCCTACAATAATTCAACATGAATGTAACTCCTTTTCCTGGGTAATGCCAGAGGAACTCTGCCCCAGAAGCAGATTCTTCCTTGCCTTATAGTGCAGAGCTGGGACTCTCTGCATGTCCATTTTTTGAGACCTCCCTGACCCTCACAGCTTACTTGTTGTCAGTTGAGAGTCCAAGGTTTGAGATTTATGTCACATCCATAATTAGTCCTGTACAGAAGACAAATGCCTAAAACCTGAGAATACCTTTCATTTGCACATAATTCTGTACTTGGAAGATGTTAATAATATTTTTGCAAGCCTTAAGAATGGAGTGAAGTGTGTCGAAATTGTTAAGAAAATGGTCTTGCTGCGCAGTCCAAGTGAGAAAATTAAATAGGTGTCCTTTAATAGATCTCACTTCATAGGTGAAGAGAAAAAGCATCTCACTCCGTTTTCCACTAAAGTATCATACTTTTCCTACTATTGGTCTAGCAGGTGTTAAACTTGTTTCTCATAATAAGTTTTTTTTGATTTACTTCTTCTATTTTGTGGTGTCATTCCCCCTCCAAGACTCAGGAGTGTTCACTATACCCTGTGGCAAAGGCAAGTAAGTTCACTCGATAAGCGATAGCAGTTAAAAGTCTACAGTTTGAGTCGCTGAAATAAGGTTTGAGTTTGTGTTTTAATCAATATGGAGGATACAGGTAACATGGTTCTATTTGCAACATCCCTGACTTAATCAGCGAGTTAAAATGGTTCTGCTCTTTTAAAACCATAATTCAAAAAACACCCTCAGGTCTTTAAAGATTCTAAGACATGAAGCTCATAAACTTTTCATTTTCTGGAATCAAGAGATGCCTCTAGCACACTTTGACTGATAGGTTTCTACACTGCAAGTACCCATTTGGTACCTGACTCACTCCTGGCCATCAGGCTCCCCTGCCATAACTCTGCCAGGTGTGAGTGAAAAGTATGGCCTCAGAATGTTAGGGCCAGAGGAGGGAAGAATTTAACTGTTTCATACGGCCGTCTCACCGTCTGCTGAGAATCCAGACTCATTCCAGGTGATGGGCTGACAAATGTGGGAACTTGTGCCGTCACTCATTTGTTTAACAGGTGTGTATAAGATATATCTTGCCTGCCCATGGAAAAGATGGAACCCTCTCTGAGCAGGAGACATCTGAGCTCAGGCTAAATGACAAACTAGAGGCAGCCATGGGAAAACCAGGGAGTTGGAGACAGAAGCTGGTTTCAGCACGGAGGTCAGTGACTAGAGGAACAGGATTGAAACCAGGTGGCCCAAAAGCCATGAGGAGGCGTGGCAGCTGAGGCAGGCCTGGGAAAAGAGACTCCAAGAACGATGCGGAGCCGAAGAACTTTGAAAACCTGGGGTCCTGCTTGCATTTTAAAAGGTCCCTCTGTAGTGAGGAGGTTTTGTAGGAGGATGCAAGTGGGGTCACAGCAGTGGCCTGGGTGAGAGTACACAGTGGTTTGGGCTACACTGACTGGGGTGATGGGGAATTTCATGTGTCAGCTTGGCTGGCCCGGGGCACCCAGGGATTTGGTCAGGTATTATTCCAGATGTTTCCGGGAAGGTGTTTTCAGAGATTAACATTTCAGTCAGTGGACTTTGAGTAAAGCACATGACCCTCCATAACATGGGTGGGTCTCATCCAATCAGGTGGAGAACTTCGGAGAAAAGGTTGAGGTCTTCCAAGGGGGGACTCTGCCTCCAAACTCAGGCTGCAACATTGGTTCTTTCCGGATCTGCAGCCTGCTGCTCTGCCTACAGATGTGGGCTTGGCCCCCACAGTCACACGAGCCAATTCTCTCTCTCTCTCCCCACACACACACAGACACACACACACACACACACACACACACGCTACTGCTTCTATTTGCCTGGCGGATATAAGTGGTTACAGTCATGCAGAGAAAGATGATATATTCAAGAGATTTGGGGATTCGAACCACACATATTGCTGAGATATTGAAAGCAAGCTTGGTTCCCGTGTTTGGGCATGAGTAGACGAGAAGCCAGCGACACCATCCCCTGATAACCGTTGTGACAGTGGTGGTGGGGGTGGGTAGGTGAGTGAGGGTTGGTTGAGGTGGCCGTTGATGGGGATGG